>NC_140217.1:1915790-2270790 GCF_951802725.1 Rutilus rutilus | reverse complement strand
TCTCCAGCTGATCGGGACTCTTAAGGTCAGCTGGTGTGTTTCACACGAGGACAAAACCACAACGCTGAATGTATGTGGTGTCGTTTTCCGCGTTGTTTTTGGATGATTTGTTGTCGAGTGCGGTGGACGTTTTCACACGACGCGGACAAAGACGCTCTTTCCCGTTTTGAAGAGACAATGAGGATGTTCGGATCCTCTAATGAAGTCATGTGACTGTGTCACGAGCCAATGATCGCGGCGGATCAAAGGACACTGATTGCGTGTTTACTATGTTTTATTATTTTGTACAAATGTTATCGACTGCCCCTCTCCGCTCTCTTCGCCACTTGTGTTTCTGCTGAATTTGCACAGTTTACAGAATCAACGAGCAACTGCCTCCATCTCTCATGAACACTGTCGGGCGAACGTCTCAGTGTCGACGAAGGTGAATTTGACTTTACACAATGACAAAAAGAAGGAAAAAAATGACAAAAATATGAATAAAAATCTTGTCTTGTGCCATGTTTTATTTGAATGTTGTTTAAAGGTTTGTGAAGTAGGAATGTGCTCTGATTGTTTTACAATGAAAAAAAAAAGATGACAGAGGAGATAATTCTTCCAAAAATGTTTTATTTTGACTGAACTACAAAGCTTTAATTACTATTTCATCAGATGGTACCACAGGACGGACTCTTGATTTTAGACGCCAAACTCGCTCTTCATGATCATTACACTCGTTTATCTCCTGGTGTTTCAGCCGGTTCATCTTCGGAGAAAATCACTACGTTTACTGAGCCCGAGCTGAAATAAATGAGTGAAACGGAGGCCGAGTGAATTGTTTCAGATCCATGAGTCAGTGTTTCTGTGGCGTATCGATACGGAGGGATGAGACACTCGTTCATCAGACCTTCAGCCTTCATCATCAGAAAAGAGAAACGGCCTTTTGTCTTTAACGAGACGGACCTGAGCAATCCTGATTGATTTAGCCTGATCAATCGCTCTGGATTAAGAGGACATTAAGAGCTGCTTTTGTTTTGAATCATTTGTTTCCTCTCGAACCTGAGATCCATCATTCATGAGCCAATGTGTCAGTGTGTGTCGCTTCATAACGCACTGAAGTGGCTCGAGCAGGGACACAGAGATCATCAGTATCAGTGGAGAAATATTGTTCTAGTTTCTCGATTTTCTTCAATCAATCTTCCACGCTCTCGATGAGTCTCTTCTGAAGATTTCTTTGACCTGTTTCTCATATCATCTTCAACTTGAAGACCCCGTGAGATCAACATGTCTGTTAGATTTGAGAGCATTACAGTATATGCTAATGTGCTCCTAAAGAAATTACCAAATTAAAGAGGTTTAGTTTCTCTTCCTGAAAATATTGGTGAATTTGCAATTTTCTTCATTGACATGCCACTAAAATGGCTAAATAAAAGCTGATTGAGACGAATGTTTTGTGTCCGCACAGGACAGCTGCTCTCTTCGGGACGTTTCATGGGGTCTTTACGGCTGATAAGCCTGTTCACACCAAGAACGATAACTATACTGGCATCCACACCAATGGACAATAGCTTGGTTTATTCCAAGCATGCACTTCTGATATGTTCTGTGAATAAAATCTTTAAATAGGAAGGCATTTTGATTGGCTGTCAATGTTTTTATCATTCATGAGCTGGAAAAATAAATTGCTCTGAAAGTGATTCCAATTATATATTTCCTCTGAGCCGCTACACTTCGCTCAAATTACATGATTAAAGTCGTCATTCTTGGAGTGAACAAACCTCAAAACCGGTTGATTTTCATGGTTGTGACTAAATGAACCTGCTCTGTTCTGACAGTGATGTCATCAGGTGACATCATCAGTGACATCATAGAGTTTTATCCAGAGACAAAAAGCAGAAAATAGTCTTTATCTTAACACTGCTCCTCTGCTCAGCTGGTTTGTTTGGACTGACATTACTCTGTTCACCGTGATCTTCATTCAATAAGCTTGTTCTGTCAGCGTGAAGGTGCACGTCTGCACTTTACACAACTGATCCGGTATCACACAAACTCACGGTTGGTTTCCACTGACTGAAGTTGTTTCTGGTCAGTGTAAATGCAGCGAATCCTCTAATCAGTCGGGTTTGACTTCACATGCTTTAAAGTGAGCTCAGAACATCTCAGGATCTTCCTCCGCTCTTGAGTTTGTCATTTCTTGACCAGAGAACTGCTGATGATCTGGACGTTTGGCTTGCGGTTCTTCCCAGGGACTTTCAATGTTTACACCTGAATGTCAAATCACATGTAAAAAATACAAAAAAAAATCACATTGTGTTTTAATTTATTTATATTTTGATCCTGTCGTTGTGTTTCTTAGATTGAAATGTGTCTAAACTGGTGCTTCGCAAGTATTCTCTGCTCTTCTTTTATGTGTTCCTGTAATGGCTTCTACACTTCATGAATCTGCTCTTTAACTCAAGATCTCCATGAAGGTCCACCATGATAACATGCAATAATATTGCAGCACAGATACAGAGACTCGAACCTCATCCCTCCTTTTGCTTCATTTCTTTCCAGTCATTTCTGAAAAATAATGAAGTATCTTTCCTTCAGACCTGAACAAAATGCAGAGATGAAGCGAGATGGTTTGTGTTGTTGGTGAAACTGAAATAACAGCAGACCTTTGAATAATTATGATTCAGGACTCAGACTGTCACTGGTGTCTATTCATGTGTAAATATTAGTTTTTTATTTTGCAGATTTACTACTTGTGAATAAACTGGCATCAAGGAGAGATTAAACATGTTTTTGCTATAAAAAAAAACTGTGGTGTCTTTCTGATGGCAAATATTTCATCTTTTTAGATCAGAGATTTTTAATCACTTCTGTTGAACCTGCATGATGTAAACTTAAAGAACACTGCAATGAAGGGGATGAACTGTAAAATGAGTGTAAACTATATATAATATTAGGTTTTATATATATATATCTATCTATCAAAACCTAATAAAAGTAATTATGTCTGAAAAATTGCATAACCCAGTTAGTATTTTATGTAGAACTATACAGACATCTAGAGGTTATGCCATGGTATTACACATGATTTTCTTTGTCTTTTTCCACCACTGACACAAGTTGACACTTATCCACCCCATTTTACATTTCACATTATCTTAAATAGGCCTCGTGATTAATTGCATTGCAAGTTATCGCATTAATTGAAAAATAGTAAAACAATACTATTGTATATTTAGTAATGAAACATGTTCTGGACTTTCTTCCCTCCCCAGCTATCAGGGCTGCAAACTCTCACCACACATCCATTTTCTCACGCACAAAAATCGCAAAGCAAAGAGGACACGGAGACGACAGACAAAACAGAGCAGGTTACTTTATATTATATAAAAAAATTCAGCTCTCAGATTCTGTCAATTCTATCACGAAATTCAAACAATAAATACCGTTTTGGCGCTTGTAAATGTGACGTGACAGATCCCTAGCGGCACGTGACCCGATCATCTCTACTAGCTAATAGTAAATAAACACGAATGAACTATGCTGAAAGATGCAATACAACTTACCGAAATGTATATTCCTCATACATGATATCCATCAATCAGTGTTTTTCAACTGCGGAAAGAGTCAATAAACCAGCTGGAGAACAATTATGTCACATAACATTTACCTCAGGAAAGCCATTTCATGACCATAATATTGCATGTTAGTTGGCTAGAAAAAAGAGCTATAAGTATTTTGGTAAATATGTGTACTATATTACATATTTATTATATGTGTACTTATATTAAATAAAATTGTTGTTATAATAAAAAACGCATTATATTTAATTTGAGTTATTTGAACCTTAAATAATACTGCCAGCTGACAGGGCTCTCTGTGTTTACAGCATTAGGTGAGGTTTTTTGTTTGTTTTTTTGCGAAAAATGAATGCCCATCTTGTGTACCTAATATGTATCCAAATGAGTCAATATTGAATCAAATCACAAGAATTGAATTGAAATCGTGAAATTTTTGTCCAGCTATAATTAAAAAAAAAAGTAGCTTACCAGAAATTGTGCCATGTACACATTGTAACGTCACTAAACCTAATAAAATTCTGTTTAGTTTTGACAGTCACAATACACTTATCCACACACACACACACACACACACACACACACCCCTCCATAATTATCACTAAAGCTAAACTCAAAAGTTGGCAGCCCTGTGTTATTATTCCACCAAAAAAAAAAAAAAGAAATTCACAGACTTTTGTAATGATGTGATGATAAGTGGCAATGTATTTATTTTTAGATTAACTGTTCTGAAAGGCTGCTAAGTTCTTTGAACTGTGATAAAGTTTTGAAACACACACACAGAAAGCTTCCTAATTAGCAGACGTCAGTGGTACTGTTATTTCTTCAGTGTTTCTACATGTATTAAAATTCGACTAGCTTTTAGATGAAATTATTTCTGTCCCTGTGTGGGTGTAAGTGTGAAAAGCACATTATAACTAAGTTCTGTTAATTGCAGAAGTATATGTTTTGTGCCCGTGGCTCCAGCGGGACACAGGACACCTCCAGGAGATCTCACAGGTGAGTGTGTGTGTGTGTGTGTGTGTGTGTGTGTGTGTGTGTGTGTGTGTGTGTGTGTGTGTGTGTGATGGAAACACACCCAGGGTGCTTCAGTGATGGGCCAGGCGTCTCTGTGGGGTTCAGTAGCACCTGTTCTCGCTCACCTTCAGCCTGAACACGGTGATTCAACTCTGGAACACTTCCCATAATGTTCTCATTTACTCACGGTTAAGTTCTTTTTCATGTTTTCACTTAGGGGTGAAACATTTCTTTTTTGATGGACAGTAATATGTGACAGTATAAGTTAGTGAGCATCCCACTGACACCCACACTGCTGAGAGCGGCGTTTAGATGAATGTTATATGCGCTGCACACTTTCCTCTCACTAACAAAAGCACAACAAATATGCCAGCGATGAGAGAACAGCAGTGAAGAAAGCATCTGATCATAGAGATGTGGATATGTTTGCACCAGCTCCGCTATTCAGCTCTTCAGTCGCGTTTATTGATATAGTACTTTAGACAATAGATTGCTTTAAATTAGCAGCTTTACTGTATTAAACATAAAAAGAAAATGTTTCAGTGGCTCTTTCGATTAGAATTACAGCTTTAGCTTCTCTACTATACAGCAGCTCTCCAGTGTGTTCATGTTTATACTCGCATCTGATCTCGACTGACTGAACAGAAGAAATGAACCGGAGAAGATTTCCATGTCACAGAAAGCAGAGCCACAGTTACGATCACATCATCGCCAGTGGACTCCCGGAAAGTTCGCTTTAGAGTTTGGCATCGTAAACATGCTTTACATTAATAACATTAAAACATAAAAAAAAAAAAAACTTTATTTATTGACTTAAAATTTGAATGACAATATGTGATTGGATTTTGAAGTACATAACGACCGTGTTTTGCATCCTAGCAAACTCCAGAACTGAGTCTGTGAGGTTCAGGTGGTGAGCAGCTCTGATCTGGACTCACAGAGGTGTAGATGTGGGAATCAGTCTGATTTACATGCTCCACACACACTGAGCGCTCCACACACACTGAGAGCTCCACACACACTAAGAGCACCACAGGCGGGGTGTCCTTTGATTCTTCCGGTGTGTTAATCACAACCTCGCGTCTCTGGCTTATGAAGCAGACAGACTGTTCAGAGTGCAGTACTAGCATGCTACTTAGTGAATACTACACAGTACATGCTTGATTACTATTTTTTTTTTTTTTTTTTGAAAAATATTAACTGCTAAATTAAATGCATCACAATTCAGTGCTGCAACATTGCATTTAGTGGTGTCAAGTTATCAACTTAGAAATATTAATGGAGGTTTCGCATCTTTAATGCAATTTTGCATATAAATGACTTTTTGGTTAAACTTGTTGTTCTGAAGATGTTAATCCTCACGTTAATGTCAACTTAAAGTTGCTACTGAATTTCAATGCATGCAGAAAATGTGTATACTGTGCATGTTACTTTTTTTACTGTGCATGTAACATGTTGTTGATGAAACCCCTTTTAAAAATGGTAACCAACAAATAGAGAATTTAAATCTAAAATACTAACCCACCCTTTTGG
The DNA here is from genome assembly GCF_951802725.1 of Rutilus rutilus. Classification (NCBI taxonomy): domain Eukaryota; kingdom Metazoa; phylum Chordata; class Actinopteri; order Cypriniformes; family Leuciscidae; genus Rutilus; species Rutilus rutilus. The sequence goes on along the minus strand of NC_140217.1, from coordinate 2,264,689 downwards.
TTGTCACCATTGTTATTATAAAAGCATATTGAATTGATTATATTTCTCACAATGTTAAACCTTATGCAAACAGGGATGCGGCTTCTTTCCTCAAAGGTCTTGCTTCTATTAGATGTAAATCTAAACTCAATGTTTGGTTGTTTTCTCTTGAATTATAATTACTTAAACCTAAAATATAAAAATGTGCACAAAAAAGAAATGTGCATAAAATAACTAAACTGCAACTTCTAAAAGCATTCCTGAATCTAAACTGAAATGTGCATTTTAAAAGGGTGTTAAAATAACACGTTTATAAATATAAAACAATCATCATAACCCTCATTTGACTATGGTAACCATGGTAATTTGGTGAGGAGTCCAACACCAGCGCTCCCGAACAGCGGAACAAAACGCTCGTGTGAGTTTTGCTACTCTTGGAGTCACCCAGAGAAAATCTGCTGGCCAAACTGTGTCGTATCATGAATAATTCTGCCCTTCCTCTCCGCAGCACTTTGTCTCGGAGCTGCTTTAGCCACCGGCATCTCCAGCACAGTGTTTTAAGACGTGCTGCCGCGAGTCTTCTGCCTGCTGGAATGTCTTCTCTTTCTTCTACCACTGAGTTTGCCTGTGTGTGTGACGGCTGGCTGATACCAGAGCCAAGAGGAATGACATTGCACAAGGACACATCATCTTATCCATGGGCCCTGTAGCATTATCATGCATATTACACACACCGCACTGTGTGTGCATGTGTTCTACACACATTCATGCTTAGTTCGGTGCCTGTATTTCTCCTGGTATCAATAAATGCATCCGTCTGTTTGTCTAAATATTATTTGCTTCAATATGTCAATGTTAAAATGGTTAAAAGTGGCCTAATTTTGTCTTCAATTACATTTAATTAAATTTAATGTTCATGCATGACACATTTACTATTTACACAGATAGATTTTCATTCAAAACTGAAAGGGGAATTTTTAATTGAATTTGGATGAGTGTGAGACTGATGTAAGAATGCTCCGAGGGGAAGAAGAATATGTTTTCTGCTCATATAAAGGCAGCATGCGTTGCATTTTTCCACATTTTCCGCTCTCGTTTTCTCTCTGCCATTTCCTGTGCCTCGCTTTGACAGCTATCTCACGATGTCGTTTCCTTTTCCTCCAATCAGGTCAAGCCCTAGAGGAGCGGCAGTCGAGTCTCTCATCCGCACTGAAGGATGGATTAACAAGAGACACACACACACACACACACACACACACACACACACACACACACACACACACACCTGTGAAAGTGGATGATATTGGGCAATTCTTTAAATGCTGTACATTAGAGAACCATCATGGGTTCAATTAAAATCTTTTTTTAATGTGAAAAAATGATGATGAAACAGATTTCCACAAAATTCAAACACTTGTCATTCACTTCCCCTGCCTTTTTTGAGCTAACTCGCTTTACTATGTTTGAATCTATTCTGCAGAATTTACACCAAACCAGCACAAAAAAAGGAGAAAAATTCGTTCCTTTTTAAAATGAATCTCCACATATGCCTCTCATGCCAGTTTCTCACTCCGGTATTTCCTAAACCTACTTTATTACATTGTGCAGTTTTAGTTCTCTTTTAGGAACATTTAGTTCTTTTCATGTCAAACTTTAAAAGCCTTTTAAATTGCTCTTTTATAGCATTCAAACTTGTTACTTGCCATGAAAATAGCCAGGCATGTGTTAAAACGCCACCCAAACGCATATGTGTCAGGAAGGGACATTGTGTCGTGTTGTCAAGGCCACTAAATATTGGTGCGGTTCTTCCATCATGTCAGACCAAGGTGTTTTTGACTGACTGGCACTGGTTTGCTCTTAATGCTAATGCTTGATTTGATGACCAGCACAAGTCTACACCAGTATCTGAAACGTGTCCATTAGCACAAGCGTGTTGTTGATGTTCTCTCGTGGTTTCTCAGCCTCCAGCGTCTGGAGGTGTTCTGGTGTGGTGATGCTCTTCTTTCTCCAACCCAAACCCACTCTGACTCCAGGCATTCAGCTGATCTCTGTAGACCGTGGAGAACAGTGTTCATCCCTGTGAAGTTTTGTGTATTACCGGAAGTTGTTGCCAAGTATCATCATCACCACCAACTTAGTGATATACATTGATGGTCTTGCATCATTTCATCATTGTTTGATGGCATTAGTTATTACTCCAAAGCACTCATTTTATCATCCAGGTGCCTTGTAAATGTGACTATTTCTAGGCGGTCTGGTGAACCCTGACACCTGGAAGTTGCGTAAGGAAACTTATTATATTTGAACTACCATTTTTGTGTGCAATGTCAGATGTCCTGTGACTGTGGGCGGTCCGTGGGCCGAAGGGTCTCAGGTGTTGGATGGCATAATCAAACACAATGTTCTCATGATCTCAGGCAAACCACCCACCAAATCAAATCAAATACAGTGAGTGGAATCAAACATATCGGAGGTGTATTTTTGTATTGCAGAAAGTTTTCCCCTCTACATCCAAGCATAGCATATGATGAGAATCTGTGCCCATTGAATCAGTTTTCTTCTCAACAACACATCTGCGTTCTGCAGGGTGGAATAGTGGTTTGAATCATAATGTATTCTGGGTTAATTTGGCAAAATATCTTCTATTCTTCATCGATCTGACGTTAGCAGTTTCAGGGGTATTTCCCATTATTTAGTGAATGAGTTCACCCAGAAATGTAAAATGTCATCATTCACTCTACGTTTTGTTTCACACAAAAGAAATTAGATTGCATAATGTTTGACATCAATAAAGAGACATGCAAGAACCAGTGACATTTGATGAGCCGATGATATCAAGAACCTGCTATATTAAATGGCATTGGTTCTTACGCGTCTCCTCATTGATATTGAACCTGGTGGGATGTGCCTTGATACCATCTGAAATGAGGAAGGGAAAGATTCGGCAAATAATTTCATTGTGAATTTCAATATTTCTGGCATAAGGCTATTGCGTGGCTTCAGAAGACAACAAAAATTACACAAGTTTTTTTTTTTTTTTTTTTTTGTGATAGAACTTAAAAAATGGTGCTTTTTAACCTGTTCCACAGAAGAAATTCAGTTTGGAGAAACTTTATTTCTGTCTGAATTATTCCTTTACGTAACATCATCTGCCCTGCAAACTGGTATAAAGCTGGATTGCTAAAACCCATTGCCGGGGAACAGGCAGATTTTCAACACCAATATCAAATGTCCGTTCCCATTGGATGAGTAACGCTCATACGCTCTGCCAGAGCCTGGCGAGTGATTCCCTGGATGAAGATGGCTTGGAGAAAGCCAGAGGAGAGCATCACGTCTGATTGTGTTCTCCTGCTCACCTGTGTTCACCTAAACCTGTGTTGGCTAATGTCCTATCGTTGTGCTGAACCTGCTTTACCATGTCAAGCATTAAATCTTAAACTCCTCAACTCGAGATCTGTTCCAAAACCTGTCTGTCTGTGTAAGAAGCATTTTAATATGATACCTTTTGGAACAGACTTAAAGGGATAGTTCACCCAAAAATGAAAATTCTGTCATCATTTACTCACCCTCAAGTTGTTTCAAACATGTAAGAATTTCTTTTTTCTGCTGAACACAAAAGAAGATATTTTGAAAAATGTCTGTAACCAGACAGCTGATGGACCCCATTGACTTTTTTTTCCTGCTATGGAAGTCAATGGGGTCCATCAACTGTTTGGTTACAGACATTTTTCAAAATATCTTCTTTTGTGTTCAGCAGAAAAAAGAAATTCTTACAGGTTTGAAACAACTTGAAGTAAATGATGACAGAATTTTCATTTTTGGGTGAACTATCCCTTTAATGCCTGAAATGCAAGCATGTTGCTGGATATGACGGGCAGAAATTCAATTTGGTTTTCAATTTTTCCACGCCATCATTTTGCATTTAATAAAAAGTTGATCCATTTGTTCAAAATCTGATGTATGTATAAAATTAGTTGCATTGGCAAAATATATTGAGTCATATCTATGTGTGTACAGAGTGTTGTTTGTAGATCAGTGACTTGGATGCACACTTTGAAGGTAGTTGTCTAGGTAGGGTTTGGAAAGGAGCCATTGTTGAGCTGTTCCAAATGACCTGCAGATAAGCTCACAACACACTTGGCAACGTTACAGATGAGAAACAAGCTCTGTGTGTTTAATTAATTATGAGAGGGCAGTCGAGTCAGGAATCACACTTCTGACCGGGACAGAAGACCTGATGATAGGCTCAGATACGCTTTAGAGTCCTGTGTCTGTTTCAACATGAGAATCTGTTCTTTCTCTTTTTCAGTTTCTTTTCGAGGTCTCTATGTGCATTTGTTGACTGCATAAATACTAAGAGTAGTATGTTAGTCTGCCATTACGAACACAACCATTGACAACTTAACTTTTCCTTTTCTCTCCAGCGTGATGAACAAACTGGATGGAAGTGATCACACTTGTGATTTTTAAAGTCCCCCTGTGGTGAAAATCCAGCTTTTATTGTTGTTTATGTGTCTATGTGGTGTTTTTAATATGCTTTAAGACAAACCATGTGTAAATTCACAAGTCGACACCATTGCTGAGTATTTTCTCCTTAAAGGGGTCATATAATGGTACATGCACTTTTACAAGTTGATTGTACTGAAATGTGTGTTGGCAGTGCCTGTACACAACCATCATAAAATGATAAAAATCCATCCAGTGTTTTTTTTTTTTAATCTTCTTATATGTTTTCCCCCGTCTCAAATCAAGCCGTTCGATTTTGTGACGTCACAAAATCGACGCCCCTCCCACGATTGTTGATCGACAGCAGCGTTTCAACACAGACCCGCCCTCGCTCGTGAGCGAGCTGTCAATCATAGTCCAGGCGGACCGGTGCGGTCATTGTTGATACGCTGGAGCACTGTCTATGAGCAGAATGGCGTATCAGTGATTGTGGTGTTCTGTTCTTGGGTGTAATAACGAACACAGCATCATTTTGATGTTCCTAAATCCGAACCGCTGAAGACGCAGTGGCTGAGTTTGTTTTCGAAGGGAATATTCCCCACGATCAACAGCAATGCTTTCATATTTGCGCGAATCATTTCACACACCAGACTGCTTTACAAACAAGGGTCAGTATAAAGCTGGTTTTGCTGAAGCTGCTCCTGAAAAAAGGATCGGTACCAACTATTCGTGTTCCTGCTGCACCTCCAGAAGAACTGAAGTGAGTGTAACGTTTTATTAACCTTTATATTAATATTTATATTAATCTTTGCAAATCGCTAGCATGCTTCACGATGAATGCGGCTGTTTACACTCAGGGTACATTACGGCATGTTTTCTATGTACGACGTTCTCGATATAATTCATAATCCCACGTTTATAATGAACAACGCATTATGGTTTATTGTGTTATTGTGTTAGAAACGCTGTATGCACAGAACAGAGGGGCGGGGTGAGCAAAGCTCATTATCATTTAAAGACACATGCACTTAAACGGTGTGCTGAAAACAGAGCTGTTTTTGACCAGGTAAAATTAGTGTTTTCTTACAATACTAATGAGAATTTTTAATTAAAGTATATTACAAACTTTTAATTTAGACCCTAAAGAATCATATTAGCTTGTACAAAAATGGCATTATATGACCCCTTTAAAACTGCAGTGAACCAAAGACAGTCTCAAAAACACTGTTTGAAATCGCTGGTGTTTCTGACATCACAAACTACCTTGTAACCAATCAGATCAACGCGCGATCATCAACAAGTGGATCTCTGAGCTGAGTGAGTGGAGAGGGGCTCATTTGCATATTCATAGAACAACGAATACTAAATGAGGCAAGGGTGTCGAGTTACATTCAAGAGATTTTAAGGCATGACAAAAAAATACTCAAGGAAAAACATTTAAATATGTCATTTTGGTGATCAAAGATGAGTTTTAAGGAATACAATTATTGACTACAAGGGGGACTTTACCTAAATTTTGGCTCATTTGATCGGACTGCCAAAAATTTTACACAAAATTAAAAATTCAATCTAACTCTTGTTTTTTTAATTATTAATTACTGCAAATAATTATTGGACATCACTCAGTTAACTGTAAAGTTTAACACACTGACTTTTCTTTATAAAGATAGTAGGCGTTATCCAGTATATAGTGTCCAGTAGTGAGTATGTACTGTATCTCCTGTTTTCCTCAGGCCATGTGTCTTATTAATGATGGGGGCGGAAAGAAGCCACACTTTTCATTAACCTTCAGGATTCATAATTCACAAGCTCATGTTCTTCCTGCCTTCGTTTAATGTTCTTCTCTGCCAAGCGTCACAGATACTGATGATTTCCTGAAACTGTTCCTACATAAAGCAGCCAATCAGTGTTGACATGATGTAATTCTCCTGCAGCTCGAGTGTGATTAGTCACATGACATTTATCACTCAAAGTTTTGTGGTCCCATCATGTGCAATATGAGAATATAATGACAGTATATGCTGTTTTTGGTGAACCATTCCTTTTTATACTCAAAGCTAGAATAAAACACAACGAAGGAAAATTAAAAAGATACAAGATTATTCATCAATTAATCAAATCAATAATAGCAATACAATAATACTCAAATGACAATATTGATCTGATTGTCTTCATAAGGTTCTTAGAGTGTGTGCATATTATTTTTCCTGTGTTTCCATTGTAACTTCTGATTGGTGGATAGAACTCAAGGATTGTGGGTAATGTAGTTTGCTTCTATCTATGTTAACAGGTTTATACTTAATCCCTAAAAACAGTTTCTTCAGTGAGAAGATGAAAAGCATGTCTTCCAGAATTGTTGTTTCTCTCTGACACAGTACACTAGAAGTAATGCTCTGTAAAGAAACTCAAATATACTGTGGTAATAGATCAGAACTCAGTGCTGAAAACTTTATTCAGTGCTCAGATCCTTCATCGTGGATCTTCATCTTTTCTTGTATAACGTGAATCTCATTGCCGACTCATTCTGAAGCTTTTCAAAGCAGCATCACATAAAGGATTCAGGTGATACTGTAGTTTCTGAAGGTCACGGTAAAGCAGTGTCGAGTTTGAGAGAGAGATGGACAGCATGTTTCTGCGTAGAAAGCTTAAATGGTCACCTTCTACTAAAAAGCTATGGGATTTAAATCTTTAAATCATTAATAGTCACACATGGCGGATTAACGCATACGCTAACCTAGGCTGGGCTTCTGTTGAGAAGTTTTTGGTAATATTTTCTGATTAGTCTATTTCTACAGTACTAGTAATTACTAGTTACTGGACGGAGGTTTTAAAATAACAGGTAATTGATGAGCGCACAGCATGCGTGACTGATTAATGTTACATCACCCATCCCTACGTCAGTTTCAGTTAACTCACACCATGCTGGTGTTGAGCTGAATTTTAAAGTCCCTCTGTAGTCAATCATTTAATCCCTTTAAACTCATCTTTGATCACCTAAATGACATATTTAAAAGTTTTTTCCTTGAAAAAAATGTATTCATGCCTTAAAATATCTTGAATGTAACTCTACACCCTTGCCTCATTTAGTATATGTGAATATAAATATATTCCTATGAATATGCAAATGAGCCCCGCCTCCACTCACTCACTCAGCTCAGAGATCCACTGGTTGACGAACACACGTTGATCTGATTGGTTACCAGTTTGTGACGTCAGAAACACCAGCGATTTCAAAGCGTGTTTTTGAGAATGTCTTTGGTTCACTGCAGTTTTAAGGACAAAACACTCAATGTCGGTGTCGACTTATGAGTTTACACATGGTTTGTCTTAAAGCATATTAAAAACACCACATAGACGTATAAACAATATTACATTTACATTTAGTAATTTAGCAGACGCCTTTGTCCAAAGGACTAAATTAAGCGAGTCATCGTGAAGAGGCAAAAACAACGCAAGAAGTGCTCAAAATACGAAGATCAGGCATTGCTCAGAGTAACATACGCCAGACAAGGGAGGATTAAAGGAAAAGGAAAGTTTTTTATTTTTTATTTTTATGAGGTTAAGTGCTCACGGAAGAGATGAGTTTTCAGTTGTCTTTGGAATGTTGTCAGAGATTCTGTGTTCCGGATGAGGGTGGGGAGAGCATTCCACCAGCATGGATCCCTGAATGAGAGTGTTCTGGAGAGTGATTTTGTGGCTCTCTGTGATGGAACCACGAGCCGTCGCTCGTTGACCGATCGTAGGCGTCTGGTAGGGATGTAGACTCGTAGGAGTGAGTGAAAGTAGGAGGGAGCTGAGCCTGTGATAGATCTGTAAGCAAGCGTCAATGCCTTGAACTTGATGCGAGCAGCGAGTGGTAGCCAGTGCAGAGATGAACAGAGGAGTGACGTGGGCCCTTTTGGGCTCGTTGAAGACGAGACGAGCTGCAGCATTCTGGATCATTTGTAGAGGTTTAGTTGCACATGATGGAAGTCCAGCCAGAAGAGCATTGCCGTAATCAAGCCTAGAAATGACCAGGGCCTGGACGAGAAGTTGTGTTGCATGCTCAGTTAGGAAAGGCCTGATCTTCCTGATGTTGTGCAGTTCAAACCTGCATGATCGAGCTGTCTTTGTAATTTGGTCTGTGAAGGTCAGCTGGTCATCAAATATTACTCCAAGATTTCTGACCGACCTTGATGGGGTGATTGATGATGAATCTAGTTGGATAGTGAAGCTGGCTGTAGAGAGGGATTGGCAGGGAGGACGAGAAGCTCAGTCTTTGCCAGGTTGAGCTGCAGGTGATGTTCCTTCATCCATGCCGAGATGTCCGCCAAACAGCTTGAGATCCGTGCCGCTACTGTGGGATCATCTGGTTGAAATGAGAGGAAGAGCTGTGTGTCATCAGCAAGAGAGACCATGTGTTACAGTGATGTGGTGTAGATGGAGAAGAGGAGGGGTCCACGCACTGAACCCTGAGGAACCCCTGTGGTCAGATGATGTGCTCTGGATACCTCACCTCTCCATGCTACCCTGAAGGATCTACCTGTGAGATAGGACTCAAACCAGTGGAGAGGAGTAGCTGTGATGCCCTGTGATGAGAGGGTGGACATAAGGATCTGATGATTCACAGTGTTGAAGGCAGCGGACAGATCCAGAATGAAAACTGAAGATTTGGAAGCTGCTTTTGCGATCCGTAGGGCTTCTGTGACCGACAGTAATGCAGTCTCAGTTGAATGCCCTTTCTTGAAGCCAGATTGGTTGACATCCAGCTGGTTGTTCAGAGATAGGAAAGATGTTACTTGGCTGAAAGCAACTCATTCAAGTGTTTTCGCAATGAATGGTAGGAGAGAGACAGGTCGGTAATTTTCTACAAGTGATGTGTTTAATGTTGGTCTTTTAAGCAGTGGAGTAACCCGAGCCTGCTGAGATGCTGTAGGGAAAATGGCGGTATGGAGGGATGAGTTGAAGATGTGTGTGAGTGCTGGAAGAAGTGTGGGAGAGATGGCTTGTAGAAGGTGTGAGGGGATGGGGTCTAGAGGACAGGTGGTAGGATGACTGGAGAGGAGAAGTTTAGATACTCCTTCATCGGTTAGTGGAGAGAAGGAGGAGAGAAGGTTATCGGCTGTGGGAGAGGTTGATCTGGGTTCCTGTGTGTGTGGAGCTGACTGCTGATAGTTGTTGTTTTGTTGGTGAAGAAGTTAGCAAAATCATCAGCAGTTAACGAGGAGGTGGGTGGTGGTGGAGGTGGACAGAGGAGAGAGTTGAATGTCTTGAAGAGTGATCGTGTGTTAGAGGAGCTGTTGATCTTGTTGTGGAAATATGAAGATTTTGCATCATGAACATCAACAGAAAAGGACGAGAGCAGAGACTGATACATACACAGGTCAGATGTGTATTTTGATTTGCGCCATTTCCTCTCCCCCGCCCTGAGTTCAGTCCGGTGTTCACGAAGAACCTCGGATAACCAGGGGTTCGAGGGAGTAGCACATGCAGGCCTGGAGGAGAAAGGGCAGATATTGTCTAGAGAAGAAGTTAAAATGGAGCATAGGGTATCCGTTGCGGTATTCACATCCAGAGATGAGAGTTGGGAGGGTGAGGGAAGAGAAGATGACACGGCAGAGGAAAGATGGGAGGGAGAAAGTGAGCGCAGGTTTCGTCTGAAAGTGACTGGTAGGGGGGTTGGTGGTGCACGGGGAGAGAGTTGTACATTGAAAGTAATGAGGAAATGATCTGAAACGTGGAGAGGTTTCACCAAAATGTTGTCTGTGATGCAGTTGCGTGTGTAAGCCAGGTCCAGTTGGTTGCCTGATTTGTGAGTACCTGTGGTGAACGAGCCGTTTGAGATCGCATGAGGCTAGGAGAGAGATGACGTCTGTTGCATACGGCTTCTCGAGATGAATGTTGAAATCACCAAAAGACTAAAAGTGGGGTGTCGTCCTCAAGGAAAGAGGACAGCAGCACATCCAGCTCCTCTACAAAGCTTCCCAGCTGACCTGGGGGGGATATATGACTACAATATGGAGTCATATTACAAACTTGATTTTTATACCACAGGGGGACTTTAATGCCTCAGATGCTTCATTAGCAGTGGTTGCTCATATTGGAAAGGTCAATGCCATAAAGGTTGCCAATTCATTTATTTGTTCATTTTTCCTGAGAAGTTGAAATCATTTTTTTCTTTATATTTTATAATGTTTGCCATTTTTGCAGCACTGTTACCAAACATTTCATCATGTATGAACAGTTTGAAACACTGATGTGTGATTTCATTATTTTCTGGCAATAAACATAACTGAATGTGTATCATCAGTTTATAATCAGCCTAATTTCAGCAATCACTCAGAGGTCAGCTAGTTTTGGAGCAAACATTACACTTTCAATGTATTGCATTTCAATAATGTCAAAATTGTGATAATTTTGTATGATTTTAATTGCTGTATACGTTGAATACCATTTCACACTTCCTAGATTTAAATCAAAGATATAACAGTCTGCACCACATTCAGTGCCATCTTGTGTTTCCATCTTCATGAACCGTATTGCGTATTTCCTCGCTCTCTCTGCAGAACGAGACTGGACTGTCAGACTGCTGAATCCTCCTGATCTGAAGAAGCGAGAGAGAAACACAGAGGACAATGCAGGAGAAACTGCATGGACCGTCTTGGTCTCCATGGTAACATGTTTCTGCTGTATATTCTGTGCTTTAAACTAACGCAGCACGAAAGCCATGAAAGACTGTTTGCTCTGTATAATCAGCATGAAGCCCTAGTAAATAAGAGAAACATCCACATAAAATCACTGCATGCATTTTCTCATTATAGAATCCTCATTTTAGTCTCTCTTCCACCATCTCCTGTATCTCTCCGCTCTTTGAGAACATCTTTTTGTCAGAAGTCCATGTGGACATTGATATTAATGTTGTTGTTGTTGTTGTGTGAGCTGAAATGAAATCTTTTGGTCGCAGGTGTGGATTGGGCCGTTTTTTCTCCTGTCTCGATCCTCCATCTTTACTGCTGAACTGAAGGACAGATGTCCTTCTCTGGTTCTCTTTCTCCGTGTTCCTCTGATTCTCTCTCCGTGTTCCTCTGATTCTCTCTCCATGTTCCTCTGGTTCTCTTTCTCCGTGTTCCTCTGATTCTCTCTCCGTGTTCCTCTGGTTCTCCCGCTGTCACATCGAACAGGCCCAGCGGGTCCGTCGCGCCCCGTTTCTCTGGGTTTGCTCCACAGATGTTTCTGGGTCAATAGCTTGCCCATGTTTAACATGACCGTACACTCGCTTTCATCACGTGTGACTGTGGATACACACACTCCTGTCTGTGTTGATTCATCACGGATCAGGTTTCTGTCTGTTTATCTTACTGTAATATTCATTTAGGAACAAGCTCAAATAATGACTACACTTAAAACATCTTGTTTTGATTGACTTGTTTTTCCAAATATAAAAAAACACCTTATTTTCAGAGAATATATCTTGAATATTACTTTTTTTTTCATTCTCTAGACTTTCTTTGCATAATCGACTTTCAGTGCAGACATGGCAGATATTCTGGAAAGGTTCCAGTAGTTAACATTAGTTAAACATTCTCAGCTAACATTAGTTAATTACTTTAGTTAACATGAACTAAGAATGAACAATACTTCAACAGCCTTTATTAATCTTAGTTAATGTTAATTTCAGCATTTACAAACAAACAATGAATGATTGTATTATTATTAACTAACATTAACAAAGATTAATAAATTCTGTAACAAATGTATTGCTCATTGTTAGTTCATGTTAGTTAATACATTCACTAATGTTAACAATAATGTTATTAGTTTAATACTCTTTATTAACTGAGAATGTTTTTATTTACTCTTAACACACTTTTAGTCTTCCTCAACATCACACAGACACACAGCGAGCATCTAATGCTCTTAATCGGTTTTATACAAGGAAACTTTTGATTGAATTTTGTGTCTTTTAGAGACTCGTTGCAAATTACATACATTTGCAGACAATTTTCATCCTTGAAACTCTTTTCTTCCCCCAGAGGCTCTATTGTGTGTTTGCTAGAGCTCAAAGATAATTACAGGTTATATCATGAGGAATATTCCACAAAATGTTCTCTTCAGAATAAGCTTTATTCAGCTTCAGAGTTAGTTCATTGCATACAATGAAAGTAAATGGTGATTGAATCTGCCAAGCTCCAAAAATGGACCATATTAAAGTTGATTTGATTCATGCACTATATTCCAGATCTTATAATGTTACGAGACACAAGAACCGACGGTGGTCAGCACCATTTATATGTCCGTTCATCACACAAAGCTGTCCAGACAAGCTGAAATATAGTGCTAAGCTGTATGGGATATTTTATGAACGTTTTGTTGTGCTTTTTTTTGTAGATCTGGAGCTTTACGGCGTCTGTCCAAATGGACCTTCATCGCATGAAGACGAGCAGCACGAGGAAGAAAGCCGTACAGGTTCAGAACGACACGAAGGGCAGTAAGTAATGAGAGACTTTTCTTTCTTTTTTTGATGAACTAACCTTTAAAAAGCGATGGAAAAACTATTTTCATACCTGCAGAATAACTCATGCCACAGTCGATAATAGAGCTTAAATAATAGATCGCAGCCAAATATATATAATGTATGATGAGTGCTAATGACTGAGCTTCGTGAGGCACTTTGTCATGATGTTTGGTGAGACATAAACTGCTATATGGTCATTAGATAGGCCATATTTTTCTCAATGAAAGAATTTATAATGCATCTGAATGGTGGTTTCTCTTCATTATCGACAGTGAGATATTCCGGACATATTCCGGCTCTTCTGAAAACTTCAAGTAGTTTATGATGGTTTTTAAGATCAAGCCAGTGATGCTAATGAACACTGGTGTGTAAATGATCTCACATACAGCAGATTTCTCTCGACTGTACAAGCAGTTTTCACTGAGATTAGAAGAGATGTGTCACGGAAGGTCAAAAAGTGAAGCGAGGATTCAAGTGCAGATAAGGATATTTATTAAATAAATAAACAAAACTACAAACAAAAACCTCCCCATGGGGGGGGGGGGGAAACGAGACAGGCATCAGTCAGGAACATAACACAAGGGGAAACATAGACAACAAACCAGCACAGGACTGCAAACACAGGGAGACTAAATAGGAAGCAAACAAAAGAAGGTAACGAACAAGGCAGGTGGGGCAAATTAATCAATAATCAGGTAACAAGATGGGAGGGGCCAGACAATTGACAAGAGAGCACCTGGCACAAGGAATACAAGACAAGCCATGTGCTCACAACAAACCAGACTAAACACAAACACATGACAAACCGGGAATGTCAGAGCTCTGTCACCAAACCAGATATAAACCAAACAGAGGTGACAGAACCCTGACAAGATGTTAGTAATGTACAATAGGTTATAAGCTAAATTAACAATTTAAGTTTAGTACTTTTAACTCTTAGCCCACTATAATTAACCTGAAGAGCAACAGGTTATTAAATATGATTAAAACATTCCAGCTCTGATATTGAGTGTACATCGTGTCCAGAGAAACTCATTCGAGTCTTTTTATTTCTTCTCAGGAAAATGCACATATCTGATATTTTGATCACTTAAAGGTATAGCAGAGGATTTTTTACTTCCGGGTGGATCACCTACTATTGGTCCTCCTAATTGTCAATCATTCTGGTGAATCAATCAAACTTATTCAAAAAGTGGAGAGGGCAGGTCTTATCTAAAATTCGGGAAAGATCCTCCGCTATACCTTTAAAGCATAATTTATAGTAATTGGCTTATGTGTTACTATTTTGAAATTAGCACCATTATTCAATAACTGATTTATTTCCTTCTCCAATCTGTCCGCCAAAAATCCTTTCAACTATAATTTCTGTTTTCAAACCTATTTTGCACAATATTTATTCATTTCATTTCCATGATTTTGTGTGTCTTATTTGGCGTTTTCAGTTCTAAATTTCACATAACATTATTACATAAACCATCCTGCTCTTTGGATATTGATATCTGCATTTGTCAGGTTTAGAGCCACTTTTGAAAGCGTCTCTATTCGGATAGAAAAAAAACCCAAACCTCATGTGTTTCTGCTAACAGCCTGCAACAAGTGAACCGGTGAACAAAAATCATAATTGGTTAACAGTGTGAATGTGGCCTGAGTTTCCTGAGCTATATAAAAGCACAACCTGAGAGCAATAAAGTTTTCCTCTGGTATCTACAGATAAATCTGTGGTTACACACAGCGCTCTGACTTCACACTGTTCTCCTCCGTCAGCTTCACAGGGGTCTGACGCTGGACACGGTTCATCTGTAGACAGAAGAGAAGAGGCTGGTGTCAAACGCAGAAGCAGATGGTGAACCGCATCTACACACCCGCTGGGCTCCACTGCTGTCATCAGAGATCAGAGGCCAAACGCCATAAGTGAAGAGCAGGACGAGTCAAACAAAGCTCGTGTTCTGAGGCGTGCAGATGGAGGGTCACAATCTGGCGGAGACATCATGAAAACACGGACCCGACCGTCGAACACAGACTTCCGGCAGGGAATTGTGCCCTGACACCGAGCAAGCCGTCAGCCAGGTCCATCAACACGTTTGTGACGGTGGCCGGTCCAGTCTGCAGATCTCAGACCAGTCAAACACTGTGGGAACCAGGACGAACGGGATTATAGTCATCTAAACGCATTAATCTGCTCTGCCACTCAAACGGTTTCGTTTTGGACTCACTTCATCAAGTCTTATTTTTCAACCTCTCAATTATGATATCCACTATCTTATGATCCAATCAATTACTAATTCATAAGATCAAGCGCTACTCTCTTTTTCTCATTAAATATTCTGTTTCACTCTGAAATATGTCAGACTGGATTGTAAACTGTTTCTTGTCCTTCATAAGTATGGTGTGGTACAGTGGTACTTTTGTGACTTTGTGTCAATAATCTAAAATGGTGGAAATGTAGAATTAAAAAAAAAAAAACACATCCACAATTTACACCTTCAGACTTAATTTAATCTTAATAATAATCATTCTCTGATTATTGTTAACTTTGGTACTAGTCTTAATTATCAGATCATATTTGCACCTTTTTGCCTTGCATTATCTTTCTTTAGTAGAATTTAGACCATAAAAATGATTTAAACAAGAACAGGACGTGTTAATATTGATATCTGGCTAAATGCTGGTTTCCTTGCAGAGGTTGTAACTCACTGCCTCATTCAGTGTTTGACATGTTTTGCACTTATTCTAGACATTTGTTGATTTAAGACTTTATCAAAGTTGACATCTAACTCACACTTGTGTATAAATACAGAAACTGTCACTCCAGAGGTCTCTAAACCAGAGATATACTGTAAGTGCAATAAAACTCTCTTACGTCAGACTTCTATCTATCAGTATAAAGTCCAGACCACATTGCAGTTTATTCAAGCCAAGAACCGTGTACAGACAGAAAGAGAAATGTTCAGCATGAAAAGCTTCCCGTCATAGCTTTCATGAGCCATTTTGAGGCGGGTTAATAGACATAAAGGGTTCATTTAAATAATGACACAATGGCACAGAAAATGTGTGTAGACTGTGATCATGATTGGTTTCTTTCTAAAAGTACTGTACTTATTTCTACTCAGTAAAGACCATTTTGTTTTCTGGCAGATAGATAGAAAACCCCTGTTTGCATTTACTCACAGAATTCAGCCAATCAGATGAGAGCTTGCCAGATCGAGTAAGTGCTAAACATTTTTGTTTGCAATATACATCATATAGTAGAGGGAAATTATAAGACCAGGAAGTGTTGATCTAGTCTGTAATTCTCTCGCATGTATTCAAATTCCCATTCATAGACTCAAAGACAGACAAAGAGTAAAAACTAAAAGTTAAGAACTGTCATAAAAATCATGAACTCTAAAACTATTTGGTGAAAACTTTGTTGGCTGCAGGTCTGGTTTACTGTCAGATCTTGACACATACATTTATCAGCTGTTTCAAAAAAGCTGAATAAAGAGAGAAGACGAGAATAAAAAGGCAAAGGCCAGAGGAAGGGTGTGATACCGCAGACAAGACAAGCATGCATTAATATGCTTTTCTGTTGGTATGTATATATATATAAATAATATAAACGCATTTTGTGCACATAAATATATCACTCCCTTATAAACACAACTTTCATGTACACGCATGCAGACATGTTGTTGAGCAGAGGTTTATAGTTCTCAAGGTGTTCCACACTGAGCACGTCAAAACCTATAATGAAAGGAGACAGATTGAGGTCATTTTGACTCTCTCTTTGTTTCTAAGGGTTTGAGGGAAGAAACAGACACACTGAAGCATGAAAAAATCAGTATGACTAACAGAAAGAGAGTGACTAGATCTGTGTGTGTTTGAGATTGTGCGAAGGACGTGTGTGTGAGCGTCTTGGCAGTGAATGTGTTCACTGGGGAGAACATGCAAACACACTTAGATCTGTTATAACACATATTTTTTGCTATTATTCATCTTTTTCCTCCTCGTGCCAAAAGAATCTGCAAAAATCAAGCAAAACACTTTTCTGTTCTATCACACGTTTTGGAGAAACATCCACATATTTTTCACAATATTCAGTGTTGTTCTCTGACGGCACCTTATGCATGTGATAACTGCGCTGGAGGACAATCATACTCTTCATCAGTATTTTTGACGTGTTTTGTGGTGATAATGTCTGGTAACACTTTGCAATAATGTTTCGTTTGATAACATTTAACTAACAATGAACAATACAGCAATTTAATAACTAACATTAACTTTTAAAATCAAATGTTGTATCTGCTAACTTTAATGCACCGTGAACTGAAACTGTAATTTTTATTAACTAACATTAACAAAGATTAATAAATGCTGTAAAAACTTAGATTGTTCATAGTTTGTTCATGTTAGCTAATGCAATAACTAAATGAGACCTTATTGTATAGTGTTACCAAGTTTCTAAACATAATTAATACAAGAAAGTTGCTTGAAGCAATTTGCAATATATCTTGAAAATAGAAAATAGAAATCCTGATCAATGTGCAACATTGTGTTGTCTAATCCTTAACTATCAGAAGTGAACACTTGGCCAGTTCACTGCAAATGCACCGTTGTGTTATGACAGTAACACACTTCAGGACTCGAGTGGGTGATAGATTCCTTTAAATGTCTGTCATTAAACTATAGAATAGAGAATGTAAAAAATGTGAACCTTGAAATGCAATTTAAGTCGCTTTGGATAAAAGCATCTGCCAAATGCATAAATGTCAATGTAAAACTGAGGTATAGTGTTAATATTCACATAGCTGCTATAACAGCCATTTGACAGTAGACATCTCAAACTGAGGACATTTGATATTGAATTTATTATGAATAACATTAAAAAAAATAAAAAATCATCAACCGGTAAATCTCGCTCACATGATTGTGAGATATTGTAGGAAACATCTCAAGGATCTGCCTTGAAAAGTCTTCTAGATGAGAAGGTATTTCTGTATGTTTCTTACACAGCAGGCGTGCTTCATTTTTTTACTTTTTACTTGACCAACAGCGACCTCCAACTGTCTCCATTTTCTTTCTCTGTAATTGTCCATCTCTCTTTCTTCTCTGTGTCTGTCACATTGGATCTGCGTTTGCACAGATCTCCATCTGGGTTTGGGGTCCAGACTGCTGCTTTACTCAGACGGTTAACATCGACTGTTCCCCCCGACAGTGTGTCAATACTCACCAATTTACAAGCACATTAAATATCGACCCCAGATAAAAGGCAATTTCTGCTGTTCTGCTAGAAATACATTTGAGCAGAAAAGGCGAAATGCCTTGAGTGAATTAAGTCTTGTTTTTGTGTCTTTATAAGAAAGGTTTTTTAACAGCACCAACTGTTTTGTTTGACAAACAGATTTCTTGTTGATTTGTGTATGCTGACTGAACATCACTGCACTCTAAAGCTAGTGAGATGCCCATGTGAGCAGCATTTTAAGGCGTCGTAGGTGCACTGTCGAGAGATGCACTGCTTAGTTATTAGTGCAATAACTTCTTGAGGTCAAATTTAAGAAAGCAGTGCATGCAGTTACTGCGAGGGAGTGAAAACATCCATCCAAGATGGTGGATGAGGCGAAAGAAATGTGAACTATAGAAACACTTATTCATTCGGTACTTAAAATATAGAAGTGTACTACTATTTTACACAGAGAATACAATATATTAGGGTTATTATAGTTAACAAAAACCATAGAACTTTCATTACTTGAAATAAATATAAAAATATAAAACTTAAACTTATGTTATTTCAGTTAGTTGCCGACATTTCACATTTTCATTTAGTTTAAGTTGATGTACTAAATGAATGAAAACTATAGAAAACTATATAAAAACACAACAAAATTACTAAAATGAAAATGAAAACAGAAAATATCGAATTAAAACTAATTCAAAATATTATTAAATGTGTGCCATTGCCAATTACCTTCATTTCAGTGCCAGTGCCACAATTTATTCATAATTTTCATGGCCCCCAGAATATTTTGTTGGATGAATATCTGAACATGCGATATATCAAAAGAAAAGAGCCGCTGCTCTTAAACAACAACACAATTCTGGCTTCGTGGATTCTTTATTATCATCACTGGAATGTGGGAAAGTTTCATAAAGAAAAAGCAACATTTCTAACAAAAAAAGTGAGAAAATTGTGTTTTTTGTCAAAGACTTGATCAGAACACAGATGGAGTCGATCGAGTCCATCAACACCTCAAAGCTTCACAGTCGTTTCCTCTTCATGTGTTCAACATATAACTATAGACAGTTTTGATTTATATGATGTTTAATGCACAGATTTATTTTTCATGTGTGTCAGCAATGCTTCTATCGCTTGATTATGCTTCTTCTTCCCCTGTGTTTTGATCAGGGATTATGTATCTCTTTCAGAAGATGAGTAATAGCGCCCCCTATTTTGTAACAGTGAAATAACAGATTTTCGAAAAATTTCATCAATAGCAGGGAAAGAAATAATTAAGCAAATGGCACCCTGTTATCACCTGTTAACAATTATTTTATTTTGCTTTTTTTTAATTCAATTCAAATTATAATTAATTATAAAAAAAATTAACAAATCCGTAGCTGATATTTTAATATTTAATATTAAATAATTTTTTTTTAAATGTAATATTAATTTGTCCACCATAAATGGCTTGTCAAGTGGAGTGCATTGAAATGTGTTCTGGTTGTGTACTGCATATTTTGGCAATGTGGTAAGTAGGCCATTCGGGCATTTCATGTAGAAAATAATCATACTGTGTGCAAAATACATAATGCATATCGCAAAAATAAGGAGTCAAGTAAATCTGAAGACCTCCCAATCCGCAGCTGACACCTTCATATGTGGCCTTCAGGATGCCTGAGAGCAAATCAGAGCTTTGCATGACCTCAATATTGCCTTTAGAAGGAGATCTGGGAATGTCTTCTGTGATGATTTATTGATCTGAATTTATATAATGAATTTTATATCTATATCAATATGTTTATAATGATTAATTCATTTACGACTGTGTTAATTATGCATGTGTCATGAGGGAAGGGTCTTGTCGTTAGGGGCAACGTTTTTGCTATGATCAGATGTGTTGGGGGTTGATGGAGTCTCTAAAGTGTGTGTGTGTGTGTGTGTGTGTGTGTGTGTGTGTGTGTGTGTGTGTGTGTGTGTGTGTGTGTGTGTGTGTGTGTGTGTGTGTGTGTGTGATGATTAATTTATGGCTCCTGAACCCTTGAGACCTCCTCTAGTCAGAGCAGAGCGAGTCTTAGTCAAATAAAGAACAACTCAGGAAGATGAAATTCTCCTCCAGAAAGAGCAGCGGGACTGTAGTGCGAGTCTGTGTGTTGGTCTCAGTCATTCCGGGATTACTTCTGATGATGGAAAGCCATATTCTACACAGGTTGTAATTTGGGTCACAAGTAATAGTGAATAGTTTTAATAGCACAAAAAGTGTCATAGTGTTATTTCCCGTTATTTTATTGTACCACTTGTATTACCATGGTTTCTTTGAAGAATTTTGTAAGTAAACTGTACATATAAAGCTAGTATTACAATTTGACTGTCAGTGTGTTGTTTATGGTGGCCACTAGTTAGGTGTTCTTCACTGACAGTTTACCAGTCACAACAAACACACGTCTATAAAGCATATGTTTATACAACCAGCAGATTTTCTGCACTGCATATTCAGTACAATAATGCCATATTAAGTATATTTTTTCCTTTAGAATATCAGACAAGGTAGCAGCTTAATAAGAGACCAGGAACATGATCTAGCAAAAGAAGGAAGTTAAAACATTTCTAAAGAAAAATTTGAAGAAGTTTGTAAGAATGTTCCAAGGTGCAATTCGTGAAAATGTAATGTGCCTTGTATTAAAAAAAAAAAAAATTAATATATATGTTTTTTTAAAAGAGACTGTCTGAAGATTGAACGTTCTGTTGAGTTCATTTGTAAATCAAACCTCTTACTTTTGGGGATTTAAGACAGGCTGGAGGTTTTCTAACTTTAAGAGGAAATTTACGATGGTTTTTAAGAACATTCTTTTCATAAATTCAAATCATCCTTATGTTTGTCTTACGACAAAAGGTTCAAAATATTTTCAAGAAATGTTTTTGGCAATATAAAATATTCTTAAACTTTATTCTAAGATAAAAGATTTGGCATTTAAGAAGAATTCTGTTCTTAAGAATGTTTCATGAATCCGGCCCCTGGCTTTAATGAAACCTGTTTCTGTCTGTTATTTAAATATATAAGGAGGAGTAAAATACATAGCAATCAAATCACACATATGATATGTTTAAAGAAAATCATTTTAATTCAGATGGAGAAATAAAGTTGCTTGAGTGACTCTGCAGAATGACAAAAATACAAACTGGATATCTGTCAACTGGAAAATTTTTGTTATAACTAAGGGTGTGATGATACACTCATGTCATGATTCGACACAGATCGCGATACTGAACTCACGATACGATACTATCGCGAGATTTAAAGCCAAAATAAAGAATGCAATCAATCACAGTTCTAATCGCGAGCCGAGAAAGCATGTCAAAATGACTATTCCCAAACTGTAAATGGTTAGTTCACCCAAAAAATGAATTCTGCATTTAGGCTATTCACTCTCATGTTGTTTTCGCGCATCACGCAAGCATTTGAACGTCCGCGTTTAGCATACGTGTCGTTGTAAATCTGTTCATCATCTAAAACCATCGTGTCTCTTCAGAAGTCTTGGATTTGGATCAGACCACTCGACTGATTCTTTTTATGATGCCTCTTCATGACATCTTTAGGATCTTTTAAGTTTTAGAGGAATGGACTTTAAATGGAGGGACAGAAATCTCTCAGGTTTCATTAAAAATATCTTAATTTGTGTTTGGAAGTTGAACAAAAAGCGTACAGGTTTGAAACGACATGAGGGTGAGAACATGATGACAGAAACGTTTTTATTTCGGGGTAAATTATACCTCATAAATACAGTAAGCTGAGCCTTGGATGAAACTAACTCTACATCACAAATCATATCGTTTACATCAATCGTCGCATTTTTATATATTATAAAATTATATTATAAAAATATTATAAAAATAAATTATATTATATCTTGATGTAACAATGTATCGTTACACCGCTAGTTATAACTCTTGAATGTTTTGGCCTAAAGTTGTGGTTGTGTTAGAAATGATATCTGAAAAGTGTAGGCTCATTAAATAAATAAAAAGATGAAATATGCTTTATAAGTTGGCCTAACGTAAGTGTGTTTAGATTGCTTGGATCATGTGGAACTTGTCGTAGATTTTTCCTAAAACTAACTATCTGGGTTGTCTCCAATCGACATTCCCTTTCTATTCTATACGTCTACCTCTTTAATCTAACTCACCTGCTGCGCAGTAGAAAATGACAGACAGACTTCGGCAAATGTCCTTTGAGTTCTTTATTTCGGCCGGGAGACTCGGGAGAGTACTCGAGCAATTCCCAGAGAATCTCACCCAAGCAAAAGAATACATCAGGTTTTATAGGACAAAGACAGACACATCAAAATCAAATCAGCGTGACTAACATGTCATCTTCTATCAATATGATTGGTTCAATTGGTAAAGCAAGCCCCTCCCTTCTTTACCCTCTGTTACTGGCATAAGCAAAATCATCAACAAACATTGTAAAGGGTTAACACTAACAGTCAGTTGATTACTCAATATATATATCATGACATAATGCAGGCTAAAAACAAAAGGTTAGTAAGACCTGACCTAAAAGAAGAAGTAAAATTTAGTTTGTTATTTTGTTAGACCTAGAAGAGGAAGTTAGGTAAGTGTTTGTCATAATGTTAGATCCAAAGGAGAAGTCAGGTTAGAAGTTTAACACAGGGTTAGAAGTTTAACACAGGGTTAGAATTTTAACACAGGTTAGATTCAGGTTAGAAGTTTAACACAGGGTTAGAAGTTTAACACAGGTTAGCTCTAAAAAATTCGTTTACTATCTTATTTATTCAAAATCCACCACAAACTCAATCATGCCCATCTTTCTAATGTATATGGTAGTGCATGTCTAGTGTTTAAAAATGTTTTCCTCATATTTATGTTTTTTTTGTACTTTTTCTACAGATTTCATCAGATCTTTTAAAATTTTGGCTCAGATCATCTTCAGACTGTGCTGGTCAAAAGCTATTAAAAGCTTTTCAGTGTACCACATGTTCACATGTCACGCATCAGTGAATTCAGCATCAGGACACCAGACAGAATCTGAGCTTATTTCAGCAATGCTTTGGTGAACGGACACAAGATCTCTACACGTGCCTTGAGCACAATCTTCTGAAAATTGCAAAGCACTTTGTGCCACCTATTGGTCAAAAGTCTCACTCATTTGTAACTTTACCAAAATCTGCAGGCCATCTTTGCCCTATTGAATTTACTTGTAGCGTTAATGACACTGAAGTGTTTTGTCCTGTAATTATAGCGATTTTATTCGGAATAGTTCTGATTGTCTACCAGCCGGATCACTCTCAATCACCTCTCTCTCTCCTTTATTCTCTCTCTTTCTTTATGTGTGTGTGTGTGTGTGTGTGCATCTTTCATCTCTCTCCTTGTTCATGTCATGCGTTCTACAGATTGTATTGGCAGAGACAGAGAAATGAGCTGATCATCTGTCTGTCAGTCCCTTTGGTTAATCACCATCAATAGAGTGTAATGATCTCCAGAACTAGTTTCATTCCTTTAATGCACCATTTTCACAAATTACATGACCAGTTTTTTTTGTTGTTTTCCAGCAAAATAACTGAACAATAATCCTTTTGTTTTCGCAGTGCATGTTGGAGAGAAAGTCATACAGGTTTGGAACAATATGAGAGTGAGTAAATGAACTATTCTTTTAAGCTTAAGTTGCTTTATAGTCTCAGTAGTAGTCTTTTACAGAGTGGAATACCGGAGGAGTTTTCATGATTCATTAATTTTATTTGACTCATCATCTGTTCTTCTGCTGTTCAGGAAAATGATCTGTCAGTCTTCCTCATTACTGTGTCTGGATGGAGCGAGTTCCTGATCACTGATGTGTAAATGTGGATGTGTGTGTGTTGATGTGTTCGTCTGTGTGACGACATAAATGCAGAACAAGTCCTTTCTGCTGTTTAGTTTAAATAAACCCTTTTTTTATTGGAACTGAAGCTTTGACTTCTGAAAGTTACAGTATGTTTCATACACTGAACTCGTTTGTCTGAAAATATAAAGGAAAGTTTTGTTCCTCGTAATATGAGCTTGTTAAAGTTAAACAGCTGTGCATTATTTTCTTTATGAAGAGCAGTCAAGTCCCAGTGTCCTCATGTCTAGTTAGGTGTGTGTGTGAGTGTGTGCGTGTGCGTGCGTGTGTGTGTGTGTGTGTGAGAGAGAGAGAGCAGGTTAAAATCATCTGAATGTGTGTTTGAAAGAGATAACTTTGACAGCTTAAGGTTATGTGGAAGGGCAGAGCTCATCTGAAGATGAAACGCCTTTGATCACAGTACAAGGCAGAGAATACTCAGAGTCAGCAGTGTGTGTGTGTGTGTGTGTGTGTAAGAGAAAGCACTCTTGATATGAATTCCAGGGCATATCGAATGTAACATAAGCATATGTTATGTAAATGTTTGTTGCTTTCTCTGTTTTTTTACTGGCCTTTTTTTGAATAATAAGTTTTGAATTTTTTTTATTTTTTTTATTTTTTTTTATGTTTTTAAAAAGAAGTCTCTTATGTTCAGCCATGCTACATGTCCTTAAAAATAGAAACAGAAATTTTATGAAATATTATTACAATTTAAAAGAACTGTTTTCTTTTTATGGTGGCAAAGTTGATTTGGTGCTTAAGAAACATTTCTTGTCATTATTCACAGTTACTGCTTAATATATTTTTTTCATAATAATAATAATTAAGCAAAACATCACATTAGAATGATTTCTGAAGGATCATGTGACACTGAAGACTGGAGTAATGATGCTGAAAATTCAGCTTTGATCACAGGAATAAATTAGGCTATATTTTTATGGAAATTTACATAGAAAACAACGATTGTATACAAAGAACAAATATTTCACATTATTACTCTTTTTACAGTATTTTAAATGAAATGAATAAAGGTGATTGTAATAATAACATTACTTATTTAAATATCTGTATATGATGTCTCTATCTATAATGTCTAAATCAGTAATACACTTTGGTTCACTGTTATGTTCAAACCAGATTTCTGTTCCACCTCCTTTATTACATTGACAGAATTGCTAACCATACTTCAGTTTATATGGATCGTATCCCAGAGCTTGTGTCCAGGCCAAAAACTCTCGTGTGAAAGCGCCCCTTTATTTCAGAATGAGTTTCAGGATCTGGTCTATAGATGGTAGAAGTGTGTAGATGGAAACAACTCCTAAGACTGAGACAGAATGAGAGCTCTGCAGTGAAATATTCCCCAGGCACTGAGAAGGGACACAATAATAATGCATTGAAAAGTATTTATGATCCGGAGCTGATAGGACACTCCGAGCAGATGATAAACTAAGACTTGCTCGATATATTCAGCACTCCCATTAAAATGAGCAGCGATTTCTTACTCCATTTACCAGACAAATCACACCGTTGGCTCTGGACCTTCTGTATGTGAACACTGTGAATGAGATCTTGAACTTATATTAATGATAGAGTCTGACAATAAATGGCAGAATCCCTGTTCCTTTAGCACAGGGTTTCTCAAACTTGGTCCTGAAGGGTCACTGTCCTGCACAGTTTAGCTC
This sequence comes from Rutilus rutilus, assembly GCF_951802725.1. NCBI lineage: Eukaryota > Metazoa > Chordata > Actinopteri > Cypriniformes > Leuciscidae > Rutilus > Rutilus rutilus. Next base: position 2,239,016 of record NC_140217.1, on the reverse strand, counting down.
CAACCCTGATCAAACACACCTGAGTAAGCTAATCAATGTCTTCAGGATCACTAGAAACTCACAGCTAGGTGTGTTTGATCAGGGTTGGAGCTAAACTGTGCAGGACAGTGGCCCTCCAGGACCGAGTTTGAGAAACCCTGCTTTAGTAAGTTTGACTAACAGTTTTATGAATTTATGTTTTTCCCATAGAATGTACAAAAAGATGGACTCTGGTCTGGTCTTCCTTCCACCGTAGAAAAATGAAGCCAAAATATCCCAATAATGATCGTTGCCGATTATGTCATTCGGAGCCTGAGTTTGCGCAGAAGTGATCATGATCATTCATGCCGATAAAATGTTGGAAAAACTAACACCTGAACATACATCTGATAAGAACTGCCTAAAATAACAGACACCATCTTTGTCCCATTCGATTACATGGAGAAGTTGGGATTTATGACCTGTACTGGAGCCGGCCACCAGGGGGCGATCAAAGTGCTTTGGCTTCACTTTTCAGGACCTGTGCAGTACATTTGGGTTTTCCCCAATAAATGAGATGGACTGACGAGCTTATAGGGGTCGCCAGTGGTCGAAGTTTTGCTTTAATCAGTTCATCACCGGACATCCCTGCACCCTCAGCGTTTACCACGGCTTTATCCCAAAAGCCTCACGACTGCCTAAAGCTGGCAGAGCATTTCTGTGTCTCGTAATGTAATGTTGTTTCAGCATGTTTCTGACCCGGGCCTGTTCCTGAGATCTCTTAGTGATCGGTGTTTTGACCTATTGCTTTTCGATTATATGGATTTTGGAGTTCAACTTGATTTATTGATTCACAGACGTGGATTTACATGTTAAATTCAGGGACTGCATCCGTCATCAGGTCGAGTTCATTTCATTATGTTGTCATTGATTATGTTGCGGAAACACAACCTTAGTAAAGAGTACATGAGGTTTTCTCGCAAACAATGATAAACTCAAACCATTTCAGACCCTCACGGCTAGGCAGAAACGACAACAATTTTAGTTTTGTGCACTTAATATTTCTCTGTACCTCGAAGCCACAGAAGTCTATAAGTGTTGTTCTGGTCCAAACTCTCGTCTTTTGAAATGCTCATTGATTTGCACCGTGGGCCGAGTTCACAGTCTGGTACTCTCTAAAGGCCTGAGGATTATGCAGTATGTGCATGTCTGACTGTCAGCTTCTACGGTGTGTGTCGCCTTGAGGACGCTTTATTTTTTATTACTTTGTCCACAGTTTTGCAGAATGGGACAGTTTCATAAGCATAGCCACTGTCTTAAGAACTAATCTAACGAACTAGCAAATAGTTAGAGCTAATCAGGTTTACGTTTCAGATTCAAATTAGACCTTTTCCTGTAACTGAATTAAAAAGTTATGACCAGTCTTGAAGAAGAAAATGAGATGACTATATACAACCGGCCACAGGTATTCTTGAATCTGCCCCCTTTATAGAAAGATTGTGATCATATAAAACATAGATACAGTCTGCAACATATACTGGGTTTATGGCGACCAGAATACAAATGTTAGTTACCCATTTGGTTCTATGGGGACGTTTCTGAGAGATTTGGTCATTTCTGAAAGCAATCAGTGAGTAAATCAGTGGGTAAACTGGTTGCAAAAACTGCTTAGATAGTCCTACAAGTTAGTCATGTCATTTATTTTCTTTTAACACTGGTCATTATGTCAGTAAAAGTAGATTGGTCAAATTTGCATTCGAAAACAAGACTGATTACCTGTTGATAAACTGCTAGTTAGCCAGACTATAGTTCTTCAGACTGGCTTAACATAGCGACTATGTTTTTGCAACTTGCATTGCATTCAGTGTATATTTTCATCAGTTCATGCTTTTACTGAAAATCAAACTCTTGACCTTATGTTTGAGCAACAGGAGCGCTACTATATACATTATCTACTGTAGTGAAGAGAATGACAAATGTATCTGAGGTGATATAAACATGGGAAGACAGTAATATTGCTGATATTGTGACCGGTGGAGTGTGGAAGAGCGAGAGGAAAAATGGTCAGTAATTTCATGTTCTGAGATGAAATGTGACTCTTTAGTGGCCAAAAGTCTGTTCGCAAAAAGTTGTGAGAACATCACAGCTCATTAATGCAGAGCGGACCGCCGGACACCATCATATCACGAACAGTTGGTGAACTAACACTGACATGTCAAGATTGCCGTTTCAAGTCTCTATGGAGCTTTTTGCGTCTTCTGTTTTGCAGTGAAACACTCATATTGTATATAGTTCATTTTTGTTCATGGTCAAGCCACATTATTTAAATACAGATCTTACTGCAAAAACATCAATCATCTGATAATTACAGTATAATCCCCTTCAGGTGCATCATTGTTATTTGCGTAATTTTTTTGTATTTTCTTGTTTAGGTAAATACTTTTTCTTTTTAAAATTGTAGTTTGTGGCTTGGCAAACTACAGCTTCAACAACACTTTATCTGTTTCCATTTCATGTAGCATATCAGCATTTCTTACCTGAGTTCTCGCCATTATCCCTTCAATAATCCCACTCCTATATCTGCGTTTCTTCATCTCATGTCTCGATGGAAAGGTTTCAGATGCACACTGAAGCGTATCCCTATGGAATCGAGTGAGGAAAGCTCAGGTCAAGAGCAGGAGAATCTGCGGTTCTCAGATAACACCGTCCTGTCCTCTGATCCTGAGCCTTACACTGATGATGATGATGATTTCAGTTTGATCATCGCTGACTGTTTGTCTTTATGAGAGTGAAAATATAAAACTGTGGCTCTTTAAATTAACTGGAGTTTTTTTTAACAAAGACAGCATTTTTATGGCCATGTGTTTCTCTTAATTTTAGTTTAATGGTTTTTAAGAAGAAAATTAAATTAATAAGGATGAAGGACAGCTCAGAATAGCCACATGTGTAGCAGTGTCAGGCTTAATTAGCTATAATGAGTCATATCACATATGCAAATCTTGATTATTTCAACAGATTTAGTCATTTACACATCCAGAGCTCATGACCTTCCGTAATGCCCACTTAATTGTACCTGCTGTTCAACTGATTACATTAATATAGTATATAGTTCATTGTTAAAAACTAGACATTTAATTAGATTTTATTTTGTTGCATAATTGTTCTCAATAATTAATTTCATTAAGATAGAGGTGGCCAAATTTTTTACTAAGGGCCAAATCAAACTTGATTGAGGGCCAGGGAACGGAAATAAATGTTTGTTGTATCGAACAATATTTTGAATTGTTTTTTTTGTTTTGTTTTTTCACTTATATTTTCTACATTTCAATGCAGAAATAAAACCATAAATGTAAAAACAAAAATATAAATTAAAGGAAAGGAAAGATATTCTTCAATGGCATGTTTTCCCCTTCTTGTGATATGCAGGAAAATATGGCCAAATTGAAGGACATTAAGAATTCTATAAATATCTCTTAATTTCCTTAAACATGCCGAAAACAACAATATATCCCGCAGGAAGAGTGAGACAAAGACAGAATGGGGAAGAGCAACTGCAAAATAGATTTACGTGATGAGTAGATTTGTAAGTCCACTTCATTTGGATTTGTTGGTGTGTGTGTGTGTGTGTGTGTGTGTGTGTGTGTGTGTGTGTGTGTGTGTGTGTGTGTGTGTGTGTGTGTGTGTCCGTCATGTCCAGGTCTGCTCCCCAGTGTGCTTTTGCCAGTCTGTGCAAGCTGCCCACTGTGCCACCCCCAGAAGTGGGCATTAGTCCTCTAATTAAACTTCTTTATGGTTTGGGTGGCACAGAGAACAGGCACATGTCATGCCAAGCCTTGTTTAAACATGCCAGCCTCTGCTGTGCCCTGCCAAACTTTGCCATCTGACAGTATGCCAACCTCTACATCTGAAGCCAGATCTACACCAGACTGTGCCAGTGAGGAAGGTCCATGCCAAGCAGTGTCACACAGTGTGCCAGCCATTACCATTTAATGCCAGTCTCACCAGTTCTTCTAAAGCTGCTGCTAATTAGCAGGGAACTTCATGAGTGTATTAAGAAACACATGACCAATGAGAAAGCATTATTCTTATTCCTTTTTGTGTGTGTGTGTGTGTGTGTGTGTGTGTGTGTGTGTGTGTGTGTATATACACATACATACATATATACACACTATATGTTCAACAAGGCTGCATTTATTTGATCAAAAATACAGTAAAAAGAGTAATATTGTGAAATATTATTACAATTTAAAATAGTTGTTTTCTATGTGAATATTTGTTAAAATGTAATTTATTCCTGTGATCAAAGCTGAATTTTAAGCGTCATTACTCCAGTCTTCAGTGTCACATGATCCTTCAGAAATCACTCACATCAATGTTGAAAACAAGTTGAGCTGCTTCATACTTGTGTGGAAACTCTACCATTCAAAGGTTTGGCACCAGTAGAATTTTTAATTTTTTTAAGAAACTTATACTTTTGTTCAGCAACTACACATTAAACTGATCAAAAGTGTCAGTAAAGACATTTAATGTTACAACATATTGCTATTTCAAATAAAGGATTTTGAACTTTCTATTCATAGAAGAATACTGAAAAAAAAATGTAAGCAATGGGTTTCAACAGTTATGCTGTTAACAAAAAAAGTTTCTTAAACACCAAATAACAATATTAGAATACTTTCTAAAATATATATATATATATATATTTTTTTTTTTTACTAGTGTGTGTATATATATGCATACAGTATGTAGTTCTCGCAGATATAGGGTAAATGTGGTGAATTTGAGCTTGAAAACATGCCAGACTGAGGTAAGCAAATACATTAATGCTCTGTTGAAATGCTCTTACAAAATGACTTGCTATGCTGAGAATGTATTTTCTTTTGTTTGACAGCGGTGGTGGCTTAATACAAAGTTACCCACTGTTATACTGTACTACAATAACTGCAATCACTATGGCTTTGTTATTAATACAGTCTGTTTTTTAACATGCTACAAAGATTTATTAGGATAAAGCTAAATAAGTAAATATAGTTAATATACTCTTAAGTAAATATTCTATATGCTTAATTTGATTACCATTTTTAGTCCTGTAGCTCGATTCCCAGGGAATGCATGAACTGATGAAATGTGTGGTTAGAATGCCATTCAAGTCACTTTGGATAAAGGGACATTGCCAAACGAGTCATGAAAAATTGAATTGCATAATTTTTTTACTTTATATATTCAGTTTCTGTTGCTCTTTCGTAGGTTATAGTATGCAAATTGAGAGCATGTTGGCTGAGGCTTTGAGATGGAAATGCAATGCAAAGGTAATCTAATGGTGACTTGTACTGAGAGAATCCTGTTAAAGTGTCATCTTAACCAAGACACCTACTGTACACCGCAGGGTGGCTCCTATATTTGAACTGCTGCAAGTTAGAAAATAGTTTAAAAAAAGAAAAGTTAACACAGTGGACGTGAAGCATAACAGAGAGCTGATCCTAAATACAAAACCTGTTAAAACATTTGGCCTCCTCATCTGCAAGCTGTTTCCCCATTGGACCTGCAAGCTGTTCCCACAGCAGCCAGATGAGAGAAACACCCCAAGGGCTTGTGGGTAGTCCATGAGTGTTTTTAATACAAGACAAACAAGGACCAGAGGCTCGAGCTTATAGAAGCTTGGTTGAGGTATCTGAATTAAGATATTTTTGGATAATTAGATGTCTTAAAATCAAATATTGTAACTGTGTGTTTGTAGACACTGTACTAATGACAGTGTGTTTTAGTGTTAATATACTCATGCACTCCTGTCGTCCTCTTGTGTGAGTCTAAATATGGACACCAGAAAGATGCAAATCTACCATAGGTTTACATAGCTAGTTTGCATTAATATGCATTTCCTACCATGTCATGTTTTCTGGAGCAGGTGTTCAAACAGCCTGATGAATAATTAGATCTTTGCTGGTCTCCATCCAGATTTTAATATAACGTATGCTGGTATACAGCGGTCTCAAATCTACCATATTTTTTCATCTGAACTATCAAATTTTTCATTTGAGAGTTGTCATTAAAAACCACGCTGTGTATTGTAAATAATATAATGACATATATACTTCAAATATTGTTTATTGTTTTAAGTATTAAAACAATACAGGAGGAGTCTCTCCTCCGCTGCCTCACAGTGCTTTGGTCCACTATTACCTGCTTTCCCGAGTTGCCAAGTGTGTTGTTTTCCCGTGGAATTGGGCTACTTTTACACTAGCCGCGGGTTAAAGCGACACCAATATATTTAGATATATTTAGTATTTACCCCCCGAAATGCAATTTTTACCAGCGGAACCATGGCCAAAAAAAAAAAAAAGGGATTTTACCCCCGGAACGCGACTGGGCTAGTTTTGAGTAACAATTGGGTTTTGTTGTGAAAACCTGGCAACCCTTACCTCACCTATCGGGTGGAGAGAGCAAAGTTCTTCAGGAGCTGTGGAACTCCAGTAAGTAGGCTGTCAAGGCTATTTTATTCACTTTTAACATCGGATAAAGTGATTTTTCCCTCTTTGATACAGATGATGCTGAGTCATTAATAAATTAGTCATGACAAAAAAAAAAAAAAAAGAACAAAAAAAAAAAGATGATAACAGATGTATTTGATGAGTCCCGCTGTTAGCGATCATAACGTTGTTTAGCCTGTTTAGTAGCTTGTTGGATAGTAAGGCAAATGTACCGTTGTGTTGGGTTTTGCTCAATATGATGTTCAGTTGTAGTTCAGTGGACTGCAGTTAAATATCCAAGTAAGAGAAGCCTTCTGTCACAGACGACGGACGCAAGATAATTTAATAATTAGGGTGAATTGCTCTAAAGTGGAACACTGCCTACTGTGGGACATCTAAGGTCTAGTGTTTGTAGGTCGCCCATAAATATATGAATGCCAGTGAAACTAAGGGTTAGCCAAAACTGTGGTGTCACGTGAAAGGAATCAAATGTCCAGTCATATGAGGGTGGAGCAATCATCAAAAAGGAAGCAACTAGTGTGAAGACCACCAAAGCTCAGTGGCATAGAGTTTTGACAAACTTGATGTTAAGGAGTATACATTAATTTTAAACAAAACAATCATGCTACTTTTTTGGCCTAATGTGCTTTTGAAATGTTACAAATAGTATAACTTTGTATGTAGGCCTATAGACTATATTTTTTATATTTGTTATAAAATTTCCTTGTGTCCCACTTTAGGAAATGTGGTTTCTAAATGTGGTTAGCCCATACCTGTCAACACTCCTGTTTTCCCCGGGAGTCTCCCGTAGGCTATTTCACACCCATCTCCCGCCCCCCTCCCGTTTTGTTAGGGTAGAGTGGGGGAAAACGCCCCCCTGGGGTAAAACGCCCCCCACCTGTTTTTCCCAAAATAACCACTAAAAGTAGTCAAGATACATTTTTACTGTTGCTATGCACTACGTTGATAACGGGGATATACAAATCTCTACGGAGAAGCTGACACCAGCGACACATTTGAAGATAAGAGGATTACATGGTAAATGCTATAATTTTCAGATATTAGTAAATAAGTGTTTAAGAGAATATTGTTCTGCAGGATATCGCAGTGATGTATGATAGATGAATAGTGAAGTCTGTAGTTTGAGATCATATATTATTTATAAGGAATATAATTATATTTAAAAAATTAAACATTTTTTTAAAAACTCATAGCTTGTGGGGTAAAACGCCCCCTACGCTGAGGGGTAAAACGCCCCCCCCTGGGGGCATAGTTTCTCTATCATAATTACTATAATAAAATATTTCTGTCTATCAAATCCTGTCTATCCTTTGTTTTACACTTAATGCAGTATAACTAGGTGGTAAAATCTAAATATTTGAACAAAACATGAAAAAATTACCTCAAGTGAGCATTAACTAGCTAGCTTGCTAGCAAAGTTAGCTCACTGATGGAAGGTAGTTAAATTTGGCTATTTTGGACATTGCTGAAATAAATATTAATATATATACATGTTGATACATTACTTGCCTTTTACCTTTAGAGATTAAAAACTATTGTCTGTTAATTTTGCTGTTGATCTATGAAGCAAACTGGTTGGTAAGAAAGGGGGCATTTTACCCCACCTTGGGGGGCGTTTTACCCCACCGCTGGGGCAAAACGCCCCCTTTGTACAAAAATATTTTCAGTGAAAATACTAATTAATTATGAAGGCTGAGCAATTTTAATATTTGGTGAATAACTCCTGCCATAGTCACTCAAAACCGGGATGGCAATTCTAGTCACATTTATGTTTTGTTTCACTGTAATGTCACATTTTCCTTAAGGGGGGCGTTTTCCCCCACTCTACCCTATTTCTCCCGTGAAACTCCCGTTATTTGTATGGCCCAAACGTTGTATGAATAATCACATCAATACATTATTCCAAGGTTGTCCAGTTGCCAGATCTTGTATGAAACCCATCCTACTTGCGCAGCACATCATACAAATTTCAACCCATTTGTGAGCTCAACCTGGCAACCTACAACCCAGTTGTGCCGTCGATATCTGCGCAGGTAGTAGACGCGGGAAGTTGAATAAGCGTGACTGGTAGAAATGGGAAAAGAGTGACTCCGTGTTAAGTAAATATTTAACGCAATTAACGCAGCATCCGTTTTTTTCTGTCATCCTCTGGCTGCATGGCGTTAAATTATATGATGCGCTTTTATTCTTGCTAATGCTTTTAAACCATTCAAGCCATATCTTAGGCTACTTATTTTATAAAACTTTAAAAGCGGAAAGCGATCACTCATTCCTGGGAATACATTTGACATCGCAGCCTGACCTTGACGGAAATAAATATCCTACGCCAAAAGTAGGCTACCAGAGAAAAAGTCTCAGCTGTGCTCAGACAGATTTGTAAACCGTTCAGTTGCTTTGGTTTTTCAATCCATACCCGTTTCGCCCGTGGCTCAAAAGGGACACAATAAAAATAGGGACACACGAGAAAGCCAAAATAGAAATCAAAATCTATTAACAAAATAGAACTATACAGAAAAAAAAAAAGAAAAAAAAATACGGTACAACGGTAACAGTTAACAAAATTATAATCCGTGCACGCTTTTGCAATCGTTGTTAATCGTTCTTTCGCAATAGTTGTTTGTAATATTCAGTTCCTGTGAAAAATTGTGAAATACTGTTCCAATAGGTGAAGTTACACACCAATATGCTGATTGATTACATAACAATATTTGGATGTAATATTCAGTTCCAGTGAAAATCTGTTCCAGTTAATGGAGTAGGCTACAGGTGATGTGTAATATTCAGTCCCAGTAAACTCCACCCACTGGAACAGTTTCATACAGTAACTGAGTATTACACAACATCACCTGTTCAGTTTTGAAAACTGTAGCCTACTCACAGATTTGTGGCCTATACCTTATTTTAGAAATCTGTTTTTCTGTATATTGATTTGTTGTGTATTTTTAAGATGAATACAACTGCCTTTATTTTTCTATGATTTGGCGATGGGGTGTGTAATGTATAGATGACATGGAACCGCATGTGGTTGAATTGAAACCCCCTCAGGTCTCCCGTATTTTGGTACCCAAATGTTGACAGGTATGGGTTAGCCTAATATGGGACAGTACTTTTGTCAGTCAAAGATGTGTGGTAGGGCATGGTTTGTGTGACAAAAATGGTTATTTACAGGGTTTTAGTGTTGTAACGCAATATTAGAATGCTGTTACCGCAGATGTATAAGGTTTGGTGTTCTCTAAGTGGTGCAAGCTGTTAATCCATGTGCTATGAGTGGTGGTGGTGGTGGCGCAATGGATAAGACACATGCCTTTGGTGTGAGAGACCCGTGTTTGAATCCACTGTGAGACACCAATGTGTCCCTGAGCAAGACACTTAACCCCTAGTTGATCCAGAGGCGTGCGACCTCTGACATATATAGCAATTGTAAGTCGCTTTGGATAAAAAGCGTCAGATAAATGTAAATGTTTGGGTTGTTGTTTTTAAGCAAGTTGCAAGATTTAATATTTTGCCTTTAAATAGGCCTAGGCCATGCCTATTGTGGTTGTATGGGTTTGTTGTTAAGTAAAACGAACTAGAGAACAGTCAGGAACTCTTTTTCTATCTACATAACATAACATAGGCATAATAGTTGCTTAATGTCTTTATAATAAATGCATCAAAACTATCAATAACTAATATTGTATTATTTGTCTAATGATGTTCAATTGTCCATGTTCCATCCATCCATAACCAAGAGAATTACTAACTTTTACTAAGATTTTACTATTCTACATGAATCAAGGTGATTTTGCCTTTTATCATAGACTTTTCAGTGTCCCACATTAGGGACACAACTATCCCACATTAGGAAGCTGCAGCTTGTCTCAGACGACTTGTACTAAGAACACTAATATGTCTATCATTTATTTAAAGGAGTCATAATGTAGAAATTTCACTTTTCCACGAGAATCAATGTATGTTATGATTGCATAATGATTATACACTGGCCGGGAAGCCGATATTTAAAAGTGAAGCGTTTGTTTACCTCGGGGTTTGTAAAATAGGCCACGTGCACGCGCACGAAAAAACGAGATTTTGATTTCTTCCCCTTCTTGACGTCAAGACGGGGGAGGATATACCAAATATGGACACCGCAAACCTATGCCCGCCCCTCTCCCCCTCAGATTCAGTTTAGTTGACTCGAGAAAGATGGAGAAATCGAGTGCACACCTGAGATGCTCTGTGGGTGACTGCCACAAACAACATGCAAATGTGTTTTATCTACCAAAAACGGACGAAACTACCAGGGAACAGTGGATGAAATTCATTTTTAATGACGCTGTCCCAACAACTCTTTCAAGTGGCGTATCGTTAGGTGTGTGTGCTAAACATTTTACACCGGAATCTTTTACAAATTTGGGGCAGTATCAGGCGAACTTGGCCTCGAAGCTCCGTTTGGGAAAAGGTGCCATCCCAACCATCAGGGACTTGCCAGAAATTGAAAAGGTAAGACTGTGTTTTTATTGCTCTACTGTGGTTAACAAATAGCAGCTAACAGCTAATGCGGCTATTGTATGTAACGTTACCTTCGAGGTAAACACGGGGAATGGACTCTACGAATGCTAGCCACATCTTTCGACTTTGTTTTACACTAGCAGCTACAGTAGTGACGGTACAGGAGTCCATGCTCAGTGGCTAAAACTGTTTAAATGCAAGTATGAAAACAATATACCACTAAACATTATTAGCCAAACTCATGCAAAACATGCAGTTTGAAAATAGCTTTCAGTTAGTGGGGCTTCTGTAAGAATGTATATGGCAATGGTGTATTTTTTCTTTTTTCTTTGGTTGTGATTACAATTTCACTAACAATAAGTACCGTCACATTTATTGAGCTATTGCAGTATTTTGTCTATGTTTTTGTACCGCTTGGAAGTAGTAAAATACATTCCTGCAACCAATCAACGCGCCCCTCATTTGCATTATTATAATGACCGTCCACGACAGCCAAAACATCGCATCAGATCTCGCGAGACAATAATGCCTTTAGAAATAAGGGTCTGAGGGGCTCTGTGTTGATTTTTTTTCCACTTTTCTTTTTTAGAAGTGCCTAAAATACTATAATAGAGCATTTGGGTATCCAAGGTAACACAACATTATGACTCCTTTAAAGGCAGGGTAGGTAGAAATGGTCTAAAAATTTTATTTTTCAAATTTGTTTAAACTTTATGTACATATCAATACATAATTAAAATGTAAGTACTCTGAAAAAGAAAGTATCAAAATCGAGTGTCTGTAGACCTCTCACGACTGTTTTAAAGACATCTCATTATTTCCATTCACTCCACCCCCTCATTTCTGTGCTTCTTCCAAAGCCACGTCCCCAAAACACATGAACGCGCGACTCCGACCGCTGAGCTAGAGGACGCATTATTTACCTGAGACAAGCGGAGGGGAAGGGGCATTTTTTTGCCTGGTTTGCCTTCACTAACTGCATATGCCGGTACTGTAAATTTAGATTGCTCTTTCTCTGCCATTGTTTTGGTATTCCTAGGTTCAGTGCCTTCTTCTTCTTCTTCGATAGATTTTATTGGCAGCTTGCAAACATAGTGCATTACCGCCATCTACTGGACGGAGGTGTGATCAGGTTCCGTGCCTCTCGCACTCCTCAAATCAAACGGTCGCGCGCAAGTGGGTAGGTGCTGTGTGGCAAAAGGGTGGTTGCCATGGTTGCGAGAGAGTGACAGTCGCCTAAGCCAATCCTTTGATTCGTCCCGAATCGAAATAATGAGCTGTGTTTAATACAGATTAAACGGTCTAGAGTCACTTGATTTTTATACTCTTTTTTTCAGAGTTCTTACATTTTAATTATGTATTGATATATATAGAAAGTTTTAACAAATTTGGATCTTTAATTTTTAATAAATCCTACCTACCCTGCCTTTAATGAATGTGTTATCTGCATTTTTGATTCTTTTGATTTGATTAGGACACATCATGTTTTGTTTTTTTAAATGGTATTGGGTGTGGAGTTAATGTAAAATTGTGGCCAAAACTGCTACTGCAATCACTTTCAAATTACCTAGAGTGGTGTATCCCCTCCCCCTCCCCCTGACTCGAGGTTGCCAGTTAGGCTGCAGGATCCAGCAGGAACGTAGGCTGCTACAAGGAGCTTCCAATGGCAAGTGACGAGTCCTACACAGTACTTTTTTTTTTCAGACTTTGTCACGACGTATTTCAGATTCATAACGAGGTCTTTTAGGTTTCGTAACGTTAGAATTTTTTTATCCGACACGTTTGTAGCTGCAGCTGTGGTAACTAGAGCAGAGCTGGCAACCCGGATGCCGAAACACTACTGACTTCGTGATTAGTAGATAGGTGGAGGGTGGAGCATCAGGCCAAAACACAACATGACAACATCAACATCAGTTGAGGGCTGCAACTTTTAAATGACAATATCCTGGCCGGACTACTGTTGTCAGTGATATAAGTATTTGAAATGAACATGATTTCTTAATGTCTAGTGACATATCAGGGCCATTTTATGATTAATTGAGGGTTGACCTTTAAGGGTGACATATATAGGCCTACAAAAACTATTTTAGGTCTAAAACAGTTTGGATAGTTGATAATATGAGAGTTATGAGACATTATTTATGAGATTTAAGTATTGTATTACATGAGTAGCTCTCAAATGAAAAAAGTTTGGAGACCCCTGCTCTACAGTGATCTGTCAGACACATTAAAGAGCCACAAAACGATATTTATTGTTTAAATTTCGTAAAAATTGATCAAATTTGAAAGGTGAGACTGTGTTTCATATCAAAAGCAAGCTGGTCTGTCCTGTGTGTCAGTGTGTTGTCAGTGTCCTCTCTGCTCCACAATGTATTTTTCACTGTGTGAGAACGCGGTGTGTGGCGTGAGAGCGGCGTGGCTTGTCGGACATAGCAACAGTAACTAAAGGGGGCGGATCTTTGCGAACGGTCAATTGCACAACGAGGAAAGAGGAGTGAGGAGGTTTCCTGAGGAGTTGAGCGAGGATGCACAGGTGTATCCTATGTGGAAGTCTTTCTTGTCGAGAAACCTGACGCACGTATAAATTCTCCTCCCCCTTCACATCTGTCACAATAATTTTCATTTATGCTTTACCTTTGCAGTTTAAATGAATCATATATCACACATATATCAACAGGGCATCTTGCTTTATCTTTATTATTTATTAATTTTGTAAGTAACCAAACTTTAACAACATATGGGCAGATCCTTTGAGCACAGCTGATGACGCTGTGAAGTGACGCTCAAGTGATCAAGAATATTCAAATATACAAAAAAGCTTTCCTTCGATTCCTCCGTCCTCATTTTTCTTTCCTTGCAGCCTTCCCTCGCGTCCTACAGGGGGTGGAGCTGAGAAGCGAGGAAAGGAAACGACGATGCACAAATAAGAATTGAGAAGCACCCTATTGCTCGTTGCCATAAGTTTAATGGCCCACTGAAATGCCTTGAAATTCGATAACACGAGTATGACAGTCATAGTAAAGAATATATTACAACTATAATAAGATTAGGGAGTTATATCGATCACTAAATGAGGAACCAAAGGAAACAAACATTAGGAGTATATTATCTTACTTTTCAGACACACTTTAGGAGCTGACGCAACACGCCAGGCTTATATGTGTCTTTTTCATAGCTGAATCGAACGACAAAAATATCGCAAATGAAAAAACAAGCAAAGATGACACTCAAGCATATTCAAGCAATGGCCAGCATATATTAGTTCTGTGAAACAAAGCCAAACAATGTTACTCACCTATCAAGAAGAAATAAAGCAAACTCGGCGTCCGATGTTAGGCTTTCCCGCTCCTTGAGTTCTCTCCAGCGCTAAGAAGCTTCTCCGATATTAACACAAGTTCTTCCTCTTGCTTTTTTGCTCTTTTTTACTCTTTAATTTTAAGTTCCGCAGACATTTACCTCTTTTGTTTTTTATCTGCAATCTCTCTGTCTGTAGTCGTTCGGCTAATGTCTGTGCTGTGTGCACTGAGCGCTCTCTCCTCCCCATCATTAGTAGACACGCCCCTTACTGCTGATTGGTTACAAGTGTGTTTTGGTTGTCGGGTCCGACACAGTTTTAAAAAGTGTTTTTCAAAAGCTACTGGTCCCACCTTTAATATTATTGGTTATTTTTATTTATCATGCATTTGCTTTATTTTCCCCTTCATGTATCTCTTTACAGAGATCTCTTTATCTCTTTAAGTAACGTTCTGCATATTATGTTACTTAAAGTGTTTTGTAAATACTGTAAATGCCTGACAGTCATGCAATATAGCTTTCTTTCTATGACTCTATTTCTGTAGGTGCACTTACAAGAATTTTAGGGGAAGTTCACTTTATGGGAATTTAGCATATTAGGCTATATATTAATTTTTTTTTCAGCTAGTAATTAAAGGGTTAGTTTACCCAAAAAGCCATTCAAGGTGTATATGACTTTCTCCTTTCAGCCAAACACAATCGGAGTTATATTTAAAAATATCCTGGCTCTTCCCAGCTTAATAATGGGAGTGAATGGTACCTGAGATTTTGAAGCCCAAAAAAGCTCATCCATCCATCATAAAAGTAATCCATACGGCTCCAGGGGGTTAACAAAGGCCTTCTGAAGCAAAGCCATGCGTTTTTGTAAGAAAAATATCCAGAATTATAACTTTATAAACTATAATCACTGGCTTCGGGTAACGGCAGTATTATAAAACAAAATACCGGTCACAAATTAGAAGTCTAAAATGAGAATTTTTAAAGTGAAATGTCGAAGGATTTTATTATAAGGATGGCTTGAGGGTGAGTAAATTATGGGATAATTTTCATTTTTGGGTGAACTAACCCTTTAATAGGCTATATTAGAAAAAGAAAAAGCCCAGTGGCCTGCAGTCAGTATAAACCAGCTCTCAGTCTGTGTCCCAGCCCAGTGGCCTGCAGTCAGCACAAGCCCGTTACCAGTCTGTGTCCCGGTCCATCAGTCTGCAGTCAGCACAATCCAGTTACCAGTCTGTGTTCCGACCCAGCAGTCTGTAGTCAGTACAACCCTGTTACTAGTCTGTGGACCAGCCCAGTGGCCTGCAGTCAGCACAAGCCTGTTACCAGTCTGCGTCCTGGCAGTCTCGATTCCAGGTCTTTCCTAAGCCAGAGCAGTCAAGTTATAGGTCTCTCTCCAGTCTTGGCCCTGAATCTTTGGAGCAACCCACTAAAATACCACTTCAAGACTCAGATTCATTCTGTCCGCTGGATTCACTCTGTATCAGGACCACTGAAGGACAATGTAAAAGAAGAAAAATGAGTTCAGCATCGAGGGAAAAGAAGAAAAAGAAGTGTTTTGTGTTTTACTCTGTATGTGGTGCTCTAATCCCCCATGCCTTTATAAGGATCCAGGATCTTACTAAAAAATATGGTGAAAGATTATGGTAGGACAACAGTTTAATGCACTGACTATAAATGTAATTCGAAGGTAATATATTGTGTATGTACTTAAAAAATATATTGCCAGTATAAAAAATAAATAAAAATAAAATAAAGTTGTCCTCCGAAGAGGTGGAGGTGGGCAAAAAAAAAAAGAAAAAAAAAAAAAAAGAAAAAGAAAAAGAAATTGTGTCCTAAAAGTTACACTGGTACTACTATGCTGCTAATTCTTCAGGGTATTTAGTGTGTATATATGGGTGTGTATGATTTGTTATCTGTATTTATTGTATTTATTCATGATGAGTCATTATTTTTGAGTGGTTTTAACCGGACCTCAGTATCTTATTTTGTTCCAGCTCATGTGTCATGTTTTGGAATGACAATAAAATTCTCTTGACTCTTGATATAATAATAATAATAATAATAATAATAATAATGCAAATTACATTTTAAAAAAGAAATGGTCAATGCATGGATTTAAAAGAGTGGGGTGGGATGGATCATTTTTTCTTGTAGGCCTATATTATTTTATGTTCTAACACAGGGATGGGCAACGCTGGTCCTGGAGAGCCGCTGTCCTGCAGAGTTTAGCTCTAACCCACCTGCCTGTAGCCTTAGTAATCCTGAAGATATTGATTAGCTTGTTCAGGTTCGTTTGATTAGGGTTGGAGCTAAGCTCTGCAGGACAGCGGCACTCCAGGACCAATGTTTCCCATCCATGTTCTAACATATTCTTTTAACATTTATTGATAACAATCTTCATTCAAATTCTGTCTGTAGGCAACATTGCACAAAGTATAATGTAATATAATAGTAGGCCTACGATTGTCACCATTCTGTTCTGTTTAGTTTTGTTTTCATGGACTTCCAGTTTGTTTTCATTTGTCACGTGTCTTCTTTGTTCAGATTTTGACCAATTGTTAGTCTCCTTGGTTACTGTTATCATTAATTCATATGTGCCAGCTGTATGTGATTGTTAAAGTTTCCTTCACCTGCACTCCTTGTCCGGTATTGTCTGTGCACTAGCACACTGTCTCACATGTTGGCTGTTTGGATTATTAATAATAAAAGATAAAAAATAATAAATCTTGTGTGCTATATTCCTCATCTTTATTGAACTTAAGCATTACAAAATACCGGACCCCAAAAAATGGCTACAAGAGTGCAATTCATTAGGAGAGCCATGTTCTTTCTTTTTTGTCAAAGACATATTTGTTTTCTTGCCGTCTTCATTCCCCTCGACGACGAGATCCTAAAGACATTTTTCTGGATCAGGGCAACCTTCCACCATCCTATCGATCTCCCAGACACCACCGGATTGGACTGGATGGAAACAGTCATTAGGTGTCAGAGCTGACCCTCGCCCCGGAAGTGGAGCCCCATCGTGAGTCTGGCCAGGGGTTTGAGCACACGACATTAGCGGACGAGGGAGGCGTAACTATGGAAAATGAGGACTGGCTGATTGACTTCAATGAGCAAGTACTGTCTCCCACCCTATCCCACTCGGTACCTTCATCATTGCCGTGTTTGGACAGCATTAAGAACTGTATGAACTGTGAGTTCTCTATTTTATTGCTCTACATGGACTATGCTATTCTTACCACTTACTGCACCGCAAATCTCAGCCAGTCCTCCAGCCCCGTGGTGCTCCGGGCAGTCCCTGTGACGTCCAGCCGTAGGTCGTGCATCCACCTGCAGCACCCGTGCGAGAGGATCCTGCGGCTCCACCTCCACCCTTCGACCTCTTTGCTCCATCTCCATCTCGGCCTGTTGGCTAAGCCGGCAGGACGAGGGAACCGGGTGGAGCCGAAGATGAGAGGAGCCAAGACAGAGCCGATAGGAGCCGAGGTGCAAGTCGTCACACCACTTCCGCCACAGACATGCGGGCCGTCCGCTGCACTCCGTCCCTCCACCCCTACAGCTGGAGCGTGTTCCTCCTTCCCCTCTGCATCGCCTCTGTCCTCCATCACACTGGCTCCCTCTCAGCCCTCGGGTACTCTGGCTTCGCATTTGACAATCATCACCGCGGCATCGCCTTGGTCTCCATTACCAGCGATTTCCCTTGTTTTCATTGGCTCTCCATCTGCGCCTGTGGATCCATCGGCCTCGTCTCCGTTGGTCGTCCCCCTGTTGTCGTCAGCCTCGTCTTGTCTGGTACAACTTTACTGTATTTCTGTACAATTATTTTTTTCTTTTTCTTTACTGTATTCACTGTAAAAATTTGCTGTGTGTCTGAAAGGGCAATTCTACACATTAGCATTTGCTTTTGTGTTCCATACAAGAAAAATAAAATGAGTGTTTCCATTTTAAAATAAAGTTTTGATTATAAAATCTTTATTTGATTATGTAAAAATACAAATGTTTTTCATGAGGGTTAGGACAGAACATTTTAGTATCAAAACAATAGAAGTATAAGAGTAAAAGAACCATAGAAGATGGAAAGACACAAACAATGCGTGTTTGTTTGCTTGACTGAATGTTTTCCTCTCACAGTTGAATTTCATCATTTGACTCCTGAAAAACCAGTTCTGCAGAGAAACACCTGAGAAGGAAAGTGAAAGGAAGATCAGTGCTTTTGATTAACAAGGTGCCATTTCAGAGGACGACAAATAAAAAAACATCCACAAATATTGTCATTATTCAAGGTAAGTTAGTAAATACTTTAAGTTACTGACCAATGTTTAATTTTCATGTTGAAGATTCAAGCATATTCATGAATTTTACACTGCTGAAACGAGGCGTGTTTGTGTTTGATTACAGTCTTTACAGTGGCATCCACTGAATAAAAGTTCTAGATCACGTCATTTACGAAACTCGTAACTTTCAATGCTGTTTTATAGAATTTTTTTATTGAGTCTTCTGAAAATCTTTTGAGAAGAAGTTTTGTGAGCTGAACAATCAGCATGTTGTTACACATTAACATGAAACATTGAACACACTGTATTTCTACAGTATCACTCACAGCTTCGGTTTTTTGTCAAATATTAAATAAGGCTATGTCCTCGCGGTCTATGACACTAAAGCAATAAAAAAACAACTTCTCAACTTAACTTTTCTTACTTTATCTCCTATTCTCTATCTCATGAATGCACAGACTGATTCAACATTACAACCTTTATATAATAGTAATGATTCATTTTGACAATGAGAATTTATTTCTTTTTTAGCATCAAGGGTAACCAAACATCAAAACCATGAAGAAATGTTGTTTTGTAGACCTTCATTGCCTGTCTTATTTTGAGATTATCAAATTAATGTTGCACTCCAGTAAAAATGAAGAGAAAAAGGAGAAATAAGGCAATTATTCTAAAAACAACTCTTACAGATTATTCTCTCTCTCTCTCTCTCTCTCTCTCTCTCTCTCTCTCTCTCTCTCTCTCTCTCTCTCTCTCTCTCTCTCTCATGTCTGCTGACAGTCTGGTGCTCCAGTACTGGAATAACTAGAATAACTGGATACTGGACAAATATTTGCCATTGCTCATAAACTTTAGAATGAATTGGTATCATGCACAACCACTGTTGTAATGTTTAGTATTTTCAATGTGACGTTTTTCTTTTATTTGTAGTCTGGTCTGAAAGTTTTCCAAAAAGACTATGACAAAATGTGAAACTATGTCTTGAGTCTAATTGGCCCAAAATTCTAGTATTTTAAAGGCTGAATCTATCTGACCAAAATGATCTACTAATGTGCACAGAATCTTAAATTGAAAAAAAACCTGAAGATTAGTTACAAGTTTTTAAAAATGTTTCATAATAATTTATCTAATCACAGAATCATTTCATTATGCAAATTTATTTACACATATTGTATCGATGCCTACTATAAAAGATTTTTTCTTTTCCAACAGTCCATGAAGGGCGATGGCATCTGTAAAAGAACTGCTGCTTAATACTCTAGATAACCTGAAAGAAGATGTTCTGAGGAGATTTAAGTGGCACTTAATAAATGATGGACCTATTGGAGCTGGTAAATTGGAGAAGGCTGGTGTCACTGATGTAGTGGATATAATGATAGAGCATTTTAGCGAAAAAGATAAAGCTGTGGAGATCACACTGAACATCCTGGGGAAGATGAACCAGAACCAGCAGGCTAAAGAGTTACAGAACAACTACACTAAAGGTAATAAAGGAAAAAATTGAGAACGAGAGGCTGCATAGATTCATAGAAATGTGCATATTAAGAGCCAGCCATGATAAGTTTTTATTTTCAAAAAATAATCTTATGTTCAAGGCTGCATTTATTTTATCAAAATAGTTAAAATATTGAGAAATATTATTACAATAAAAAAAAAAACTGTTTTCTTTTTGAATATCTTTTTTTCCTGTGATGGCAAAATTTACAGGAATTTACAGCATTTTTACAGCTGAATTTACAGCATCATTACTCCAGTCTCTTCAGTGTCACATTATTCTTCAGAAGTCATTCTAAAATGCTGATTTGCTGCTCAAGAAACATTTTTGATTTGAAAACAGTTTGTGATGCAGTGCCTTTTTCAGGATACTTTAATGAACTAAGTCCTATTCTTTTCTTTTCCTTCACAGTACAAAAATCTTTAGAAGAAGATAAGAAAGTCAGAAGTAAACAAGGTGAATTAACCTTATACACGTCCTTAAAGTGGGACCAAAAACTATTTTAGTGTGTTTGATGTATACTAGGGGTGTGACGGTACACAAAAATGACGTTTCGGTACGAACCTCAGTATTGAAGTCTCGGTTCAGTACGGGTTTGGTACAACAGGGTGGAGAAAACTAAACACAAACTTGCTTCATTTTTCTTTTCTTTTTTAATTAAAGGCACAATATGTAGTTTTTCACCGCTAGAGGTCGCCTATTGAAAACAAAGGCGTAGCTTGATGACGCTGAGATTGAGCGCGGAATCATGGGAGTTGTTGTCTTCACCTCACAGCCGGTGGAAAAGAATCCGACGGGACTCGGTCAGAAATAATTTTAATGGATGAGATTATCAACTTTACTGTAGAATGAAGCAGAGCAGGGCTGAGTGATGTGGGAGCGGATCAAGGCCTCTGGAGCAATTGCTAATGAGAGACGAGCAGCGGAACTTTTATTATACCTCTTGCGCTTCTGCTTCTTCCAGTCAAGTGTATTTGGGGTAATGCAGCGCTGTTTTATCATTTACATTAGTCTGTTGAAAATTATGTTATAAAGTTATTCTGTGCGTTCACTCTGCAGCTGCTATGAGACACTTGTTGCACACTGCAGTAAGCTAGATCAATATTAGAATGTCATATTATTAAATGCTGGATGGCTTGTGTTGCTAAACGGCATTCAATTAATTTTAAAACATATTGTATGACAGAGAAAATGCTACATTTACTGTTACTAAAAAATAAAGCTGCATTTGATTATGTTATGTTAGCCACTTGACAAAATAGTGTTTATCTCTGAGGCATGGTAAAAACATGGTACTCGTGGAAAATCAAGAAAACAAGCTATTCAAACAATAAGACTAACAGTGTATATAACAATTATTAGTTTTCTGTCTATAACAACAAAACAACAAACTATTAAAACAAGCTATTCAAACAATAAGACTAACAGTGTATATAACAATTATTAGTTTTCTGTCTATAAATGTATCCAAACAGTTGTTCCCTTATAACATAAAATATATTTAAGCATATTTGGTGTTTTCATGGTTTCTGCAAAATAAATCGAGGGTAATGGCGTCAATGATAGGCGATGCAATGACATTGTCCGTGTCCTGGTTAAAATTGCTTTTTTCTCTGGATTTAAACATTCTTGGAAACATCTGGGATATAAGTACACAAGTCAACAAAATATATAACAGTGTTCTAGTGGTTTTGGATATTTAAAAAAAAAAATCTTTCATATTGTGCCTTTAAACTGTTTTATTTTTAACAAATGTGTATATGTGTTTAAATAAATTCTATTATAATTAAAAATTTCTAAAGTATAAAAAATCTATCTTAGCTATATGGGGAGCCCCTAATTAATACTAAATGTTTCAACTAAAAACAGAGCCCAAATTATTAAATTCAGTTGCTATTTATTTTTAGATATAATAATCAACTCCTCAAATAAAAAAATTAAAAAACATACTGTAAATTGCACATAAGGCAAGTATTGAAAAAACTTCTAAATCTAATTTTTAATAAAAAATAAAATAAATATAATAATCTACACAGTGGCTGTCATAAGCTGTTTTCATGACAAATTTATTTAAATATATATTAAATAATCAAGACATAACTGACTGGTTAAGTAAATATAATGAATAGGCTAATATAGTGCATATATAGTTCTATGTGAGATATTATTCTCAAGCTGTTTTATTGATATATTTGCACAGTTGAAACACTGGTTGAGAGATGTAAACATATCGATCGGTCGTCTCTTTTTCTGCTCTTTTTACTTTTAGCAAACCGCGTTGCATTGCCGTGCATTACCTTCTGGATTGGAGTGTGTATCGCCTGTGACTGAATGCATTTGTTGTGCAACTATATGCACCAAACCATGACGTCCGTACCGTATGGTTTGGGATGAATACATGTACCGTTACACCACTAATGTATACTGATCTCTTAGCTATGAATTTAAATACAGTAAATGTTTTTTACAAATTAACTGTAAGTTACCTTGCCATTTATGGTGAACAACTGTAAATGATTTAACATCACATTCATTTACTGTAAAACACCAACATTTATGGTCTTTTCAAGTGAAAGCTATGAATTACCATGAAATGTATGGTTAAAAAAAATGTAAAGGAACATTCCCAGAAGTCCCTGTTACACATCACATATATTTTTTAATAACAGTTTCTTCGTATTTTGTTTTGTGTTACATTTTATGTTATTTACTTAATGTCTATTGCATTATTTTAGTTTATAACATAACTTTTTTTATAACAGATCATTTATGGCTGCAGGAATTCTTGAAAACTCACAAAAAAAACATGAAGGAGAAAGTAGAACACATTTTTGAGTGTAAAAAGGAAAATGAAGCACATCTAAAGGATGTTTTCACAGAACTCTTCATGACGGAGGGGGATCTTAAAGCAGTCAATCAAGAACATGAGGTTCGGCAGATTGATAAAGCCTTTAAACCCCGTAAATCACAGGACAGGCCAATCAAATGCAATGAGGTGTTTAGTCTGAAAAAAAGTGAAAAGAAAAAGATTGTTCTGACCAAAGGCATTGCTGGCATTGGAAAAACGGTCTCAGTGCACAAGTTCATTCTGGACTGGGCAGAAGAAAAAAGCAATCAGGATATAGACTGTGTTTTCCTGCTTCCATTCCGAAAGATTAACTGCATTAAAGACAGAGAGTTCAGTTTGCATGAGTTTCTACAGATATTTAATCCTGAACTAAAGGACCTGGAAACAGCAAAGATATGTAAGATATATAGTTGTAAGCTTGCGTTTATCTTTGATGGACTGGATGAGAGTCGACTCCCTTTGGATTTTGACAGTGCAATTGAAAGCTTTGAGAAGCGATCATCTGTAGATGAACTGTTTACAAGTCTGGTAAATGGGTCTCTGCTTCCATCAGCTCACATCTGGGTGACATCACGACCAGCAGCAGCCAATCAGATCCCTCCTGAGTATGTGTTATTCACAGAAGTGCGAGGATTCACTGACCAGCAGAAGGAGGAGTATTTCAGAAAGAAAATCAAAGATGAGACTCAGGCCCCCAGAATAATCTCACACATTAAGAAATCTCGAAGTCTCTACATCATGTGTTACATACCCATGTTCTGTTGTATCATAGCCACAGTTCTTCTGGACATTGGTAACGATGCAGAGAACATCAACAAGACACTCACTGAAATGTACATCCACTTCCTGCTGATACAGATGAAAATGAAGAGCCAGAAGTTTGACAGAAAAACAGAAAGAGAACGAACTAACCTCTTAGATTCCAATAAAACAATGATTTTGAAGTTAGCCAAGCTAGCATTTGAACAGCTTAAGAAAGAAAACATTGTGTTCTATGAAGAAGATCTAAAAGCATGTGGTATTGATGTGAGTGAAGACTTTGAGTCCACAGGAATGCTCACTGAGATCTTTCAGCAAGAAGCTGGACTTCATGAGATGAAGGTCTTCTCTTTTGTGCATCTGAGTGTTCAAGAGTTCCTCGCTGCAGTGCATGTGTTCCTCTGCTACCTGAACAAGAACATGGACGGGCTGCAGGGTTTTTTTGAAGAAACTCAAAATAGAGTCAGGCGCAAACATCTGCTTCTTTCTCATTTTAAAAGAGACAAAACCCACAAAAATATCCCCTTGCAAGATTTACTAAGGAAGGCTGTTGAGAAAGCAATTCAAAGTCAGAAAGGACATTTAGACCTATTTTTACGGTTTCTGCTGGGCATTTCACTGGAATCAAATCAGAACATGCTCAGAGGCCTGTTCTCACAAATGGAAGACAGCAAAGACAGCGTCACAGAAACAACCAAACACATTAGAGAACAATTACAAAACCAGGACATCTCATCTGAAACTTCAGTCAACCTGTACTACTGCTTACTGGAGCTCAAAGACAATTCATTATATACAGAAATCCAGAGATACTTCAGATCATCTCCAGAAAGAACACTCTCGTCTTCCATGTGCTCATTGATGGCTTATGTACTGTTGATGTCAGAGGAAGTGCTTGATGAGCTCAACCTGAGGATGTACAGGACTGAACCAGGAGGCCACAAGAGCCTCCTGCATGCTGTGAGATGCTACAGAAAAGCCATGTAAGTAACTTGTTAACTGCTGTTTAATGAATTTGCTCTCTACTCTGAAACTTTTTTTAAGTGCAGTGATGAAGTTGCAATGTAAATGATCATGTTTTTACTTCTTTTGGAGAGTAAAATCTGTATTTACTACAATGCATTTACTAAACAATCATGTATAGACATTTTTAAAAGTTGTAAAAGATGTTTTCACTTGGTTAACATACATGACATTAATATTGAATATTTCTGGAAAGCTTGTTTGTTCACAGAGAACATGACATAACTTGTTAACAGTCAAACAAACACTATTCCAACAAGACTAAACAAACAATATATGCACTGGTCAAATATTCTGTTTTTACAGACTCTCCTCGTGTGGACTTGATGACACCTGCTGTGAAACTGTGGCTTCAGCCCTGCAAATACCAAACTCACCCCTGATAGAGCTGGACATGAGTGGCAATGACCTGCAGGATTCAGGATTGAAGCTGCTCTCTGATGGACTGAAGAGCCAAAACTGTCAACTGAAGATACTGAGGTTTGAGATTCAGATGTGTTTTTATATGTTGATTTGATACAACATATAAACAAGGTATGATTACCCAAATCAAATAAATTATTGAATGTAATTATCTTATATACTAATTTTGAGATTAAAGACAATGGAAAAAATAATCTGATTGTCTGAGCAACATTTTATAATATTACTGCATTAATAACAAAATTATTGCACCTCACATGACAAGACCACAAATAAATAGAAATACATAGAAAACATGAATAACCTATTTAAATACATTAAAATTCAATCATTCCATACTTCTTGTGTTCAACTCCCAGCCTAACAAATGATTTATTTAGAAACCAAGTAAAAACAAGAGCCCAAGATGAAATGATGGACAGTTACTGTATGTGTGTCAGGTAATGGTAGGCAAGGTATTTGCCTGATGAAGGTCATGAGACCAAAATGTTGCTAATGAAATTTTGATAATCGTATGCAAGTATTCATAGTGTGCCGGATTTCCTTGTTTTGTGTGTGTGTTTTTTTTACCTGACTCATTTGGTCTTTTCTCCCACGCACCTATCACCTGCAGGTGTGTGATGGTGATTGCTTAATGTTTGTCAGGTAAAAAAAATATTATATGATAAATAAAAGAACCACAGAATATGATAAATAACATGAGTTAACACTGCCAGATTTTCTTCTGTTAACTGTCTTTAAAGCGTAAAATGTGACTGGTTAGGTTGTGATAAGAGAGCCTGTAAGGTCTATCATGTTATTGTTCTCAACTTTAGATTGAGCTGTGAAGTAGTTTAAATAAAAATTGATGTGTAATTATCCTGTTTTTCACTTTGCTGTTCAGTTTGGCAGACTGTAAAATTACTGAAATCAGTGTGGCATCAGTTCTACAATCATCAAACTCCCATCTGATAGAGCTGGACATGAGTGGCAATGAGCTGCAGGATTCAGGAGTGAAGCTGCTCTCTGATGGACTGATGGGCCCAAACTGTCAGCTGAAGAAACTGAGGTTTGAGATTGATTCATTCATTCAGTAGTCAAATCCATGAAGCTTCTGCTAGTAGAGTTAAGGTAAAGCTGCTTTCAACAAGTACTGTGCAGTGATGTACACTGTAGCAGTTGAACTGCTGTTTCACATCACAGCTGTTACTAGATCACCACTGGAACACTAGACCAATCAAAAGGCAGGGTCAGAATTATAAGTTTATGCATTGAAAAATGTTTATTATAAAACAGATTGTTCCATTTCTGGATTATGATTGACTGATTCTTTGTTCAAAGAAAAAAAAAACAATGTGCAGGTGTCGCTCATCAGTAATTACACCACCGGCTCGTCCTGCTCACCACATTGGCATTTGAAGAAATTTACACACAACAAATTTAAAAAGGCTTTAAAAGTACTGTTAGTTCATGTTAACTTTTGTGTAGGATAGTGTTAATGCCTACACAACCTTATTAAAGTGATCCAGGTAAATTCAACATACAATGCTTCCATGGAGAGACTACCCAAGAATATCATGCACTTTCCCAAATAATCTTAAACTAACTTTTTTTTCACGAAATAGTAAGAAAGCCCTTTTTGTTCTCTTTATACAGAACATTTTTTTTATGATGATTCTGAAAGAAAACGCAACGGGGCTCGACTGTTGCTAAAGTAACAAAGACAACTTTAATGTGCATCAGATTTATAGATGAACCGTGCGCTCTTATTTCAGTGTTGTTAATGTTGTAGTTATTTCAGAAGTTTCCTTCGTACATTCAGTTTAACGACATTCATTTAAATTTAATCATGCCCAGTCCGGAGGGGGGAGTATCACTGGGGTGTCCAGCCGCAGGTGGAATATTTTAGCCCCAGGGGGCAAGGTGGCTTGCCGAGGGAAAGACACATGCTCAGAGAGGCTTACAGTGGAAATACACATGTGGTGGTCGCCCCGGAGGGGGAACCGTGCACATGGAGGCACCTAGCCAAGCGCGAAAGCTGCCGGTGGCATAACTCTGGCGTTGACGTCGACAGTGCTGGAGGAACTCAGGGCCTGCGGGAGGCTCACCTGAGGAGAATATCACACGTATCCCGTCCGTGGAGAGGAATGGCGAGCAAGCGAAGACACCTGAGCAGAATCTAGTACCGGCTGGTTGAAGCGAGTACATGAGAAGAAACTGGCTTCACTCAGAGATTGTAGAATCTCGCGAATGTGTTAGGTGTCACCCAGCCTGCAGCTCTGCAGATGTCTGTTAGCTAGGCGCCATGTGCTAGAGCCCAAGAGGAGGCCACACTCCGAGTGGAGTGGGCCTTCACACCAAGGGGGCACGGTCGACCTTGCTGATGGTATGCCAAAGCAATGGCGTCCACTATCCAGTGAGACAACCTTTGCTTGGAGAGAGCCTTTCTCTTCAGCTTCCCACCATAACAGACAAAGAGCTGGTCTGAGGTCCTGAAACACTGTGTTCTGTCTACTTAAGCACAGAGGACGCGTACTGGACAGAGCAGTGCCAAGACTGGGTCTACCTCCTCCAATGGCAGCGCTTGCAGGTTCACCACCTGGTCTCGAAAGGGTGTGGTGGGAACCTTGGGCACATATCCAGGCCGGGGTCTCAGGATCACGTGAAAGTTAGCCGGCCCGAATTCCAGGCACGCTTCGTCAACCGAAAATGCCTGCAGGTCCCCTACCCTCTGGATGGAGGCCTATGCAACCAGGAGCGCTGTCTTAATTGACAGGAACTTAAGCTCCACTGATTGCAGAGGCTCAAAGGGAGCACTCTGCAGGCCAGTTAGTACCACTGAGAGGTCCCAAGAGGGAACGAGAGGAGGGCAAGGAAGATTCAGTCTCCTCGCTCCTCTCAGGAACCCGATGATCAGGTCGTGCCTTCCCAGAGACTTACCTTCAAGCGTATCATGATGTGCGGCAATGGCGGCAACATACACTTTCAGGGTGGAGGGAGACAGCCTTCATTCCAACCCTGCTTGCAGGAAGGAAAGCACGACACTGATCAGGCATTTCGTGGGGTCTTCACATTGGGAAGAACACCAGTTGACGAAGAGGTTCCACTTCAACGCATAGGCATGTCTCGTGGACGTTGCTGTAGCGCAGGGGTCTCCAACATGTCGCTCGCGAGCTACCAGTAGCTCATGGCCTGATTGGAGGTAGCTCGCCAAGGGCCGTTCACATATTGCGTCTTTTGCGCGCTCAAGTTCGTTATTTCAAATAATTGAAGTGAAGCGCTAATTTTTTTCCAGGCGCAGCCAGTCAACATGAAGGATGGGGGTGCACCCAAACACTACGTGTGTTTTTTTCTTCTCCGTAAATACATCTTGTAGCAGAGCTACAGCAAGCGTTTTTCGGTGGTGGAAATCCATTAACTATTAAATCTTCTTTGTCGTTGTGGAGAGCGCAGTGCATGGTTGCATAGCAACGACAGACGCCACGGGAAAATCGGACCGAATTTTACTATTAATAATAAAAGATAAGCTAATGTGCATTGTAAATGTCAATAATGTATCTTTTTTGACTCATTCTTCGTATAAAAAATATTTAAAGGCTGAAATATGCAAGGTTTATCTTTTTATAAAAAAAAATTGTGTCAAAACTTTATTTGAACTTGTACATTTTAGTAGATAACAGTGCAAGACACTCCTTTAAAATCTGGCCATCATTTTTAATATAATTTTAATGTTTATGTAAACAAGTAGTGCATATTGATGCTAATTTTATTTGTTATTTGCTGGTTTTTGACATAAAACTTGGTGAATTGATTTTATTGTGTAGTATTAGTACTTTTTAAACAGGATCCTGTGATAACCGTGATCATTTTGGTCACTATAATCATGAAATAAAATTTTCATGCCATTTCATCTCTAGTTATGATGCACTATAAAATCAACAATAGTTATGTGTTTTTACAATATAATATGCAAAGTAAAATTTTCTATATTTTTTTTTTATCTGACATTTTAAGGGTGACATATATAGGCCTACAAAAACTCTTTTAGGTCTAAAACAGTTTGTATAGTAGCTAATATGAGAGTTATAAGACATTATTTAAGAGATTTAAGTATTTCATTACGTGAGTAGCTCTCGGTCACTTTCATTTTTAAAAAGTAGCTCTCAAATGAAAAAAGGTTGGAGACCCCTGCTCTAGCGGAAGTGATGGTAGCCACCACCGCTGGTGGTAGGGTACTCAAACCTGCCTCGACCCGTCCAGGAGCCACACGTGGAGGTTCCAAAGATCAGGATGAGGGTCCCATAAGGTGCCCCGTCACTGAGAAAGCAGGTCCTTCCTCAGAGGGATTGGCCAGGGAGGTGCTGTCGCGAGGAGTACTAGTTCTGGGAACCAGGTGCGGTTGTGCCAATACGGGGCAACCAAAATGACCTGCTCCTCGTCCTCCCCGATCTTGCGCAAGGTCTGCGCAAGAAGGCTCACTGGGGTAAACGCATACTTGCAGAGGCCCCGTGGCCAGCTGTGCACCAGTGCATCCGTGCCGAGCGTGCCCTCGGTCAGGGAATAAAACAGCTTGCAGTGGGACAAGTCGTGGGAGGCAAACAGATCTACCTGTGCGTTCCCGAACTTATCCCAAATCAGCTGAACCGACTGGGGATGGAGTCTCCATTCTCCAGGGAGAGGCCGAAGCCGAGACAGCTCATCGGCCGCACGGTTCAGGTCTCCCAGAATATAAATGGCTCGAAGCGACCTCAGATGCTTCTGACTCCATATGAGGAGGTGGCGGGCGAGTTGGGACATACGGCGGGAGCGCAGACCTCCTTGTCGGTTGATGTACGCTACTGTCGCGGTATTGTCTGATCGGACTAGTACGTGCTGACCCCTGAGCAACACACAGAAGCGGTGCAGGGCGAGACGTACAGCCAACAACTCGAGGCAATTGACATGCCAAAGGCGCTGGGGTCCTGTCCAGGAGCCCGCGGCAGCATGTCCATTGCACATGGCGCCCCAGCCCGTGGTGGAGGCATCTGTTGATACAACAACATGCCGGGAAATTCATTCTAAGGACACTCCGGCCTGTAGAAAACTGAGGCTCGACCACGGGGTGAAGGTCTGACGGCAGGTCGGAGTCACTGGAACTCGGAGCGTGCCGTGATGCCATGCCCACCTCGGGACTCGATCGTGAAGCCAAAGCTAAAGCGGTCTCATATGAAGCAATCTGAGCGGTGTTACTGCGGCTGTGGATGCCATATGCCCCAGGAGCCTCTGAAATAGTTTCAGTGGAACCGCACTCTTGCCCTCGAATTGACGAAGGACCCTGTCTACTAGACGGCTCCATTCCTTGAAATGGTCTGTGTTTTCTAGCTGGTGCACAGCTCGTGGCATATCACCCACAGACTGTGGAGTGACAGAGGTTCTCTCCTTCCTACAAGAGCTACTGGATAAGGGTAGAACCCCTTCCATGCTCAAAGTTTATGTGGCGGCTATAGCAGCGTTTACTAAACCGACGCTTGGCCAGTCACTGGGGAGAAACGATCTGGTCATCCGCTTCCTTAGAGGAGCTAAGAGGTGAAATCCTCCCAGACCCCCATCAGTTCCCATGTGGGACCTTTCTACGGTTCTGGAAGCCATGAAGGGGCCCCCATTCGAGCTAATACAGTCAATAGACATCAAACACTTGGCTGGCTCTCGCTTCTGTAAAGCGCGTAGGGGACTTGCAAGCGCTCTCAGTAAGCGCAACGTGCATGGAATTTGGGCCAAATGACTCGAGGGTCATACTCAAACCAAAGCACGGATATGTTCCTAAGTCCCTCAACACACCATTCAGGGCTCAGGTGATTTCTCTGTCGGCTCTGCCGGTCTATAATGAGGAGAAGGACGCGAGCTTCCTTTGCTCGGTCGGGGGGGGGGGGGGGGGGGGGTCAATAAATGTACACTTCTTGTTTTCAATCCATATTAATACATGTTATTGCTTGCCATTCACATCCAAAATAGTCTTTAAAGGGAGACCAGTCATTTACAAAAGTATCCAGAGTTCCATCCAGTACATTATACAGTCTTTCGTATGGTAACAGTGAAAAGAGTTTTTCACACCAAAGAGTTAAAGTAGGAGGATGTTCTTTAATCCAAACTTGAAGTATAGAAAGGCGAGCAGCATACAACATTATGGACATTGTTTTTGTTACCGGCACACAATTGTTTACACCAAGGATACACAATTTGGGATCCAGTGGCACTTTAGTCCCAAAAGATTTTTCAATTTCCTGAACAACCGAAGACCAGAATGATGCAATTAGAAAGTTAGCAGTGACTGCGCGCGCTTGCTCGTAAGCTGCGCGCACATGGCGACCGAGTCGATTTCCATACCGAGAAAAGAGATCCTCTACACGGGGCAGAGTTTGGTCAACTTCTCCCAGTTGACCCGAAGGCCCAGACAAGCTAGGTGCCGGAGCACTAGGTCCCTGTGTTCGCAAACCTGGTCTCGAGAGTGAGCTAGGATCAGCCAGTCGTCGAGATAGTTCAGGATGCGAACCCCGTGTTCCCTGAGGGGAACAAGAGCTGCCTCAACGACTTTCGTGAAGACGCGAGGAGACAGGGCTAGCCCGAATGGGAGAACCGCATACTCGAAAGCAAACCGTAGGAACGGTCTGTGTCAAGGAAGAATGGAGACATGAAAGTAGGCGTCCTTCAGGTCGATCGCTGCAAACCAATCCTGCGCCCGCACGCATTCGAAAATGCGTTTGGCCGTGAGCATCTTGAACGGCATCCAGTGAAGGGAGCGGTTCAAGACGCGCAGGTCCAGGATTGGTCATAACCCACCGGATTCTTCGGTACAATGAAGTAGGGGCTGTAGAAGCCGGACTTCATTTCGTCTCGATCGCACCCTTCGCCAGTAGGGTGGCGACCTCTGCTCTCATGACAGAGGCATTGCCACCGACCATAGTGAAGCGGACTCCCCTGAAGCGGGGAGGAGACCGCGCCAACTGAATCGCGTAGCCGAGCCTGATGGTCCTCGCGACCCAGTGGGACAGTCTGGGAAGCTCTAGCCAGGCTCCCAAGAACTGTACCAGCGGGGTCATGCGGACCACAGACGTACCCTCGGTGGTGCAGCGAGGCGGAATGACCGGCCCAGGCATGGGTGGCATAGCGGCCCCGGTGCGGGGGCACGGTCATTAGCCGCGTCCTGCCAGAGTAGGCCAGGGGAGGACCAGCGTCCTACGGGGGCGTGCTCTGGCAGAGGTCTGGCAACAGAGGGGGACGAGAGTGGCGAGGCTCGTGAGTGGTGCGCACTGTCATCCACAGCCTCTTGGGGCTCGGAGGAAGGGGCATCAGTTCTTGAAACAAGAGATTCTCCCCCGGCCCTCCACAGGGGAAGGAGTAGCCCTGCTACCAGCTCCTGAGAAGAACTGAGCCATAACGCCAAGCTGCCCGTCTCGAGAGTGCTACTTAGCCCGCCGTTTGGCCAGCTAAGGGGCAGAGACGGGCAGTGCAGCCCTCCTGCATCCTCTTCCTGCTCGGGGCCGGTGAAAGCTCGAGGGGAGGAGCCGCAGGGAGGCGGCCTTGGCGGGAAGCAGACTAAGGAGACCGCACGGACGGATGACCGTTGGTGCAGAAGTCCTCAGTTCACTTCAGGGGAGGTTGAAGACTGTTGGGCGCAGTCCTCAACGACACCGCTGAGCAAACCACCCAACTCAAGAGTGCTGCCTAGCCAGGTATTTAGATGGCTAAGGGGCGGAGACGGGTGGTGCCGCTCTCCTGCAACCCACTCCTGCTCAGGGCCAGTGAAGGCTCAAGGGGAGGGGCCCGCAGGGAGGCGGCCTCAGTGGGAAGCAGACTAAGGAGACCGCACGGACGGATGACCGTTGGTGCAGAAGGCCTCAGTCTGCTTCTGGGGGGCCGAAGACTATAGGGTACAGTCCTCAACCACACTACCGAGGAGCCCAGCCTGGGACATGGGCAGACTGAATTCTCAGACCCCCTCACATCAACCTGGCTGAGCCCATTCCTGGACCACACCTGTGGACATCACCTGGCCCAGGGATCACGCAGGTAACGATGTCGCCCGTAGAGCGAGGTCAGTAGTGTGTGTGGCGGATCAACCAGCCCAGACATGGGAGGCATAGCGTCCCTGCGTGGGGGCATGGTCGAGTGTCCGCATTCTGTCAGTGTCGGCCAGGGAAGGACCAGCTTTCCTCGGCGGCCTGGTCTGACAGAACTCCCGAGTCAGCACTGCCTCGAAGGCGACACACAGCACTGCATGCCTGTGCCACGATAGTGACAGAGAACATACAGCCCATGATCGCCACGTGATCGAGTGCAGCGAAGGCGGAGGACACCCGCAGGCCACGATAATAATAATAATAATAATAATAATGCATTTTATTTATAAAGCACTTTTCATCAGAGATCTCAAAGTGCTACAGGTTAAAAACAAAAAAGATAAGCAGTTCAGAAAGAAGAAAAAAAAGAAAGAAAAAAAAGAAGAAAAAAAAACATCTAAAGGGGACCAAAAGCTTTGCTAAAAAGGAACGTCTTAAGGCCTTTTTTAAAACAGTCAGTGGATTGAGGTGCCCTCAAGGAGTCAAGAAGGGCATTCCACAGATGTGGGGCAGCAGCACAAAAGGCCCTATCCCCCATTGCCCTGAGTCTGGTTCTGGGTATGTTGAGGAGGTTTGAGTGAGTGGAGCGGAGGGAACGGGTTGTGTTTTGTGGGTTGATAAGTTCTTTGAGGTAGGGGGGTGCTTTTTGCATGGATGCATTGATGTGTAAGGAGGGAAACCTTGTACTCAATCCTGGTGGAGACGGGAAGCCAGTGGAGTGAGTGAAGAATGGGGGTAATGTGCTCATGTTTCCGCACTCTCATCAGGATCCTAGCTGCAGAGTTTTGGATGTACTGAAGCCTCTGCAGACTCTTTCTAGGAATCCCAATGAGAAGTGCGTTGCAGTAGTCCAGTCTAGAGGAGACAAAGGCATGAACCAGCTTTTCGGCATCTAGAGGGTGAGAATGGGGCGGAGTTTGGAGATGTTACGGAGGTGGTAGAAAGAGTTCTTGCATAGGTGATTTATATGAGCTTCAAAAGTGAGTTGGGAGTCCATTTTTACACCAAGATTAGTGACTGTTGATAAGAGGGGAATGTTGGTGTCAAAAAAAGGTGATGCTGGTTATGGATGATGATTTGATCTGGTGAGGAGTGCCAACCAGGATGGCTTCGGTTTTGGAGCTATTGAGTTGAAGGAAGTTGTGCTCCATCCATACCTTTATCTCCTCCAGACAGGTGTTGAGTTTTGATGAAGATGACTGTGAGGGTGTGGTTTCAGCTGTGGCATGTACATAGAGCTGTATGTCATCGGCATAGCAGTGAAATGAGATTTTGTGATGGCTAATGATTTGGCCAAGGGGTGTGAGGTAGAGAATGAAGAGGATGGGGCCAAGGACTGACCCCTGGGGGACACCGCAAGTAACTGTGTGTGGATTTGATTTGGAGTGGCCCAGGGAGATGTATTCTGTCCGGTTTGTGAGGTAGAGAAAAAGGGCAGCGCCACTCCAACCGATGCTTTCAGCTGCCCGGGAAAGCATGGCCATCAGCTCTGGATCTGACTCGACTAACGCTGACAATCCCGAGGGAGCCAACGGAGTTGAATCCTCATTTCCAGAGGAATCAAGCCCGCCTTGTGATGCTGTGAGTGACATGACACCATCTGCTGGAGCCCCGAATGAAAACACTGGGTCCCTGAGAGGAACCAGGAACACACGGAAGCCCCACGGTTTGCGATGTGGAGGGGGGCGTGGCCTGAGGAAAGCTCGTCGGAATTATGCCACACCATAACCCTCAGATCACCCTGGCCAGCAGCCAAAGTATCCCCTCTCGAGGAAGAGATAGATTGGGGTGTGGTAGAGGGGACTCTCACACGGAGATCATTGAGTCTCGATCTATAAAAATTACGATGGTCATGTTCCCGCAATGAAAACATGACTCATCCACGAGCGCTGCCGAGCGTGATTAAGCCCAACACGCGAAACAGCGCTCGTGACCGTTAGGCAGATGAATCACGCACCCACATCCAGTAAATACACGGGCGAGCCGTCTTGAAAAAGACGTGCCGCCTGCAGCTCTTTTAGAGAGAGGAAAAAGCTCAACAGAGTGCTGAAGCGCCCAGGGAGAAACACACAGACTGTCGGCAGATCACTGCACAGATCAGCAGCAGGCAATGCGATCTCACTGGAACGCGCCGTCACACCAACACTGAAGAGCCGCTCGTCTCGTAGAGTGAAGATGATTCAGAAGGGCTTGTAGGAGTGAAGAAAACTCTTGGCTCCGAAGCGAAAACATATCTGCATGTTGCCAGCGTACTTCCTTATATACCCACGACGTGGGGTGGACTTACACTATGCAAATTCCGCAGACCCATGGCATTTCATTGCCATTGGCTCGTTTTCTATACTCGAAGGTGATAGGCTTTCTAAGCGAAACACCATTTGTCATCACTGACGTAACTCGTAGTGACCACGAAAGGGAACTGTGCTTATGCATATTAGACACTTACATTGTGTTTGCTCTATCTATGCAATAAATGCACGCCCTTGTAATAGCGGGGTTTTCCTTAAACTGCTTAGATATTGTCAATGGCATGGCCCATTTCCGTAAAACTTCAGTATTTTATCTTATAGAAAATAATGGTGACTTTTCCACGCTATGAAAGCATTTTATTTCAACAGTAGTGACCATGCAATGAATTGACAGCTTTATCAATGGCTTGAGTGGTTTGACTTGGGACTATTGCTGTCTCAATAGAGAGCTGTCATCTGTTCATGTGAATAGCAGTGGTCGTCCTGAGGAGAGCTCAAACGTGGGCTGCTCAAAAAGGTGTCAATGAGAGCTACGGACGGAGCGTGAGAGCAATCCAGTGAAAGGCGGTAAAGACGCGAAAAAGAAATATACTTAAATGTATTTAAAACACATTTATTTTATGCTAAGTATACAACAAATACATTTACATATTTATGTACTTAAAACCCAGCAATTGTACTTTTGGTATACTAAATTGGAATACTTAAAGGTACAATATGCAACATTTTCTGCCGCTAGAGGGCGCTACATTCCAAACAACAACAACGGCGTAGCTTGATGACGATGTGAAGGAGCGTGGAATGATGGGAACTGTTGTTTTCAACTCCACCGTGGATGTAAATCAGTCAGACGGGAATCGAAAAATCATGTTCATGGATCAGGTTAAGTTATATTTTTATAAACGTTGCGTTTAATGACATGCTTTTTGTGGCGAGGCGAATTGGGACGCAGCAATAGAAACGAGACGAGCGGGACATAAGTAGGTCAAGTGCAAATGACGAACACCTGTATCTTATTGCAGTATTATTGGCGTGGAGAGACCGTGCTGAAACGAGAGAGAGAGAGGGACTGGGGACTCGTACGAGAGACTGGAGAGAAAATTGGACGAAGAGAAAGAAAACCGGTGGATCCGAGCTCTCATTTTTGAACTGTATTGTGCCGTCGCGGTTGCCACGGTGAATGCGCGTCGTGCGCGACTTTTGTTTGTTTTGTTTTATTTTAATAAAGTACGAGTCCCAGTCACACCGACCCCTGTCTTCCTTCCTGACTTTTGAACCTTATCACACTTTTATTTCATTAAAATGAATTAACAGCAAGAAAATTAAGGTTTAATACTAAATTGGTTATCATAGATTTTACTGTATTTGTCGAATTCATTGTTGTGATAACACTACGCAGTTTTACGTGTTCTAAACAATTGTTGTAAAAGTACATTCGAACATACCCACATCATTTGCCAAAATACTGATTAATCTTTATGTATAACACATGTATTTGCATGGCCATAAACACCAGACGTGATAAACAATGTCAATAAACTAAACACAAATCTAAAGCAATAATACTTCCCTTACATAAACATAACTATTACCGAATGCTACATTTGGAAATTATAAAATTAAGCATGATTTGTCGACAGAACCAGCTGCAATCGGTAAAGATTAATTGTGTTCCATAACGACTGCACGAAACAAGCTAATGTCTGTAGCTTCTTAGACGCTACAACTACAACTTCCGCATTTGTCCAGGACTCCACGCAGTACGAGCGGAAACTGAGGGTAATGCGGATATAACGCAATTGACTGGCGACTCCCAGCTCACCCCTGCTCTAACGCCCCGTTTCCTTGGTTAAAATCGCAATTTTCTCACGATTTAAAAATAGTTGGAAACATTTGGGATATTGTAAGTAATCAACTTAACAAAATATGTAACACTGGCCTTGAGATTTTGGGATATTTTAATGCAAAAATCTTACATATTGTACCTTTAAAGTCTGCTAAATTGGAACAACTAATTTTGTACTTAATGCACTTTAGTTAAATAGTGCTGAGGTCCAACTAAAGATTATATGCTTAAACATAATTTGATTGTGCTGAAGGGGAACAATTGCAAATATACTTTAGGTACACTTTAAATATCCTGCACTTAAATAATTATGAATTATTAATAAAGTTTAATTATATCAATAAGTCTCAAGCGACTTGTCAGTAAATATGTTAATGGATTTGTAGTTTACTTGAAAAAAAAATGTATCTTAAATACAATTTGGTTTAGGCTTTTTCACTTGGGGAGTGTGGCGCATATCTGTGAATGAGAGCTGTGAGGGCGCGAATGACAGCGCACAATGTCTCCATTAATTTGTACATGTATTAATTTAATGTTTAAATATTTTAAAGCACTTCATCACTATCAAATCACGATTAATTGGATTCTTAGCATTTCAAATCGATTATTGACCGAAAGCAATGATTCCCAATTCTAAAATACACAATTCAAGATCGATGCATATGCATAGTCAGGATTTGTAATCGATGCATTGAAAAAACGAGTGTATCGTTTCACCCCTATTTATCATTAATTATAATTAATTATAAATAATTATTCATATTTCCTTTTGGGCCAATTTGCTACTCCCATTTTTGTTGATCATTATTAAATGGATCTGATTGCGTCACAATCCTGATGCAGTGTTTTCCAAAGTGATTTTTAAGTTCAACCAATGGAAACTGGATCTCGATTATGGTGGGTAGGGACGATGTGTTGAGAACAATCGGACAATCGGTTTTACAGCTTGAGCGCGCTTGTATTAGATCGATAGTTCAGATGGACAGGTCATAATTTGCCGTGCACCATAGAATAGAAGTGGACAGCTGAAACAGTGCTGGAAGATAATCCAAAACTAAACCAAACTTGATTTTATGACCTGTCTTATATACTTTCTAATAGTCATAATGTCAAGCATGCATAACCAAATAAATCAATAAATTGCATAACTTTTCTCTGGGGTTTTCTCAGCAGTGTTAACATAAGCACCTCCAAACATGATCAAGATCTATTTTCATACAAATTTTAAAGGTTTTCATTCTATTAAATGAGACCATGTACGTTTTTTTTTTTTTTTTTTTTTTTTTTTTTTGGTAGAGTTACTAAAAGTAAGCCATTACTTTTAAGTATGCCACTTGAAATCATGTGAAATCATTAAAAGTGCTTTTAGAGTGTAAAGGGTATAAAGTGACAGCCAACAGAGATCTTACATATCACTTGTATAAAGCTTTAACAATTGGGATTGGTAACAATCCAATCCAATCCACTTTATTTATATAGCACAATTTAAACAAACAAGGTTTCCAAAGTGCTGTACACCACAACAATAAAAGACACAGTAGGATAAAAGTAATAAAATAAGATAAAC
Source organism: Rutilus rutilus (assembly GCF_951802725.1). Classification (NCBI taxonomy): domain Eukaryota; kingdom Metazoa; phylum Chordata; class Actinopteri; order Cypriniformes; family Leuciscidae; genus Rutilus; species Rutilus rutilus. Next base: position 2,200,226 of record NC_140217.1, on the reverse strand, counting down.
ACAAAAAGATAAAAGTAATAAAATAAGATAAAACAACATAAAATTAAATAAGCAAAGTCAAATCAAATCAAATAAATAAATAAAGTGCACTGCCCACACAACATATTTAAATCACATCAATCACGATTACCTGGTGTTAAAAGCCAGAGTAAAAAGATGGGTTTTTAGCAGAGATTTAAAATGAAACAGTGAGGAGGCTTGTCTGATGTGTAGTGGCAATACATTCCATAGTTTTGGAGCTGCAACAGCAAAAGCTTGTTCTCCTCTGAGTTTTAGCCTAGTTCTAGGCACTGTCAGGAGCAGCTGGTCAGCTGACCTGAGAGAGCGGCTGGGAATGTAGGGGTGCAGCAACTCGGCGAGCTACGGTGGGGCAAGGCCATTCAAGGCTTTAAAAGCAAATAAAAGGAGTTTAAAATGAATCCTAAAATGAACAGGTAGCCAGTGGAGTGAAGCTAAAATAGGTGAAATGTGCTCATACTTTCTTGTGCCAGTTAAAAGACGAGCAGCAGCATTTTGAACCAGTTGCAGACGGGCAATGGAGGACCCACTAACCCCCCAAAAAAGTGCATTGCAGTAATCCAGCCAAGTGGTCACAAAGGCGTGGGTTACTGTCTCAAAGTGCTGTCTCTGAAGGACAGGTTTAATTTTTGCCAGCTGCCTTAACTGGAAAAAGCTGGACTTCACTACGGCTTTAATCTGGGTGTCAAACTTAAGGTCAGGGTCCACCTTTACCCCCAGATTAGTAATGATTTGCTTGTGATACTGTGCTATGGAACCCAGATCAACCAGGGGGTCACAGAAGTGCCACTACCACTAAGGACCATGACTTCTGTCTTTTTTTCATTAAAATTTAAAAAGTTAAGAGACATCCAGGCCTTAATGTCATGTAAACACTCTAGCAATGGCTTAACACAGTAGGAGTCTGACTTTCTAAGAGGGACATTGATCTGACTGTCATCTGCATAGCAATGAAAATAAATACCATGCTTCCTGAGAATTGAACCAAGTGGGAGTAGATTGAGGGAAAATAAGAGAGGGCCAAGCACTGAGCCCTGTGGCACCCCATGTGACAGGGGAGCAGTCGAGGAAACAGAGTCAGCAAGGCCAACACAGAAAGTTCGCTGGGACAAGTAGGACCTGAACCATTCTAACGCTGTGCCACTGATGCCCACCCACTGCTCCAAACGAGTAATCAGGATTTCATGATCCACTGTATCAAAAGCAGCAGTCAAATCTAAAAGTACAAGGACAACACAGTGACCCGAGTCAGTTGCTAAAAAGATGTCATTAAAAACTCTTAAAAGTGCTGATTCGGTGCTGTGTAATGTTTTAAAACCGGATTGGAAAATCTCAATAATATTATGTTCATTTATATGTTTATTTATTTATGTAACAGCCAGTCATGATGATAAGAAATCAGTAGTCGCTATCGGCTACATCATTTACTCAGAACCTAAAACCCAAACTTACTCAAACATGACTATTTCCTTCAGGAGGTACAAATCTATTTGTTATGGCTGTATAGATCGACTGGGGATCAGAACCATATTCTCTATATTCTATTTATGAAATCAGAGAGATTCCACTTTTATCAGAATATATTAAATGGAAGTGTAATTACTCAGTTTTTTTTATTATTCTGTACAGATTGTTTGGCTGTAAACTCACTGGTCAATGCTGTGAAACTGTGTCATCAGTTCTACAATCATCAAACTCCTGTCTGATAGAGCTGGACATGGGGGACAATGGCCTGCAGGATACAGGAGTGGAGCTACTCTCTGTTGGACTGAAGAGCCCAAATTGTCAGCTGAAGAAACTGAGGTTTGAGACTCATTCAATCAGTATATTGAAGCATTATAAATTGACTATATATTGAATTTTATTAGCTTCTTTAATGCATGCATTTTGATATTCATGTATAAGAGTTATCTTCTCTAAAAGAAAAGAAGAATATCCATCCATCCATCCATCTTCTACCGCTTATCCGGGACCGGGTCGCGGGGGCAGCAGTCTAAGCAGGGATGCCCAGACTTCCTTCTCCCTAGACACTTCCTCCAGCTCTTCCGGGGGGACACCGAGGCGTTCCCAGGCCAGCCGGGAGACATAGTCTCTCCAGCGTGTCCTAGGTCTTCCCCGGGGTCTCCTCCCGGTGGGACATGCCCGGAACACCTTCCCGGGAAGGCGTCCAGGAGGCATCTGGAAAAGATGCCCGAGCGAGGTGGCTCGTGGCTTCCAAACTGACCCCTCTCGATGTGGAGGAGCAGCGGCTCTACTCTGAGCTCCTCCCGAGTGACCGAGCTTCTCACCCTATCTCTAAGGGATCGCCCAGCCACCCTGCGGAGAAAGCTCATTTCGGCCGCTTGTATCCGGGATCTTGTCCTTTCGGTCATGACCCACAGCTCATGACCATAGGTGAGAGTAGGAACGTAGATTGACCGGTAAATCGAGAGCTTCGGCTCAGCTCCTTCTTCACCACGACAGACCGGTACAGAGACCGCATTATTGCAGAAGCTGCACCGATCCGCCTGTCAATCTCCCGTTCCATCCTTCCCTCACTCGTGAACAAGACCCCAAGATACTTGAACTCCTCCACTTGAGGCAGGAACTCTCCACCAACCTGAAGCGGGCAAACCACCCTTTTCCGACTGAGAACCATGGCCTTGGATTTGGAGGTGCTGATTCTCATCCCAGCCGCTTCACACTCGGCTGCAAACCGTCTCAGTGCATGCTGGAGGTCCTGGTTTAATGAGGCCAGCACGACAACATCATCCGCAAAGAGCAGAGATGAAATCGTGTGGTCCCCAAACCTGACCCCCTCCGGCCCCTGGCTGCGCCTATAAATTCTGTCCATAAAAATTATGAACAGAACCGGCGACAAAGGGCAGCCCTGCCGGAGTCCAACATGCACCGGGAACAAGTCTGACTTACTGCCGGCAATGCGAACCAAGCTCCTGCTCCGGTCGTACAGGGACCGGATAGCCCTTAGCAAAGGACCCCGAACCCCATACTCCCAGAGCACCCTCCACAAAATGCCGCGAGGGACACAGTCGAATGCCTTCTCCAAATCCACAAAGCACATGTGGATTGGTTGGGCAAACTCCCATGAGCCCTCCAGCACCCTGTAGAGGGTATAGAGCTGGTCCAGTGTTCCACGACCGGGACGAAAACCACACTGTTCCTCCTGAATCCGAGGTTCTACTATCGGCCGAGTTCTCCTCTCCAGTACCCTGGCATAGACTTTCCCAGGGAGGCTGAGAAGTGTGTTCCCCCTATAGTTGGAGCACACCCTCCGGTCCCCCTTCTTGAAAAGAGGGACCACCACCCCGGTCTGCCAGTCCAAAGGCACTGTCCCCGACCGCCACGCGATGCTGCAGAGGCGTGTCAGCCAAGACAGCCCCACAACATCCAGAGACTTGAGGTACTCAGGGCGGATCTCATCCACCCCCGGTGCCTTGCCACCGAGGAGTTTCTTGACTACCTCAGTGACTTCAGCTTGGGTGATGGACGAGTCCGCCTCCGAGCCCTCAGCCTCTGCTTCCTCAATGGAAGACGTGACGGTGGGATTGAGGAGATCCTCGAAGTATTCCTTCCACCGTCCGGTGATATCCCCAGTTGAGGTCAACAGCTGCCCACCTCCACTGTAAACAGCGTTGGTAGGGCACTGCTTCCCCCTTCTGAGGCGCCGGATGGTTTGCCAGAATCTCTTCGAGGCCGACCGATAGTCCTTCTCCATGGCCTCACCGAACTCCTCCCAGGCCCGAGTTTTTGCCTCCACAACCACCCGGGCTGCAGTCCGCTTGGCCCGTCGGTACCCATCAGCTGCCTCAGGGGTCCCACAAGCCAGCCAGGCCCGATAGGACTCCTTCTTCAGCTTGACGGCATCCCTTACTTCCGGTGTCCACCACCGGGTTCGGGGATTGCCGCCTCGACAGGCACCGGAGACCTTACGGCCACAGCTCCAAGTGGCCGCGTTGACAATGGAGGTGGAGAACATGGTCCACTCGGACTCAATATCTCCAGACTCCCTCGGGATCTGGTCGAAGCTCTGCCCGGAGGTGGGAGTTGAAGATCTCTCTGACAGGAGATTCGGCCAAACGTTCCCAACAGACCCTCACAGTACGTTTGGGTCTGCTGAGTCTGTCCAGCTTCCTCCCCTGCCATCGGATCCAACTCACCACCAGGTGGTGATCAGTTGACAGCTCCGCCCCTCTCTTCACCCGAGTGTCCAAGACATACGGCCGGAGGTCGGATGAAACGACCACAAAGTCGATCATCGACCTCCGGCCTAGGGTGTCCTGGTGCCATGTGCACTGATGGACACCCTTATGCTTGAACATGGTGTTCGTTATGGACAAGCTGTAACTAGCACAGAAGTCCAATAACAGAACACCGCTCGGGTTCAGATCAGGGGGGCCGTTCCTCCCAATCACGCCCCTCCAGGTGTCACTGTCGCTGCCCACGTGGGCGTTGAAGTCCCCCAGTAGAACGACGGAGTCCCCAGTCGGAGCACTTTCCAGCACCCCTCCCAGAGACTCCAAGAAGGCCGGGTACTCTGCACTGCCGTTCGGCCCGTAGGCACAAACGACAGTGAGAGACCTATCCCCGACCCGAAGGCGCAGGGAAGCGACCCTCTCGTTCACCGGGGTGAACTCCAACACATGGCGGCTGAGCTGGGGGGCTATAAGCAAACCCACACCAGCCCGCCGCCTCTCACCATGGGCAACTCCAGAGTGGTGAAGAGTCCATCCTCTCTCGAGGAGTGTGGTTCCAGAGCCCAAGCCGTGCGTAGAGGTGATCCCAACTATCTCTAGTCGGAATCTCTGAACCTCACGCACAACCTCAGGCTCCTTCCCCGCCAGAGAGGTGACGTTCCATGTCCCTAGAGCTAGATTCCGCGTCCATGGATCGGGTTGTCTAGGCCCCCGCCTTCGACTGCCACCCGATCCACTTAGCACCGGCCCCTTACGGTCCCTCCTGCAGGTGGTGGGTCCACGGGAGAAGAATATATATCAAGAAGAATATCGTTTTTCAAAAACAATTTGTCGAGTGTCGACAGCGCAGTTTAAGGCGCCACAGTTGCAGCATTTTATTTACTCAGAACCTAAAACCAAAACTAGAACACAGCTATTTCCTTCAGGAGATACAAATCTATTTGCTTATGAACCGCAGTATCTGGTAGATGGCTGTATAGATCAACTGGTGATCAGAACCATATTCTCCTTTCAGCAGAACTTATAATTTATTAAATGAGAGAGATTCCACCTTTATTAGTATGTGTTAATATGGAAGTGTAATCATTCTGTTTTTTGATTATTCTGTACAGATTGGTATGCTGTATGCTCACTGGTCAAAGCTGCGAAACTGTGTCATCAGTTCTACAATCATCAAACTCCTGTCTGATAGAGCTGGACATGAGTATAAATGAACTGCATGATTCGGGAGTGAGACTGCTCTGTGATGGGCTGAAGAGCCCAAACTGTCAGCTGGAGATACTGGGGTTTGAGATTCAAATGTGTTTGTTTGTTAATTTGATACACATAAGGTATGATTACAGAAACCAACACATTATTTAATTTAATTATCTTATTAATGAGTTTTGAAAATAAAGATATAATCAACTGACTGTTTTTTAATATTACTCCATTTGCAATTGAGTTAAACATCACATGGCAAGACCAAAAAATATATAGAAAAAGAAAACATAAATTACATATTTGAAATCAAAGACTATGACAAAATAATCTTATTGTCTGAGCAACATTTTATAATTTTACTGCATCAATAACAAAATTATTGTACCTCACATGACAAGACCACAAAATAAATAGAAATACCTAGAAAACATGAATAACCTATTTAAATACATAAAAAATCCATAATTCCATACCCCTTGTGTTCAACTCCCAGCCTAACAAATGATTTATTTAGAAACCAAGTAAAAACAAGAGCCCAAGATGAAATGATGGACAGTTACTGTATGTGTGTCAGGTAATGGTGGGCAAGGTATTTGCCTGATGAAGGTCATGAGATCAAAATGTTGCTAATAAAATTTTGATACTTGTATGCCAGTATTCATAGTGTGCGGGATTTCCTTTTTTTTTTGTGTGTGTTTTTTTTTACCCGACTCATTTGGTCTTATCTCCCACGCACTTATGACATGAATGTGTGTGATGGTGATTGCTTAATGTTTGTCAGGTAAAAAAATAATATATATATAAATAAAAGAACCACAGAATATGATAAATAACATAAGAAATCCACTGCCAGATTTTTTAAGCGTGAAATGTGACTGGTTAGTATATAGTAAAATATAAGAAAGCCTGTAAAGTTTATCATGTTATTGTTCTCAACTTTAGATTGAGCTGTGAAGTAATTTAAATAAAAATTGATGTGTAATTATTATCCTGTTTTTCATTATGCTGTTCAGTTTGGCAGACTGTAATCTTACTGAAATCAGTGTGGCATCAGTTCTACAATCATCAAACTCCCATCTGATAGAGCTGGACATGAGTGGCAATGAGCTGCAGGATTCAGGAGTGAAGCTGCTCTCTGATGGACTGATGAGCCCAAACTGTCAGCTGAAGAAACTGAGGTTTGAGATTGATTCATTCATTCAGTAGTCAAATCCATGAAGTGTCTGCTAGTAGAGCTAAGGTAAAGCTGCTTTCAACAAGTACTGTGCAGTGATGTACACAGTAGCAGTTGAACTGCTGTTTCACGTCACAGCTGTTACTAGATCACCACTGGAACACTGGACCAATCAGAAGGCAGGGTCAGAATTATAACTTTATGCATTGAAAGATGTTTATTCTGGTCCTGCTCACCACATTGGCATTTGAAGAAATTTACACAAGACAAAATTTAAAAAGGCTTTAAAAGTACTGTTAGTTCATGTTAACTTTTGTGTAGGATAGTGTTGATGCCTACACAACCTTATTAAAGTGATCCAGGTACATTAAACATACAATGCTTCCATGGAAAGACTACCCAAGAATATCATACACTTTCCCAAATAATCCTAAACAAACTTTTTTTTTCACGGAATAGTAAGAAAGCCTCTTTGTTCTCTTTATACAGAAATTTTTTTTTATGATGATTATGAAAGAAAACGCAACGGGGCTCGACTGTTGCTAAAGTAACAAACACAACTTTAATGTGCATCAGATTGATAGATGAACCGTGCGCTCTTATTTCAGTGTTGTAGTTATTTCAGAAGTTTCCTTCGTACATTAATTTTAACGACATTAATTTAAATTTAATTTATCATTCATTAGAACTGTGCTTATGCATATTAGACACTTACATCGTGTTTGCTCTATCTATGCAATAAATGCACGCCCTTGAAAAAGTGGGGTTTTCCTTAAACTGCTTAGGTAATGTCATATTATACATAATGACCCATTTCCGTAAAACTTCAGTATTTTATCTTATAGAAAATAATGGTGACTTTTCCACACTATGAAAGCATTTTATTTCAACAGTAGTGACCATGCAATGAATTGACAGCTTTATCAATGGCTTGAGTGGTTTTACTTGGGACTTTTGCTGTCTCAATAGAGAGCTGTCATCTGTTCATGTGAATAGCAGTGGCCGTCCTGAGGAGAGCTCAAACGTGGGCTGCTCAAAAATGTGTCAATGAGAGCTACGGACGGAGCATGAGAGCAATCCAGTGAAAGGCGGTAAAGACGCCAGTGAAAAAGAAATATACTTGAATGTATTTAAAACACATTTATTTTATGCTAAGTATACAACAAATACATATACATATTTATGTACTTAAAATAAATACCCAGCAATTGTACTTTTGGTATACTAAATTGGAATACATAAAGTCTGTTAAATTGGAACAACTAATTTTGTACTTAATGCACTTTAGTTAAATAGTGCTGAGGTCCAACTAAAGATAATATACTTAAGCATATTTGATTGTGCTGAAGTGGAACTATTGCAAGTATACTTTAGGTACACTTTAAATATCCTGCACTTAAAGAATAATTAATTATTAATAAAGTTGAATTATATCAATAAGTCTCATGCGACATGTCAGTAAATATGTTAATGGCTTTGTAGTTTACTTAGTATGAAAAAAAAGTGTCTTAAATGCATTTTGGTTTAGGCTTTTTCACTTGGAGAGTGTGGCGCATATCTGTGAAGGAGAGCTGTGAGTGCGCGAATGACAGCGCACAATGTCTCCATTAATTTGTGCATGTATTAATTTAATGTTTAAATATTTTAAAGCACTGAATCGCTATCAAATCGCGATTAATTTGATTCTTAGCATTTCAATTCGATTATTGACTGAAAACAATGATTCACGATTCTAAAATACACAATTCAAGATCGATGCATATGCATAGTCAGGATTTGTAATCAATGCATTGAAAAAACAAGTGAATCGTTTCACCCCTATTTATCATTAATTATAATAAGTTATTAATAATTATTCATATTTCCTTTTGGCCAATTTGCTACTCCCATTTTTGTTGATCATTATTAAATGGATCTGATTGTGTCACAATCCTGATGCAGTGTTTTCCAAAGTAATTTTTAAGTTCAACCAATGGAAACTGATCCAATGGATCTCGATTATGGTGGGTAGGGACGATGTGTTGAGACCAATCGGACAATCGGTTTTACAGCTAGAGCGCGCTTGTATTGGATCGATAGTTCAGATTGACAGGTCATGATTTGCCGTGCACCATAGAATAGAAGTGGACAGCTGAAACAGTGCTGGAAGATAATCCAAAACTAAACCAAAGTTGATTTTATGACCTGTCTTATATACTTTCTAATAGTCATAATGTCAAGCATGAATAACCAAATAAATCAATAAATTGCATAACTTTTTTCTGGGGTTTTCTCAGCAGTGTTAACATAAGCACCTCCAAACATGATCAAGATCTATTTTTCATAAAAATGTTAAAGGTTTTCTTTCTATTAAATGAGACCATGTACTTGATTATACCTTCTTCTTTTTTTTGTAGAGTTACTAAAAGTAAGCCATTACTTTTAAGTATGCCACTTGAAATCATGTGAAATCAATAAAAATGCTTTTACAGTGTAAGGGGTATAAAGTGACAGCCAACAGAGATCTAACATATCACTTGTATAAAGCTTTAACAATTGGGATTGGTATCAGCCAATCATGATGATAAGAAATCAGTAGGCTACATCATTTGCTCAGAACTTAAAACCCAAACTTACTCAAACATGACTATTTCCTTCAGAGATACAAATCTATTTGTTAGATAGCTGTATAGATTGACTGGGGATCAGAACCATATTCTCTATATTCTATTAATGAAATCAGAGAGATTCCACTTTTATCAGAATATAATTATTCAGTTTTTTATTATTCTGTTCAGATTGGCAGACTGTAAACTCACTGGCCAGTGCTGTGAATACGTGGCATTGGTTCTACAATCATCAGACTCCCGTCTGATAGAGCTGGACATGGGGGACAATGGCCTGCAGGATTCAGGAGTGGAGCTACTCTCTGTTGGACTGAAGAGCCCAAATTGTCAGCTGAAGAAACTAAGGTTTGAGACTCATTCAATCAGTATATTGAAGCATTATAAATTGACTATATATTTAATTTTATTAGCTTCTTTAATGCATACATTTTGATATTCATGTATAAGAGTTATCTTCTCTTAAAGAAAAGAAGAATATCGTTTTGCAAAAACAATTTGTCGAGTGTCAACAGCGCAGTTTAAGGCGCCGCAGATGCAGCATTTTATTTACTTAGAACCTAAAACCAAAACTAGAACACAGCTATTTCCTTCAGGAGTTACAAATCTATTTGCTTATGATCCTCAGTATCTGGTAGATGGCTGTATAGATCAACTGGTGATCAGAACCATATTCTCCTTTCAGCAGAACTTATAATTTATTAAATGAGAGAGATTCCACCTTTATTAGTATGTGTTAATATGGAAGTGTAATTATTCTGTTTTTTAATTATTCTGTACAGATTGTTTGGCTGTAAACTCACTGGTCAATTCTGTGAAACTGTGTCATCAGTTCTACAATCATCAAACTCCCGTCTGATAGAGCTGGACATGAGTATCAATGAGCTGAAGGATTCAGGAGTGAAGCGGCTCTCTGATGGACTGAAAAGCCCAAACTGTCTGCTGGAGATACTGGGGTTTGAGATTCAAATGTGTTTGTTTGTTAATTTGATACACATAAGGTATGATTACAGAAACCAACACATTATTGAATTTAATTATCTTATTAATGAGTTTTGAAAATAAGGATATAATCAACTGACTGTTTTTTAATATGACTCCAGTTGCAGTTGAGTTAAATATCGCATGGCAAGACCAAAAAATAAATAGGAAAAGAAAACATAAATTACATATTTAAATAGAGACAAATTGAGGAAGCAAAATGTTTTATTACTAATCTATAACTTACATTAAATGCAGTTTAAACCTAGCTAAATGTTTGATTACCTCATTCAGGTCTTAGGATTCAGGATTTAACAAGCTTTTGTTGTGAGTTGGTTTCACAGACAGGGATTAGATTAAGCCAGGATTAGGCCTTAGTTAAATTAGGATATTTAAGTAGTTAAACGTGCCTTATAAAAAAACAGAACTAGTGTGCATCTTAAGACAAATCAATGGTACTGACCTATTTTAAGAAAAGTCAGTGCAATTTACTTTCAGTTAAGACAACTCAAACATGCATTTTAGTCTGGGATTAGGTTTAAGCCTTGTCTGTGAAACCGGGGACTAATGTAAAAGATATCTTCTTTGTTTCTGTTTGTCTGTGTAGATTATCTAACTGTGAGGTGACAGATGAAGGCTGCTGTTTTCTGGCTTCAGCTCTACGTTCAAACCCCTCACACCTGAGAGAGCTGGATCTTAGTGACAATCGCACGGGTGAATCAGGAGGCAAGATGCTGTCTGATCTACTGAATGATCCAAACTGCACACTGAACAAACTTGAGTATGTTGAGCAATAAGATTCATTCTGTTCTGAGAATTTCTGTAGATGTATTTCAGCTTTACCAAGTGTAAAGTGGAGTAAAATGCATTCAAAAGAGGCTGTAGAGCTGCAAGATATGGAGGAAAAGAATGTTTTTTTTTTTTTTTTTTAAATAATTTGGTTACATGTCATTTTCAATTAAAAGGCTTCTTAAAGAGATATTTCAGCCAAAATGAAAACTTTATCATCATTTGTGACCTGATCCAGCAAAATGAGTCACAGTGACCCAAATTTCAAAACTGATATTTTGGTATTACTGGAAAGAGGAGACCATAAGCTTTCAAATGATATCCTAGTCAAAGTCATACCTTGAATGGTTGTAAATATATACACATTTGAATTATGGTCGTCTGCCCTCTTTTTCCAATTGAAAACCTGAGAAAATCGCTTTTAAAGTTTTTTGCCCGTTTTTTGTTGATATCTTTCAAAATCCATTGCATTTAAAGGGATGAACTATTTATTGTACAGCTTAATTTGACCAAAGACATTAATATATGCTATTATGCCAGGCTGAAGCTCAAATTATTTTAAAGTTTTATTTGAATAAATAATTTAAAAGGCACTTTTACAAACATTTACTAAAATCAGAAAGATTGAACAGAGGTGCTACAGTTTTGCTTGAGAGAGAGAGTGTGTGTGTGTGTGTGTGTGTGTGTGTGTGTGTGTGTGTGTGTGTGTGTGTGTGTGTGTGTGTGTGTGTTTGTGTGTGTGTGTGTGTGTGTGTGTGTCTGTGTGTGTGTGTGTGTGTGTGTGTGTGTGTGTGTGTGTGTGAGAGAGAGAGAGAGAAAGTGAGAGAGGCAGAGAGACAAGGAAACCGAGAACAAATAATGTTAGCCTATGCAATCATATCTTTGTGTAGGCTAGTTGACAATAACAGTGTAACATATTCATAACGGATATACCAACAGTTAAATATTGGGTTAAACACATTGTAATATATTCTCCTTGCAGATAAATACACTCACAGAATAATTGCACTCACTCACATACACGATAAATCATCAGAGGACAAGTCTCCAGATCCAAAACAATCACTGACTAGCCTTAGCCACTCTTGATGACCAGCAGCAGAGCTTAGGTTAGAAGCCTCAAGTGAGTTCAACGCTTTTGGCGACTTTGCTCTCTTTTGACAGCGACATTTCTCAAATTAATAATATTTAATCTTTCTGAGGAGATCTGCTAGCTTGTTTACACAGAGCGCCGCGAGTCTGACAGGAGGATGGCTGGACCAATCGCGTGCCGGTCAGTCGAAATGGGGCTTCCCATTGACAAATGATCAGCGTTTGTGTACATTTCTAAGCTTTTTGATTGGTTCTATACAACGTGTAACACCATATTTGGAGAGCAGAGACGTATCAGGGGATACCCGGGAAATGCTCAGAGGTTGAGAAAAGCAATATTCATTTCCAGCGAATTTAGTAAAACTTTGTAAACTTTAATAGTCATTTAAATACCTTTACTCAATTATCTGGACGACGAAACTTTAGGAGATTATTTTTGAATGTCTGTTCTTTGAAATTTAGCACAAAAAAATAAATAAAATAAAAAATATTATTTCATTGTTTTTCCACATAAACGGCCCATATCTTAAAATGGAATGTTGCGACTTCCGACTCATTTCGCCAGATCGGGTCACATTTACTCATCTTCACGTCATTCCAAACCTGTATGACTTTTTTTTTTTTTTTTGTGAAATATAAAATATATTTTCTTCTCAGTGAAACTGAGTGATTATATTTAGGCGAATATTTTTAACATTTGGCTGAACTATCTACTAATTATCAAAAGGATTAGTCAGGTTTTAGTTGGCTGAAAAATCAGTAGATTGTTTCTTTGATTGAATAATTGTACTGTTTGGTTTGGTAAGAAGTTCAGATATAGCCATGCTGCTTGTGCTTGGACTGATGGTTTGTCATATTTACTCTCTGGGTAGCTACACGTGATCTACTGTACAGGTTTTAAAGCCACTTTTAATTGTACTGTGATTTAATAGTACAATTATTTAATCAGTTCATCCAACAAACAGACAGCATAATCAGTTATAAATTTTCAGAAATAAATTATCTTCCTGGCCAAGAAAGAATAACCTTCTCCTACTGTATAAAGTACTAACAGGGTAATAGCATATAGCTAGATCAAGATGTTTAGTGACTTTGTATTTGTGAGCAGCAAAACACAGAGACAATAAATCGCGGATACAGTGCATCCGGAAAGTATTCACAGCGCTTCACTTTTGCCACATTTTTTTGTGTTTACAGCCTTATTCCAAACTGGATTAAATTCATTATTTTTCTCAAAATTCTACAAACAATACCCCATAATGACAATGGGAAAGAAGTTTGTTTGACATCTTTGCAAATTTATTAAAAAAAAAAAAATGAAAAAATCACATGTACATAAGTAGGTATTCACAGTCTGTTTCCATTGATAATCCTTGAGATGTTTCTACAACTTGATTGGAGTCCACCTGTGATAAATTCAGTTGATTGGACATGATTTGGAAAGGCACACACCTGTCTATATAAGGTCCCACAGTTGACAGTGCATGTCAGAGCACAAACCAAGCCATGAAGTCCAAGGAGTTGTCTGTAGACCTCCGAGATAGGATTGTATCAAGGCACAGATCAGGGGAAGGGTACAGAATAATTTCTGTAGCATTGAAGGTCCCAATGAGCACAGTGGCCTCCATCATCCGTAAATAGAAGAAGTTTGGAACCACCAGGACTCTTCCTAGAGCTTGCCGCCCGGCCAAACTGAGCGATCGGGAGAGAAGGGCCTTAGTCAGGGAGGTGACCAAGAAGTCGATGGTCTCCTGTGCTTGTCTTTCAGGGTTCCAGACACCGTCTCTTCTAAGGTCGTTCAGGAGAGCCGAGGTGATAACGGTGTTTAAAGAGAAATAAAGCTAGCGCAAGTTCTGCCAGGGAGACTCAATCATTTACGTCACTAATTGCCTCTTCAACTACCCATTCATTTTCTTGCTGTAGCATAAAAGGGCAGCACTTACTCATATCTGAGTCCGCAGATGCTGTTGCTCCAGCCACCACCTTCCTCCCCACCACCACTAAGACGGATCTTCTCCTCCATCCCCCCCATCACGACCACCCAGGTGTCCACCATCACCATCCCCAACATCACTAAATGGGCTCTCCTCTCCAACCTGAAGTCTTCAAGACGCCCTCCCTTCCATCCACCCCACCACCACCAGATGGCCCCCTTCATCGCCTCGGGGGGTGAGCGGCGCCCCTGCCTTCATCTTCAGTCAGCAGTCGCTGATTCAATACCCCTGGAATTCGAGTCATGAACGGGGCCTCCGCCAAAGAATTTGATTGCTTGCTGAGCTCATTAATAAATGTCTATGCTACAGCATTAATTCTCCCGAGTCTTTCTGGCAGAACTGGTTTTGTGACTCTTTGGGCTGGTGACTTAGATTGAACAGAACGGGAGGGAAGGTTTTATGATGTCTAGAGCATTTTTATTACGTCCATTCGTTACAATATTGCTTAATTAGCTTTAAATATGAACCATACATGTCTTTGCTTTTCATTATTTAGTCAGGTAGGTAAATGTGTTTGTGTGAGACAAATATGAGCAAAATATAGGATGTTTATGTTTGTATGGGTGGGTTTACTTGGCTATATTTTAGTCTAACAAAACCTCACTTTGTTACATTCATAAATGCATTTGATTAAATGAAAATATACCACCATAACATACATGTTTTGTGATGATAAATGTTGTTTCTTCTTAGGTTAACACCTCTGTGGTCTCACACTGGATAAAAAACACAGCAAACACTCGTCTCATTCTGTCTGAGGAGAACATCATAGTTCACACATCTGAAGAGGATCAGTTCTATCATCATTTTCCAGAGAGATTTGATGAGGATTGTCAGATTCTGTGTAGGCCGATTGGAATCACAGGTTGGCTGAAATAAAACAATCAGCAGGAAGAAAACAAAAAGACACTAAATTTGGATTTAACTATAATTTTCTTTCTTTTTTCCACTCTGGTTATTGTCTTTTTTCTTCTTTTTTTATTTGTTTGTAGTAGTTATTCATAGATGGTGAGATATTTTATTCAGATTTAGGTAAACACAATCTAAAGTCTGTAAGATTCTGAAATTATTACTAATGAAAGTGATTCAAAAATATGTAAATTAGCTAAACAAACATAATATTTGTCATATAAAATGATCATGATAGAAATCTAATAGTCCAGTTTTGAAAATAACTGTCTTAATGTAATTAGTATGATCTATTCTGTTGCATTAATATCAGTGGGCAATGCTCTCTTATTTCCAGTGGACTAATAAAGTATCTGAACTGGACCATTAGGCAAATAAGGGTTCAGATGGTAGTATGTTTAATTAAGAGATAATTTGAGGATACAATATTCTGTTAGAATAAAAGCTAATAGTCCCTGTTTTGGGCTGGGTATATTTCATTTTTACAATCACAAACTCGTATCCACACAGACTGCGTTTAATGACCTGAACAGAAATATAATTGGAAGTGAATCAGTGTTAAGTGTCTGCATTTGTTGTGTTTTTTTTTTCCTCATCAAGATTATATAGTCTATATGTTACTTTTTTGCTTTTCTTTCAAGAATGAAAAACTTTATTATAAATGCATTTATATTCAATGTCATTATTGATGTAAAAGAACACCATTTCTTTGAAATAGGATAATTTTAAATGTCTTTACTGTCACTTTTCTATGTAATAATACATCCATTTTTAAGTATAGCATCCTGTTTGATGAAATCTGAGATCTTTCAGCATCAAGTGGTCTTTGAAACAATGCAGTCTTTATTCATATTGTAACTATTTTGTTAAGGGAAGAACTCTATAAATAGATCTATGTTGTACTGTAAGTACATCATTCATTATAATAAATAAAACAATATAGTGTAAGCAGAAATGAAAGGCACAAGCACAGCACCAGACACACTGTAAATCAGTCATGATCCAGAGTCGCAGGACAGCATAACTAAGTAAGTTTAGGGGCCCTATTTTAACGATCTGAAACACAAGTATCAAACGTGAAATGCAAGTAACTTTGTGGGCAGATCTCGGGCGCTGTTGCTATTATACCGGTGGGATAAATGACTCCCACACCCAACGCAAATCTAAGATGGGGTGGTCTGAAGTAGCTTCATTATTCATAGGTGTGGTTTGGGCGTAACGTGAAATAAACCAATCAGAGCGTCATCTCACATTCCCTTTAAAAGCAGGCGCGCTTGTTCCATGGCGGATTGCTATTATAACGGCGGATTTGCCAGACGCACGCCTGGAGCGGTTCACAGCCGAGGAGACCGAAGTTCTCGTCAGGACCGTAAAAGACAGAGAAGTGACGTATGGGGATGGGAGAAACCCACCCAAATTAATAATATTTATATATAATAATATATAATATAATAATATCCTGAATAATTTGGGTAAATGTGTAAGATAGATTTATGGGTATTGTTTCACATCCTCATGGACACCACAATGATCTCCCTCGTGTGGTAATATTTTTCCTTGTAATTATGTATGGTTTGCAAAAATGGGAACTGCTGCACATGTGTTTAGATGAGAGAAGCAAATTGTATGCGCGTTGTGCACACACTACATTATGGCCAAGCATGCGCCCTTAAAATAGCATCTGAATAACGCGCCACTGACTTTAGACTAGGTTTTTTCTGAAACTGCAAAATAGCATCTGGGAACGTTTGCGCCGGAACACGCCTCCTCTTTTCACTGAAAGTTCATCCCCTAATTTACTGATGTGTGTCTGTGGAGGGAAAAGTCCACTGTGTGTCGGGTGCAAAATAGGAATGATACATGCGTTGGTGTACAAAGTCAATTGCGCTGGGTGCAAGATAGGGGCTTAGAGCTTTATTAATCCCCATGGAGCATTTAGTTTGTCATGTCGCTTCATATAACACTTAACACATACATTCAAATACTCAAAACTACACAAAATACATAAAATAAATAAAAAAATAAGTTTACAAGATTACACTGAATTGCATGGTCTCCCTTAAGAAATCAAGCTCTTAAAGGGGTGGTATAATGCGCTTTTCACAAGATGTAAAATAAGTCTTTGATGTCCCCAAAATGTGTATGTGAAGTTTTAGCTCAAAATTGTACAGATATTTTTATATAGCATGTTAAAATTGTCACTTTTTGAGGGTGAGCTAAAACGCACCGTTTTGTGTTTGTTCCTTTAAATGCAAATGAGCTGCTGCTCCCAGCACAGGGGGCGGAGCTACAACAGCTTACACTCACACAGACATGCACTGAACATTTCAAAAACTTTTAGCCTTTTATGTTCAAACCAGTCAGCCAGTGATGGAGAGATTCAAAAAGAAGTGACGAGATGTAGAAGCAACAGGACATTTCTGAATGGTTAGTTGATGAATTTATGTAACTTATGTGTAGTTATCTTCTAGTCATTGATTAGCATATTCTGACTTTATAATCTATAAATTGAGTTCAGGGGCGGGGTTTATTTACATTCTAGGGTTGGTGATGTCACTAACCCGGGAGGAATGTCGTGTAGTCCCTACCAGTCATTTGTTGTAGTCCTTAAAGTCCCCGTGAACCGGAAGTTGCAAATGACTTTTCTCCAGTGTTGTGACGTATTTCCAAGTGAAAGGGAATATTGAACAGAGGGCAGGGTTTTACTTTAGCGCTCCTCCTCTCCATCTCTGCTCATAGCAGAGTAACGGTTTGAGTGGAGTGGTTAAGCGTTTTCAATCCAAGCTGACGTCATCAGAAAAGGAACGCCATTCCAGACCGGAAGTAACTTTTCAGATTTTGATTAAAGATTACCACGGCAAACAATTTTTTTTCTGTGTATTAACTTGCATGGATTAATTTTTCACCACAAGACTAGTCATATGTGCTAACAAAGTAAATGGGGTCAATTTTGATTTCATGCCGACTTTAAAAAGCAATTTCTTTAAAAGAAAATATCTCCTTTTGCTTTGAACTTTGAGCATTGTAACTTTGCATATGTTGTTTATGCTCAAACAGCAGCATTACAAAGTTAAAAAAGTGAAATCATAATCAACCACCCCTTTAATTCATTCTCACCAGCTTCATGTTCAGCCTATAGTCATCTCTCACTTGTGGCTGATATCAGAATCTTTGCATTCAGCAATAAGCTGCTGTCTGACCTCTTTAAGTTCTCATGCTCTTGTCAGTTGAAGGAACATTTAAGATATTTGGATCTATCCATGGTTCAGCAGGACAATAGAAAGACCAGTAGACTAAACAACAAGAAGGGTTTATATATATACTGTATGTATATACATACATACATACATATATATATATATATATATATATATATATATATATATATATATATATATATATATATATATATATATATATATATATATATATATATATATATATATATATCAAGATTATGACCCACTTTAACTTTGTAGAAAATGTGTAGCAACTAGCCCACTTTAAATACTGATCCCATCTGACAATCTATTATATATAAGACAGTGTGTGTTCTGGTTATTATTAATTAAAACTATTAAGTTTTTTTTTTTTTTTATTTAAGTAAAGCTGAAATAAAATATAAATATTAATTGAAAAACTTAAACTAAGCGAAAATTAGAAATGTTGCCTTGGCAATAAATGGAAATAAGTTTAAAGGCACACTATTTAATTTTTTACCACTAGAGGTTGTTTATTGAAAACAAAGGCATAGCTTGATGACGCCTTGGTTTCGCAGAATCATGGGAGTTGTTGTCTTCACCTCTATATCTGGTAGAGAATATAACGGGTCTCAGAAATCATATTCATGGGTGACAGGTAATGTATTAAAGATTTATTAACGTTATGAAAGCTGTTGGACGAAAGGTTGTGTGAATTGAGAGCTGGGTGAGGCTTTGAGATGGTAATACAGTGCAGTGTTAATCTGGTAATGGTGACATCCAGGCAGTGGTGAATTACCTGAAATTCAACCTTGAGTGAAAGTATAGATATCTTAAAATATCAAATGACTTCGTAGAAAATTACACGTTTATTGAAATTAGACATATGTTTATTGAAATTAGACATATGTTTATTTTACTCACACACTTTATTTGCTTCTATTTTTAAAACATTTGATTATATCTAATGAAAAAATATTTATTACAGTGAAGATAAAAAAAATACTGAAATCGAATTATTTTCTAATTTGTTATGTTTCTCTCGGCTGCATGACGATACAGTTTGCTTTCTCATGTCACCAGCTTAAAATTTTTAGCAGACCCTTCTCAGCTGCTCTAGCAACGATGCAACATGGAAAATGAAATCAACCATGGTTGTGCAAGAACTTGTTTGAACATGCATGTGCAAAGGACCAGACAACTGATTTGTCAAACCTGCTTGCTTGCAGTCTGTGTTCTTCCGACTTTATTTTGTTGTAAGTAACGAATATGCTTCGGGAAATGTATTGGAGTAAAAGTATATATTTTATTTAGGAAATGTGGTGGAGTAAAAGTGAAAGTTGACAGAAATATAAAAACTCAAGTAAAGTACAGATACACCCAAAAATACTTAAGTACTGTAACAAAGTATTATTACTTCTTTATATTACACCACTGCATCCAGGTTATGAGAGAATCCTGTTACCAGAGCTGTCTTAACCAGGACACCTACACCACAGGATGGCTCATATGTCTGAACTGTTCATATCTGTTCAAGAGAAATGTTCTAACTTGCAGCACAGTGGACATGAAGCATAAGACAGAACAGAGAGCTATGTTAAATACAATTAATGTTTCCCCATTGAGAGAGATAAGCAAGATGAGAGAGGGCTCATGTAGTCCACCTTTTTTAATACAAGGCAAACAAGGCCCAGAGCTTATAAAAGCTTGTTTGAGGTATATGAATTAAGATATTTTTGGATAATTAGGTGTCTTACAGTGAAATATTGTGACTGTGTTTGTAGGCACTGTACGAATGACAGTGTTTTTAGAGCTAACACACTCATGCACTCCTGTCTTCTAGTGAGTCTAAATATGGATGCAGAAAGATGGAAACCTGCCATAAGTTTACATAGCTAATGCGCATTAATATGCATTTCCATCCATGCCATGTTTCGTGGAGCAGGTGTTCAAACAGCCTGATGAATAATGAGATCTTTGCTGTTCTCCATTCAGATTTTAATATAATGTTTGCTAATATACAGCGATATCAAATCTACCATTACCCACCTTCAGTATAATCTGAACTGTTCTATATTAGCATATGCTTCTAGAATAATTTAAGTGTCTCACATTTGTCATAATAGTTGGTACTGATTTCCTTGAGATAACACAGGAAAAAGTAAGTCTAGTGGACTTACTTTTTCCTGTGTTATTTCAAGGAAATCAGTCTGATACAGCTTTACTATGTCAGCATCTATTTAGAATAGTAAAATTTATAATTTCACTGTAAAAGCTGTCTGAAATGGCAGTCAAGAAGAAGGGATTCTGCACACTAGCATTTGTCCTTTTGATTTCATGTCCTTTTGTTGTCCATATATTTTCACAATTTTACACTAGACAAAATAGCGTTGCACTGTTTGTGCATGCTTTATAGTTTCATGGTTCGTGACGTCACCCGCCCCTGATGTCCTGTCACACAATTGGACTGATTTCATACGTGTTTCACAACGCAATCACACAGAGTGTTTTCCACACAAGAAACATAAAATGAGTGTTACCATTTTAAATTACAGAGGAAAGTCAATTAGCATACTAAATCCAGAAGAAGCTGTGAAGATCACACTGAACATCCTGAGGAAGATGAACCAGAACCGGCTGGCTAAAGAGTTACAGACCAACTACACTGAAGGTAATAAGGAAAAGAAAAGAGAACGAGAGGCAGCATAGATTTATAGAAATGTTTATTCAGGTATTTTTTAGAGAAGAATCTTATGTTCACCAAGGATACATTTATTTTATCAAAAATAGTTGAAATATTGTAAAATATTTTTACACTTTATAGTAACTGTTTTCTAATTTAATATCTTTCATTTTCCTGTGATGGCAAAATGGAACCCAAATTAAGTGTTTTCAGGATACTTTGATGAACATAAAGTCTCGTTCTTTTCTCTCTCTTCACAGTCCAAAAATCATTAGAATTAGCAGAGAAACACAAAAGAAAACAAGGTGAAATATAGCTGCAAGCAGCAATTACCGGGGCCAAGCAGAATAAGACGACAAGACATGCCAACATTGCTGAAAGTGTCAGATCAACTGCAACAATCAGCAATTAAAGACATTTAAAGAAGATTTTAGGCGAAATGCCTGAAAAATCATATAAACAGTAATTAAAAATATGATTTAATGGATTATCACTTTTGACCAATAGGTGGCGCAGTCGCAAAACTAATGTGATGTGGTTAGAGTGAAGTGACAATAAGACATACAAAGTTTGGTGTCAATATGTCAAGGCATTGCAGAGATAAAGCCTGAATAGTCCTTTTGGCATCATGCCTCAACTTTGCTACTGCGGTATACCAAAACGGTTTCGTCAATCGACACGAAATCCATAACTTTTAGTCGGCACGGTCTGGAGATGATACGATTCGATTTTGGTGAAAATCGGACAAACGTTCTAGGAGGAGTTCGAAAAAGTAGGTTTTGAATGAAAATCAAGATGGCGGACAGGAAGTTCGGCCAAATAAGGTAAATTTGGTATCTATGTTCTCGGTTTGACCCAAGGAATCTATTAAGACCAGTTGTATTACAATAAGCCAATTAATTCAAAAGTTATTATCAGTTTTCTAAATTTTGTTATAACTTTTGACCAATAGGTGGCGCTGTCTCGAAATATTTTGAGTACTTTCAGGGGATGGTGCTGATGGCACATTCTGAGTTTGGTAATATTACACTAATGCATTTGTTTAGTATAGAATTTTATTTCACAAAACTGTATTGAAGTCAATGGGAATTTCATGTTTTGTTCTATTATAGCGCCACCAAGAGGCTGAGTCCCACCATTTTTTTTTACATGTCCTCTGAGTGAGCCCATACATATGTGTCGATTTTGGTGAAAATATCTCAATTCGCTTCGGAGTTATAGACATTTATATGAAAAAACACGTAAAAAATGACTGACACATGACTTTGATTGGAATTTACTACCCCTAAACATCAATATTTTCGCATTTGGGCATTGGTGTATGGCTATCGACCTATGTTTCCAAACTTCTGACGGTGGTTTCGTCTCGATCGGACTAGCGGTTTCGAAGATATAGCCAAATGTTTTTTAAGCGCTAAATCACAACGCTACACAAACCGTAAGGTGAAACCTAGCATGTTTGGTATCGTAGGACTCGGCAATGATTCAGGAGTCTAATGAGATGAGTTTCGTGAAAATAAGTCGATCACACCCAGAGTTATAAGCATTTGGGAAAAAAAATTCACCACTAGGTGGCGCTGTTTCGAAACTTCTCAGGCTCCTTCAGGGCATCGTGCTGATGACCCATGCCAAGTTTCGTAACAATCCGTTCATGCGTTGTTAAAATACAGCATTTTAGCACAAAATTCAAAATGGCCGACAGCCAAAATTTGACATCAGTCGACTTGGCATGTTGCCCTGAATCTAACGAGACCAATTGTATGATTTTTGGACAAACTGTTCAAAAGTTATAAGCAAAAATATCAATTTTTCATATCTCCGGACCAGTGGGGGGCGCTGCGCCGAAACGCAGCATGTAGCCTCAGGTCATGCTTGTGATGACAAGTACCATGTGGTACGGTGGTGGCGCAATGGATAAGACACATGCCTTTGGTGTGAGAGACCCATGTGGGATGGTGGTGGCGCAATGGATAAGACACATGCCTTTGGTGTGAGAGACCCGGGTTTGAATCCACTGTGAGACACCAATGTGTCCCTGAGCAAGACACTTAACCCCTAGTTGCTCCAGAGGCGTGCGACCTCTGACATATATAGCAATTGTAAGTCGCTTTGGATAAAAGCGTCAGCTAAATGAATAAATGTAAATGTACCAAGTTTGGTCTGAATCTGATAAAGCGTTGCAGAGATACAGCCCTACGACTGTTCTTGCAAGCGCTACGTAAAATTTCTTCGAGCGTTTATCGAAAACGGTTTGACGAATCAATTTGAATTCCATTACTTTTTGTCAGCACTGCCTGAAGATGATCTGGTTCAATTTTCGTGAAAATCGGACAAACCGTCTAGGACGAGTTCGAAAAAGTAGCTTTTTCAAAAAATAAAAAATGGCGGCCATATTTTTATGACGGAAAATGACGTCATAGGGTGCAATCGAAACGGCATGAGCTCAGGAATCAGAGGAAAAAATAATTTCACTGATTGGCCTTACGGTTCAAAAGTTATTAGCAAAATAATAGTGGAATTTTGGACAGGTGGTGGCGCTAGAGGGAATGACTTAGACACACCAAAATTGGTGTATTTAATGATGGGACTGTCCTCTATCAGAATGTCAAACCATTACAACTTTCCCGCAATCGGTTCTATGGGCTGCCATAGACACCCAGTCGGAAGAAGGAAGAATAATAATAAGAACGGGAACAGATACAATAGGTGTCTACGCACCTTCGGTGCTTGGCCCCTAATTAAACACATCCTTACAGTGGGATCAGAAATGATTTTAGCATGTTTGATGTATATTGATCTCAGTACAGAACAGAACTGCATTTAGTACTATGAATTTAAAGAGGTGGTAAAACACCCTTTTCACAAGATGTAAAATATATCTATGATGTCCCCAGAGTGTGTGTGTGTGTGAAGTTTTAGCGCAAAATACCCCACAGATATTTTTATATAGCAAGTTAAAGTTGTCACTTTTTGGGGGTTTGCAAAAAGTTTTGCACCGTTTTGTGCCTGGCCCTTTAAATGCAAATGAGCTGCTGCAGAGGGCGGGGTTTCAAGAGCTTGTGTTTTAGCAGCTCCGATTACCTCACGCAGACACACTAAAATGACAGAAACTGTTCTGCCTTTAATGTTAAAACGGAGTCAGACAAAGATGAAGAGACTCAAGAAGAAGTGACAGCATGTAGAATGCAACAGGACGTCTCTAAATGGTTAGTTGATGAATTTATGTTGCTGATGTGGAGTTAACTATCTTCAATTAGGATATTCTGCCATGATAAATCTATAAATCGCTCGTATAGGAACTGTTGATTTAAAAGAAAATTATTAAAAAGAAATGAGAAATTAATACTTCTTTTTAAAAAGTTGTTTTCGGTTTTCAGCCAAGTGCATCCAGAATTTTCGGTTTCAGTTTCGGCCCAGAAATTTAATTTCGGTGCATCCCTACTTTCAACAGAATTTACACATTTATGTTTAAAAACAATACAATTTATATTATATCCCATTTTTGTCAGTGAATAATATATGGATGTGTAATTATTCTGTTTTTTTTTTTATTATTTTGTTCGGTTGAAACGCTATGAACTCACTGGTCAGTGCTGTGAAATTTTGGCATCAGTTCAACAATCATCAAACTCCCGTCTGATAGAGCTGGACATGAGTGGCAATGAGCTGCAGGATTCAGGAATGAAGCTGATCTCTGGTGGACTGAAGAGCCTGAAGAGAAACTGTCAGCTGGAGATACTGAGGTTTGTGTTAATTTATTACTATTAGTTTAATGTTTAGTAAATTCTTTAATGTGTGAATTTTGTATGTGTATGTATATGAGTCACTCTCTAAGAGAGAGAAAAAAAAAGGATATTGTATAGAAAGCAATGTCGAATGAAAACAGCACAGTTCAAGGTGACGCTGATGCAGCATTTTATTTACTTAACCTAAAACCCAAACTTACATAAACACAGCTGTTTTTCCACAGAACATGTAGTTTATAAAATGAGAAATCTATAGCTGTCACCAGGAAAAAAAATTGGGGGGGGGGACTATACGTCCCCAGCCATAGTGACCGAGCCTGGTCACATCGCCTAAAGCCGCCACTCGTCAGCCTCCAGGTCGCCCACCCTCCCACCCCTTCGATGTATTATGGCGCGAGGATGCGCCTTCCGGAAGGGCGGGGTACTATCACGATTTGAGTTTAATCAGAATGTCTAAATCTCTTTAATCTCTGCTAAATGACTAAATGTAAATGTAAATGTAAATATTAATTTAAGCACTACAATGCTAATTTATGTACATATTTGGCAAAACAATGACTTCTTTATTTTTTTTAAATAAATAATAATTATTAGTAGTAGTTATTCATAGATGTTGAGATAATATTTTGTTCAGATTCAGGTAAACACAATCTGAAGTCTGTAAGATTCTGAAATTATTACAAATGAAAGTGATGGGAAAATATATAAATTAGATAAACAAATGTGACATTTGTCATCTAAAAAATATCTTGACAGAAATCTAATAATCCAGTCTTGAAAATATCTATTCTGTAGCATTAATATCAGTGGGTTATGCTCTCCTATTTCCAGTGGACTAATAAAGTATCTGAACTGGACCATTAGGCAAGAAAGGGTTCAGATGGTAGTATTTTTTTTTATTTAATTTTTTTTTTTTTTTACATTTTCAAATTAAACAAACAAACAAACAAACAAACAAACAGAGATGGTAGTATTTTTAATTAAGAGATCATTTGATGATACAATATTCTGTTAGAATAAAAGCTAATAGTTCTTGTTTTTGGCTGGATATATTTCATTTTGACAATCACACATTTGTATCCACACAGACTGTGTTTAATGACCTGAACAGAGATATATTGGGAAGTGTATAGTTATAAAGTATCTGCATGTGATGTTACCGTTCTGCTTTTCTCTCAAGAACAAACAGCTTTATAAATACGTTTAGATTCACTGTAATGCTTGATAATACTGTATTTATTTATTAGACTCGCTGTTAATATTTAGTTGTGCTGCTTCATATTTTTGTGGAAACTGATTAAAAAAAAACATGATTCTTTGATGAATAGAAAGTTCAAAAGAACAGCATTTATTTGAAATAGGAATCTTTGTCAATTTTTATCATTTTAATGTGTGCTTAAGAAAAGTATTCTTGTTTTTAAATAATCTTTTGAATTGTAGTGTATATTTTCCATGCAGTTCATCAGTCTTTAAGTATAGCATCTTGTTTGATGAAATGAATTTAGCATTGAGTGGCTTTAAAACAGTGCAGTCTTTGTTCACATGTAACTATTTTGTTTTAAGTGAAGAACTCTGTATAGATTTATAATGTACTGCATGTGGTTCATCATCCAATATAATAAATACAAACAATATAGCGTCAAGCTGAAATTACAGGGCCATAGACATATTGTATATCGTATTTCATTGAATGTAATACAATAATATATTTTTTAATAAAAGTAGATTATATAATTTTTTATGTATTTAAAATGTAGAAATACCTGCTATACAATAGAATTCCTTTAAGGCATTTAAATGTAGATTTTTTTTTAGGTATTAATTTCTGTATTTTTGAATAACCTGTAGATTACATGGAGTAATCGGCAGCATGTATTTTCCCCCTTTTTTCTCTCCTGTTGGTTTTTTTTCTTATTTTTTTCTTCTATTGTTTGTTGGAAAAAAAAAAACTCGGGGTAAAAAAAAATAAAAAATTACTGGGCCAAGCACAGCAGCACATACACTGTAAATCAGAACTATGATTTTAAGATCATTTGTTCAGAGGTTGTGAACCGTTATTTACAAGATCACACTGAATTGCATGGTGGGATTGACTTTTACCAAGCACTGTCCAGTCTGCTTGCAATGGATTCAGCCTGTATATCACTCCTGTAAACCTCACAAAGGGAACGTCTGAGTTGAATCAGTGACCTCAGAAACTCCAGATTCAGCTTAAACTCATCCTCGGGAAGACTGAAATCCTCTTCCTCCCAGCTCTCCTGCTCCTCTCAGTCACTTCTCAAATCCAGTTTCTCATGGTCTGTAGAAATGCAGGAGTTGATAAGGACTGCCGACTGAGCTTCACTGATTGAATTACTCTGACTACAGAGTCCTGTGTTCTGTCTCCCTTATGAAATAAAGCTCTTAATTCATTTTCACCAGCTCCATGTTCAGGCTATGGTCATCTCTCACTTGTGGCTGATACAAGAATATGCCTTAAGAACCTTTGAATGCATCAATTAGTTGTTGTCTGGCCAGGTTCTCACATGTGGACTAAACAACATGGAGAAACACATTTTTAAAAATATATATGTATTATTGGCTATAACAGACCAATTTTAATTTGGTGAAGAAAATGTTTTGCACTCCGCTTGAACCCATTTGAAAATCTATTAACTGTGTGTATGTGTGTGTGCGTGTGTGTGTGTGTGTGTCTTATAAATAAAAGGCTGTTGTGTCTGTTTTGTAGTCTCATGCAGTATGTATATTGTTGTAAGTGTGTGTAATATGTTGTTTGCCTCAAGGCTTCCATTATAAATCCAGACCTGTTGTTCTGAAAAAAACTCTATTGCAAATGAAAATGGATTGCTAAACATTACAGTCTAGAATATATGTTAATCTACTGAATAATTCAAGGCCAAACACACTTGTGTCTGTCATGACTAATTTAAAAACAAATCAGCACCAACTTCATCAGCGACACAAGAGGTGTGTGTGTGTGTGTGTGTGTGTGTGTGTGTGTGTGTGTGTGTGTGTTAAGGTGCGACAGTGCTCAAACCACACACACTCGTGCACATTTTTATAAATAAAGCTGCTTAATTAGTAAAGGCTAATTTGTATGAAATAATTTTCGTGCTGCAGTCAGTCCTGCGATGAATATTTTAATTGATTATTGCTGCCTGGGGTGCGTTTCAGTAGCGTTGATTGTTCCTGTTCCATGTGAAAATCTTAATTCTTGTAAATTAGTTGGTAACACTCTGCATGGTTCAATTTGTTAACATTAGTTAACTAGTAAACTCAGTTCATGTTAATTTCAGCATTTACCAACACATTATTCAAATCAAAAGTTGTAGTAGTATCTGGTAATATTATTTAATGGACCTGAGCTAACATGGACTAACAACAAACAGTTAATTCATATTAACAAAGAAAAATAAATTCTGCAACCTATTGCTCATTGTAAGTCAATGCATTACATAATGTTAACCAATGGGACCTTATTGTAAAGGGTAGATGCATTATTTCTAAAACTTTGAATGTAAAATTGCTTGAAATGATTGCCCAGATCTACTTTCAAAAACGTTTTGTAACCAAATGTCAGGTTATTATAGTTCTGTAGAGATTCTGTATGTTTCTCAAGGTTTTAATTATCAACACATCCATTACAGAGAGAGTGCGAATGGAAATCTGAACGCAGCCCTTGGGCTCCATGGCAAAGGAAGGTTCTAATTCAGTTTCCCTTTGTTGTGCATCTGACTGAATAGAACATAGAAATATGGTTCTGAAAGGAGCTGTGACAACAAAAGGAAATGAATTTTAATAAAGCCCAGACCCCATTGAGACGGACACAACCTGATTCTCAGTGGTATGATGTGCTAATGGTGCTAATCTTCAGAGAACGCAGCAGGTTGTTTGAGCCACATTCAAACTCCATGACGCTGGAATGAAAGGGAAACCGTATTTCTGTGGCTTTTGTTTCAGTAATGGAATCCCACATGTGGGACACACAGAGACAAATGAACTCGCAATAACATAAAATCCTCAGAAAATGGTAGAACGGAACAAAGGAAGGCCATTTACCATATCCCACAATAATCAATTTCTTATTGGGCTTAATATCTTGTAACCTTTGTTCAGTTTTGCTCAGTGATTTTGTCCTCATTGTGAACCACACAACTGCAGCACATTGAGGGTTGTGCAGTTTATAAAACCAAAGTTTAAAATGTATGCAAGTCTGGGGGAGTATTTAAACACTTTTATTCTCCAGGAAATATTTCTAAAGATGAGTTTATGGTTGAAGATTAATTTATGTTAAGACACAAATCACAAACCATCATGACAGTTATGGACTCTTGCATTGACAATACAAGATCTTGACCAAAAAATGATGCACCTTGTGATGGAAATAAGTGTTGTAATGTTATTTCCATCAAGATGTGCATCAATTGCCAAACATATAACATGCTAGAAACATCATAATAATCACAGCAATAATGATTGAATCATTGGCTCTTAAGCATTTGCCTATTTAAACCCAAACAGCAACTTTTTGTGGGGCTGGGCAGTGTGTCACATTATTATATGAAATGTAATTAATTCCCCCAACAGATCACTGATTC
This sequence comes from Rutilus rutilus, assembly GCF_951802725.1. Classification (NCBI taxonomy): domain Eukaryota; kingdom Metazoa; phylum Chordata; class Actinopteri; order Cypriniformes; family Leuciscidae; genus Rutilus; species Rutilus rutilus. The sequence goes on along the minus strand of NC_140217.1, from coordinate 2,171,043 downwards.
TGATGTGTGATTAGTTCTGATTCAGTGTGTAAAACATTATTGACAGAAGCACCTTGATAAAAGCGACTGGCGTCCTAATCTCAGTAGCCATCAGTTCGCCTGTGGAGACGCTTTCATTTGATTGACAGCTGTTGTGAGAGTGTTAGGCTGTTATCAATCTGACCGGATCATCAGACGAGACCGACCATACATTCATGATATCTCCAGCGCTCTTTATCTGACAGAACAGACCTACACCTGCCTCTCTGACGCGTGTCTTCATACACACATGAAACACTGAGCTCTCGATCGCTCAGAAGGAAACCCATTCTCCTCTGAGATATTTCAGCCAGCAGATATCCTGCTTATTTTGGTGCTTTTAACAAGTTACTGGAATAGTTCTGGTGGTATATTGAAAGTGGGGTGTCCAATCCTGCTCCTGGAGGGCCACTTTCCCGCAAAGTTCAGCTCCAATCCAAATTAAACACACCTGAACCAGATAATCAAGGTCTTACTGGGCAAACTAGACAGGTGAATCCTCCAGGACCGAGTTTGAACACCCCACACAAATTCTAACATGCATTTGCTGTCATCAACATGCATCATGGTTTGATCTAAGCTTTGTCAATTGTAAAGGGCCCTGAAGGAAAGTTTTAGTCAGATAAATGTGGGTGAAGATTATGAAATTCTCCAGATGTCGGCGTGTGTGTATCGTCCTGTTCTGTATGGTGTGAAATTGAGTGACATTTGATCATGTTTTGGTGACTTATTTATGGGCAGTTCTGTGTTTTACTGTGTAACTCTTATATTGTGCATGAATTTACTGTCAGGAGTTACTCAGTGAGAAATATTGAGATATGTAGAGACCATGTGTGTGTTAATCAGGACTGGTAGCATATTGAATATTCATGTAATGATTGCCATGAATATTGTGATGAATCTATTGAATCTATTGAAATTTGAAAGTTTCTGTGTCGTTAGTTTCACAATCTTTCTCATGAGTTGGAGAATGACATATAAGCTCAGTTCATTTCAGTGTATCAGTTCAAATTTGAAATTATATTTATATATAAAAATTAAAAAAAAGAAATATTCTTTCTTGTTTTTTTAGTAAAACTGTGAGCAAAACTATTTAAAATTATTGTTTTAAACTAGATTTTTACTACATTTTACTTCTTGTATTAAACATAATTTTTTTTTAATTCACAATATCTTTACACATTTTGAGATATACATAATAAATACTATTGAACAGCTCAAAATGATAAAAAGCCCTGATATGCGTGCATTTATGTTTTTAGTGCAGAGCAAGAGAGTTCAGCTCAAAGAGTCGACGTTGCACACATTTATTTCAGGTTTTACAATGAATTGTGTAGTTTGATGCCATGCTCATCTTTTGCATAGGGCAATATCCATTATAGATGATCATTACTCATTCCCTCTCAAGTCTGTCAGAGAGAAACTACTGCAAACTCCACGTAAACAACAGCAGATATGATGTGACGATGCCACTAAAAATAGAAAAAAAAATGCTCTTTCTTTTTCTTCCCCAGTCTGTGGAAAGGAGAGAAACACCAACACCTCCAGCATTCACTGTTTTTCTCTCAGTCTGTGTGGAAACGCGACTGCAGACTGTCACCCAGTGAATCCTCAATGGAGTCAGATCTCTTTGAGGATTTGCTAAGTCTGGTGTGGAAATAACAGGCGTGACTCTGAACGGGCTGAGAATGAGCTTGAGTAAAGCATCAAATATGCAGCAGCTCTGAAGCGAAGAGGAATCGCGTGTCCCGCTACACTCCAAAACTTTTGTCACACACTTCACCGCTTTGAATGCTGCTCTCCTGCCCTTCCCCCTTTCCTTCTTGTGCCTCTTTTAATTTTTAAACAGGTTCCTTCAATTCTGGATTGTTCTGGATTATTCTTCCATTTGTACTATATTTTTCCTTACAGACACATTCAATAGCCTTCAAATAAACACATCAATTGGACAATAATCAGTAGATAGAGTTTAAATTATGGTTATGCAGATATTAAAGGCTCAAATGCATTATTGCATGCTTTATTTATCTAATGTGTCATTATTAGATAAGTTTTGATATGTTTCAAATCAAAAGAGGAGTGAATGGCAAAGTTATTGAATAGCTTTCTTCAGATACTATTGATTATCAATCTCATTTTGGGTTGATTTTGATCATTTGATCGACAGAAGGTCTTTTTATTTTTAAATGAATTTATTTTTAATATAATCTCAAACAGTAGAGCATAGTGCTATCAACACCAAGCTCATTCCCAGGCAGTGAACTGATGAACTGGTCAAATGTGTAGTTTTAAATGCAGTGTTGGATAAACGTCTCCACAAATGCATGATTGAATTTAATGTGCAACATGATGAGGTCATGTGACAATAATGTATAATACGTATTTTTGAATTATCATTGTAAGATGTGTATTGTTTCATATACTATTTTCTATTTTCGTCAAAATTTCGTGCAGTATTCAGTGAGTTGTATGTTATTATTCTGAAGACTGGTTCACCTCGGATTCAGTCCTGTGTTCTGGTCCGGGCGGTTCTGACTCGGGTCCAGTGGTTCTGAGCTCTTTCTCAGAAACAAGCACATGTTTTCAGTAATGCTCCCACTGGGTCTTATTAATGCTCTCTCTGGTTCTCTGCGGCTCAGAGAGAATGTGCCGCTTCACATGGAGGAATATAAGCTCCTGTTACAGCTTTAGCTCTCCAACAGAATGACCTGTTCCTGATGAAGAACTCCAGCCAAGAGTCACTTTTTTCTATTAAAAAAACTCAAAGAATGTTGTTTCTTTCAACTAAATAAAATGAGTTTCTCATTCCAAATAAGACACTTAAATATGAACAGATTGTTCAAAATGTTAGAACAAAAATTATACATTGTTCATGGAACAAATGGTTTATTTGGACATTCGTCTAACATTTTTTAAATGTCACTACTTGTTTAGAACATTCAGAAGTAACATTACCATTTGAAAAATGTTAAAATGGAACTTAATATTCTTATAACCTTTTTTTTAAAGGACATTTTGAACATTCATGGTGTTTTCATAACTGGAACGTTAGTGAAACATTCTCACCTAGCCTATTTTGTTACCTGAATACACTACTTGACGACAAGTACACACTTCTACTGTTTTATATTATAAATACCACTTGCACTACATTAGTGTTCAACACAGATCATTAGATCAGGAATAGGCACATCTTTTCCTCATATTTTAAGATACAGTATTCACACATGCTACTGTAATGTGTATTATGGATAAAATACAGATGTAAACGCAGGAGCAAGAAAGAAGGGAAAAACTCTGAGTGCTCTTGAGGGTGACATTTTACAGTTTCTCACACGTTCCTGATTAGAGCTTTTCACCCGCTGACAGACAGTGTTCACATATGCAGCTACTTCTGTATAAGAATCATATCAGCACGCTGCCAAGAGCAGGACAGGTTATCAGCCAACTAATATAATACAACAATTATACAGTCGCCACACAATACAGACGACGGCGTATAGAATAACCCCGCTTCATCTTTACTTCAGACTCATTCAGTCTGCAGTGAGTGTGTAGGCAGGTGATGATAATACACTGAACGAGCTAATTGAACATCAAACAGAGTGTGTTGGAGTGAGATTAGTGTTGGTCCAGAGGAGCTTCTCAGAGCAAACGTGATCTTTTTCTTTCTTCTCGTCTCCCTTTATTCTCTAATAGCTTTTTCTGTAGGCAAATGTGCCGAAATTTGAACATATATTTCATATCTCCATTTCAAAATTGTTAGTGTGCTTATAGTGATGTTTTTGTTCAATCTGATGTTTAAAGTTAACCTGGTAATCCAGAGTTCTCGCGAGAGCACAAGTTGAATTTGCTCAGCGAGTTACTCTGGTGTCGAGTAATGATGCTCATTAAATATGCCCCTCGATCGGAGCTGCACCAATCACATCGGGTTATCTGATATAGGCGGGTCAGAGGCGAGATGACGACAGCGCTGTGATGTCGAAGTCATTAGTAAACATTGCGAGATGGCTATGGATGAACACCAGTTGTTTGAAACGGCTTTGGCCGCTACAATGAACGAGTTAGACTTTCTCTAAAAGAGGAACAGAAGACGGCGCTCGAATCGTTCCTTTGTAAGAAGGGCGTTTTTGCTGTTTTGCCGACCGGATACGGCAAGAGTCTAATCTACCAGTTAGCTCCACTAGTAGCTAAGCGATAACTTCTTGTGATTGGTCGTAGTGTTATCCAATTGCGTGCAGTGAGATTTTCAAATGCATGCTTGGTGCCGCCCCTCGAGCTGGCCGAGTTTCATTAGTCAACGCCAGACCATTAATCTTTTAGATTTAGGTCTGGATTTCCAGGCTAGTTTAAAGTCCTCATGATGGTCAATCACCATCACACAAACCTGACAAAACCTCACACAACCCCTTTCTGGGGAAGTCCTCATTTGTAAATAAGAAGTCAAGTTTTTTGAAACTGTTCAAATGCTGAAAGTTTTCTTTTACTGTTAGGGTTAGTTTATGGAGGTGAAAAAAAAGAGGTGTGTGTGTGTGTGTGTGTGTGTGTGTGTGTGTGTGTGTGTGTGTGTGTGTGTGTGTGTGTGTGTGTGCATGCATGCGTGTGTGTGTGTGTGTGTGCCTTAACCATATTTTCACAGCTAACAGTGAGCGTTCTGACAAGATTCTCTCAAAGTTATGAACTAACGTTCTTCCAGTAATTTTAAGACAACATTCATTCAGTTATCTGGTTTTTACTAATATTTTCAAAATGGTTTATACATTCTTCATGGATTTTTTTTCCCCTCAAATATTTTAGATGTTTTTTAAATGTTGCTACTTGAACATTCAAAACGAATGCACTTATAATGTTTGCAGAATGATAAACTGTAATGTTCCCTTAATGTTTGCATCTGCAGCAGCCGTGAGGTTAAACCAATTAAAGCCAGGTCATGGCTAACAAGCTTTAAAAGCCCTGTAAAACCTCAAACACACACACACACACACACACACGCGGTTGGATGGATGAATAGATCAACAGAGCTGCAGACAGAGTGAGCAATGCCATATCAGTTTAACACCAGCAATGATCATCATGCATGTTGCTTTTTCAAGTCCGCCTACAGTAATGCTATGAAAAGATTCATCTGTGTTCCTCTCTCTTGGAGGTTTGCTGATTAAGACGAGCGTTTTGTGTGCACTCGGCTGAGATCCTCTATATTTGTGTTTTACAGAATTAAATATATGCAATGAAATCAGCGGGGAGCACATGGAGAACCGGATTAGAATAATTAAACACACACATTCAGTGCTGGCGTGCTCAAGCGTGTTCAGACACACATGCAGTGAAGGAGGAGAATCCAGCTAATGTAATCTGGAGGTGAATGCGTGTTTTATCTACATGTGTGACACTGAGGCGTGTTCATACGTGTACATAATCTTGTTATGAAAGTGCATATAGATTTGGATTTCATAATGATCAAAGGCATTTGATCTGAAGCACTGAATCCAGCACTTTGATTGTTCAGTTCTGGATGTGAGAGGCATGATGCGTTTCTAACAAGATATCATGTCCAAAAATATACATTAATTTCATCTATACCTTCTTGTGTTCCTGGTCTTGGTAACTCTAAGGCCCAAAACATATGCAAATACATGAATGCAGATTGTTATATCCTCAAAAGTTTGATTTCTAGCACTTATTGCATTTTAAAATGTCCGAGTGCAATTCATAATTCAGCATAATAATTATTTGTGCATTATTTGCCACAAGAGGCGCTGGAGACATTAGTAGTGTAATCCGTCTTCTTCTACTATCAGTTTTCTCTGTCTCGTCAACATGCTTATCTAATAACTTGCTAAACAATCTGGTTTAAATGGATAGTTCACCCAAAAAATTCAATTCTGTCATCATTTACTCATCATTTACATTATAGTTTTTCCAAATCTTTATACACTTCTTTGTTCTGCTGAACACAAAGGAAGATATTTTGAAGAATGTTTGTAACCAAGCAGATCTTGGGCCGGACTGACTACCAGTCAAAATATCTTCATAATAACAGCTAAATATTCTGGTTTAATGTCTCTGATATTCACAAAAGAGATTTGTCACTGTGTATTGAGTTTAACATGCTTAAAACTGCTGTAATTCTTAAATGCAATAGATTGATGACAAAAATGGAGCCTTTAGAAATCATTCTAATACACTGATTTGATGCTCAAGAAACATTTTTATACTAAATAGTATATTGAGAAAACTGACATTAAAAATCATGCTTCTTCAAACTTGACTCAATTTTAAAGAACTCTTTTATGCCAGAAAGGTTCTATATAAGAGAAATATCTTAAAGGTGCATTGTGTAGTATTTAGGAGAAATGCAATGTCATATACTAACTATGTTCTCAGTGGTGTATAAAGACCTTACATAATAAACGTTATGTTTTTATTACCTTAGAATGAGTAATTTCTCTCTACACACACCGCGGGTCTCCTTACATCGACATATTTCTACAGGAGCCCTGAACGGACAAACGCGTTTTGTCACTATGTTGTTCTTCATGATAAGAAGCTAGCTAAAGTCAGCGAATAAAACACTGACACAAATACATTTACATTTACATTTATTCATTTAGCAGACACTTTTATCCAAAGCGACTTACAAATGAGAACAAGAGAAGCAGTGAAACTAACAGTATGACAACAATATGCAAGTGCTATGACCCTTCTCAGTTTAATCTAATCATGTTAATTTTTAAATAATAGAATAGAAGAGAAAGTGTTAGTATTAATGGATCAAGTGCTGTCGAAAAAGAAGCGTCTTCAGCCGTTTCTTTAAAGTGGCTCTGGACTCAGCGCTCTGGTTGAGTTAGATCATTCCTCCAGCAGGAACAGTCCAGGTGAAGCTCCGAGAAAGAGATTTTGAGCCTCTTTGAGATGATGCAGCACAAGACGGCGTTTGCTTGCAGAACACAAGTTTCAGGATGGCACATGAGTCTGTAATGAGTTTAGGTAAAGGGGAGCAGAGCCAGTGGCTGTTCTGTAGGCAAACGTCAGTGACTTGAGTTTGATGCGAGCGGCAACTGGCAACCAGTGCAGTTTAGTGAGGAGAGGAGTGACGTGTGCTCTCTTCAGCTGGTTAAAGACCACTCTAGCTGCGGCATCTGGATCAGTGTCAGAGGTTTGACAGAGCGAGCTGGAAGACCAGTTGTGTAGCTCTGATAGGAAGGGCCTGATCCTCCTAATGTTTTACAAGGTAAATCTACATGATTCTAGCAATGTGGTCAGTGAAGTTTAATTGATCATCAATTACCTCTCCAAGGTTCCTGGCTGACCTTGATGGAGTTATGGATGATGAGCCTAGCTGAATAGTGAAGTTGTGATGAAGTGTTGGGTTGGCCGGGACCACGAGTAGCTCTGTCTTCGCAAGGTTTAGTTGAAGGTGGTGGTCCTTCATCCAGCCATAAATGTCTGTCAGGCAGGCTGAGATACAATCAGCTCCCGTCGGATCGTCAGGCTGGAATGAGAGGTAGAGTTGTGTGTCATCAGCGTAGCAGTGATAGGAAAAGCCATGTTTCTGAATCACAGATCCTAGTGATGTCATGTAGATGGAGAAGAGAAGCGGTCCCAGCACTGAGCCCTGAGGCACTCCAGTAGCTAAATGTTTGGTCTTAGACAACATACCCCTCCACGATACCCTAAAGGACCTACCTGAGAGGTAAGACTTGAACCATTGGAGTGCGGGTCCCAAGATGCCCTTCATCTTTAGGATTGACAGGAGGATCTGGTGGTTAACTGTGTCAAAGGCAGCAGACAGACCCAGCAGGATGAGAACCGAGTAACAATTATATTCGCAATAACATATCGTTTTACTGAATAATTCAAGTAAACCTAATTTCTTACTTTATCTTTGTAAAGAAACCTCATTGTTTAACTGGCTACTCTCTGCTGTCTCAGACGACGACATCACTTCCTGTCGGCCACGTAACTTCTGTTGGTTGCAATTCGCAACCTCACCACTAGATGCTGCTACAAATTACACACTGCACCTTTAAATGATTGCATAATACTTTCATGTTTGATGGGTTATTTCAGTGGGGTTTTTTTGTGATAAAGTATATTTACAAGCTATTAAATTCATAAAATTGTATTAAAAATTAAAAATTGGAACCCCTATAAGGTTCTATATAGAAGCTTTTTTCTAATAATATCAATCTGAACATATGAAAGTCTATTCATGCAGTTGATTTAAGATGCTTTTAGAAGTCAACAGAGAGATCTCTGATCCACAGGTGTAATGTTGATGATGTAATGTGCTTTTTTTAAACTATGAAATCACAGGTGCTAATTGAAATCACGCAGTGAAAAGACAGAGTTTCATACATGCAGTCGACGGGAATGATGTGTAAAATGAACTCATAGCACTCCGTGAAAAGCGAAAGTTAACGGCAAAAGACTGATATCCAGTTCAGTCTGTCACTCATTCTGGAAGTTTTGCACAGAAGCTTTTCTCTTGAATTTATTGAGACTGTTTAATTAGTTGAGAAACTTTTACAAAGCACATTTCCTCTTTCAATGTCCCTTTATCACACAATATAAAGGACTGTTTGCTTTATTGTTCTGCTTTTCTTGCTCTGAGACAAAATAACTACTGACTTATCATAGCTTCATTGCATTTGTCTCTCTTCCTTTAAAAGATAATTTCATTTTCTGCTTTATGCAAACACTATAAAGCGATACTTTGTGTTTTGGACAAAAGGGTTTTGCTTTAAGTGGATAAATAGGAATTGATTCATAAAAACACGGCTCATTTTTGAAATTGGAAAAGAATTAAAAACAAAGTTGTCTTCTGTCACATGGAACATGCAGAATAAATTACAGCGAATTGAGCCAAAATCTTTCAAAAACTTTCACAGAGAGTAAATTACTGACCACTATAAACAACAGCAGCAAGAAGCAAAACCAACAGAATATTTCCTCACAAAGAATGAATAAAGAGGTCATATCATGTTCTTTCCTGTGACGACAAATGTCAGTATTAACTTCAGTTCATGTCATTATATCACATTAAAATCTAAATTAAATTATTCATGCTTAGAACAAACATACAATTTACTACCTGTGGAGTCATGTCTTATTGCTTTTATAAAATGAAATATCATCTGATGTTGAAAAAGAAGCACTTTAGTTTTTATTAAGATTGGCAAGATTCATCTGTCCCTCTGAATGTTTAATTATACAAAGATTTGCCTGGTGTGTAATTAGTCTCACAGGGAGTGTGTGTCTGATGTCTCATTCAGAGTTCAACAGCACCTCCTAGTGTTAGACTCCGGAATGACACACGGGCCCTTAAAGGGACAGTTCAGCCCAAATGAAAACTCTTGTCATTATTTACTTACCCTCAAATCATTCCAAACCCTTATGCTGTTATTTATTCTGTGCAGCACAAAGGGAAGAATGTTGAAGAATCTTCATGCAGCTCATTTCCATACACTGAAAAAATTGGGGTTGGATTTACTTTGAAACAATTTTCAGTCAGAAATTGCTTGTAAATTTTACAAAGAATTATAAAGAAGTGGCAAGTAACATGTTGGCATGAAATGGAAGTTACGCTAGTCTTTTCTTCTCTATTGTGACGAATATCGAGTGAAACACTTCTGGGAAAAGAACAAATGTGGGCGTGGCTTGAGTTTGTCCGTGAGGAATTGATTGGATGCTTGTGGTTTGCTATTGGCTGATCTCATGTGAGTGACAGGTTGCCCCGCCCTCGTCATCAGAGAAGAGAGGAGATGCAAGAGAGAGGGGAAGTTATTCTGATAATGAAGTGCACGGATAAATATTTTTGTATAAATAAAATTAAAAAAGAATGGTCAGTTTTGATTCAATGGTGGCTTTAAACTTAAACTTTGTAGTAAAAAGACAATACAAAATAGTATTTTCTTGTGAATTTTTACAGTGTAGCCTATATATCCACTACTGTCAAAATCACTAAAGGATTTCTGGGCTCTGAAGTCCCTTTGCTACTCAGAAGAACCTGACATATATTATAATATATACCTGACAATATTAATACAAATCTCATATTAACATGTCCAAATTATATTTTAGAAATTGTATATAGTCTATATTCATTTCTTTCTCTATATTTTCAGGTGAAATGTGAGCCAGTCATGTTCTTCGCAGGTTTTGTGAGATTCACTCATTCAGAACAAAAGTATCAGACTAATAATAATCTGTCAGACACAATAACTCAACCTGACAGCTTACAGATGCCCATCCATCTCCATCCACTGCACCCGCTCCACCGGTGACTGACAGCGCTTCTGTACATAATGTATCAAGGGAGTAAACATAATATTTAATTGACGGTCTCGCAAGGCCACATTAGGTGACGTGTTGCTTCCTCCACCAGATTCAAATTTGAGGAAGATTTTCTCACTGGATGTGCCAAAGTTTGCAAGGTTAGTGATATCAAATGTTTGAAATGCATTCAGACTTGCTGAAGCAGTTGCAAGTAAATTATGAGCAGAACAGTATATTATGCTATATATGATGCTGTGAAACATATTATATTGGACGGACAGAAATTCTGATCAGAAAATCTGCACACATTTTCCAATATATTTCAGACCGCCGCACTGTTTGACTTATATTTCTCCGAAATGTCCCCCATGCTGATCTATTGTGATCAATTTCACCCCGCCTCTAATTTCACGTAAAAACTATACGAACTGCAGTTTGGTTGCTGTGGCCTGCAGATAAGTGAACCTGACCTCTTCAATATCAGACTGCGCAAGCATTTATGATCATTTCTCTAGAGTGTGTGTTTCTGATCAAATACCTCTATATGATGCTGGCCATAGCAAACACCACCAATATTCCACTCTTAAAAATAAAGGTTCTTTATTGGTATATTGTTCCATTTAGAACCTTTATGGAACATTTTCAGTGCACAAAATAGTCCTTTAAAGCACTCTTACTGAACGGTTCTTTAAAATGGCCTTTCTGTGGCATTACAGCCAAAAACGTCCCTTTGGAAGCTTTATTTTAAGTGTGCCGCATAGGCCAACGATGTCAGTGAAATTCACTTTCTGCTAGAATCTCGTTGTGAGTGAACTCAAGGACGCTGCGCTGCTTTCCTTCTGTTTTAAATGTGCATGAATGAATCACTCTCAGATCACAGGAGCGGCGGGAGCGCGCGCGCGCGAACTATGAATATGAAGGAATGTTTATTTCTGGGTCAGTGGGGGTGATAATGAGAATGCGTTCTAAGATCGAGCGCGGCTCTTGATTGGTTCGATTTGACAGGCGCTCACCGGGGAAGGACATTGACAATGACACACTGAGACCGAGAGAAAGAGAGAGAGAAAGAGAGAGAGAGAGCTACCTGCTTAATATACAGTCAAAAAATCAAAATAACACACACAGAGAGAGAGAGAGAGAGAGAGAGAGAGAGAGAGAGAGAGAGAGAGAGAGAGAGAGAGAGAGAGAGAGAGAGAGAGCTACACCTGCTTAATATACAGTCAAAATATCAAAATAACACACACACACAGAGAGAGAGAGAGAGAGAGAGAGAGAGAGAGAGAGCAGTTTGCTATGTTTTATTTATGGGCTTTGCCTCCTGAGACTTTCACACACAAAACTTTCTATACAGGAAAAAACTGTCATATATTCACAGCAATGAAACACCAGAAATGTCAAGTTTACTGTCACTCTCCCACTGCAGGCCAAGTGAGAGAAAAATAATCAAATATAGCCTTATGAAGAAGAAGTGCGCTTCAATGCATAGAATGAGCACTTGTAGTGTACTTCACATGTGAAAAGTGCAGAGAATATAATATTAATGAAATTAAAGACCACTTTTAGAGTACTTAAAGAGAGAACATGTTTCTAAACACACTTAAGTACACTTTTAATACACTAATTTGTAATAATGTCAAATCAAATGTTGTACTTTAAAGTAGCCTACATTTTTTTATATTAGGCTATATTTTAATGTTTCGTCGTGCTTTAAAGAAGTGCACTTAGTGCTGACTATACTGTCCTTGATTATAGATGTAGTGTGTTTTTAAATATTACTTTTAAAGTTACCATATTTTAAATTTAATTTCAACTTCCATCATTACAAATGTGTAATTACAAATATATTTGTGTAATACAGGTTTTTTTTTTACAATCACTAGGACACATTTCTCAATATTTAGGTATTTTTCAGAACTCTTCTCTCAGTGATCATGTGGGATAAACTGAGGATCATTTATTATTGCTTTGGCACAAAATGTATTTTTCATCTTCACACTTAACACAATTCACACAACCACACACCCCAACTGCAAAATACCTCATATATCCTGCAAAATGAAGCACTGCAACCAAAACTACATCTAGCATTATCAAAATCAAACCTTTGCACGAAATGGCACTTCATTCATATTAGCAGATAACCAGCACTCTGATCTTCAGTATGCTTCGCCATTATACTAAAATAGTTCAAATTGTAGAGAATTCTTCAGATTGTTCACATGCACAGAAATATTTGCAGATACACACACATGCTGTTGAAACTATTTACTTATTTTATTTTTCACCAAACAAGTCAGTGCAACATATGCACAGCAGAAATATTTACATATTATTTTGAATGGCAGTGTTTTGAAATTACATTTATTGCATCAGTTCTTATGCAGAGAACCAAGTTCAGTGTGTTTAAAAAGTGCCATTTTGAATTGCAAAATGTGTGTAAAGCAGAAAATGTGTTTAGACTTTTGGAGACTTGAGAAGAGGTTTTGCTCTCTGTGTGTGTCAGTGTAAATAAGGTCATTTTAGTGTGTTAGCAACTGGAAAAAACGGTCATTTCTCACTCAAACACAAATACCAGCTAAACTTTGTGTAGCCTTTACATTACAATTTGCACGTTTACATTCTCTTTTCAAAACTGTTTCTGTTCAAAACCTAACACAACACACAAAAATAAGACAGAAATTATGCAATATTTCTACAGTAATATATTGAAATATATTCAGAATCTAAAAAAAAATCAAATACTGTCAAAGTCTTTCAGTTTCATCACCATCCATTTAAAGGCACAATATGTAACTTTTTTGCTTTAGAAATTGCACAAATCACTATATCTATGTTATATATTTTTTTAAGTTGTGTACTTACATTATCCCGACTGTTTCCAACAACTTTCAAACCAGGAGAAATTTGTAATTTAATTTGAAGACACGTCCCGTTTCTTTATTTCCGTTTTGTCGCCGTCATATCCTCGTTCTCCCTGGTTTCCGCTCGTACTGCCATAGCAACCAGAGCCCTCTGATAGTAACCAAGGCAACAGACGTGGACAACTTTGTAGTTTGCAATGTCTATTTGCACGCTGTTGTTGTTTCGTTCAAACATTATGGACCATGGCAAGCAGACTTTGGATAAAAAAGGAGAACTAAAACGAGAATCAATATCAGCGCGGTGTTTTCGAGATGCAGAGAGCTCCACGTCCGAGACTTCGACCGCTCCTGCATGTACTTTATTAAACAGGTGAGCACATTTACATAAAACTAATCCATGTTATATAGTTCAACAATGATAAAATGTTAGAATATGATCTGTATGTTATTCTAATGTTGATCTAGCTTACTGCTAGTCTCATACAGACAAACTAACACATACATTTCAACACATTCAAATGCAGTTTAGTGTGCTAGTGTAATGTTAGACCAAGTGAAACAGCGCTGCATTACCTCACAAGTTTAATTTGTCTAATAAACTGACCTGTGAGTAGTAATTCTGCACTTGCGTGTAAGTTAGTTCGGTAGAATGAAATGTCCTTATTCCTTTTATCGCGTCGCGTGTGGAGCTGATAGCTGTCTCTTAGCAATCCCGAACTGCTTCATATTACAGTCATGATAAAAGCATAGATGTATTCAGTCATCCATAAACATTATTAGATCGGTCGGCTTGACGTTGACGACAAGATCCATAATTCTTAGCAAATGTTGCGTCATCAAACTACGCCTTTGTTATTGTAAAGAGGTTAGCGACCCCTAGCGGTGAAAAATGTACATACGTTTAAAAGAGGAAACTTAGGAATAATTCTGTAATGTAAACATGGATGGATCATGATGTGACATAAAGTGAAGAGCATAGAATGAATTATAAGCAGTTTAGAGAGTCATTCTTAAAGAAGTTTTACTAAAGAAAACATTGTATATTGATCGTGAAGTTAGTGTTTTAGGTCTGTGTTTTATGAGTGATAAAGTGTGTTTGTTGTGTGAAACCTCTGCTAGTGTTCTGGAAGAGTTGATTTGAGACGTGAATGAAGTGTTTTGATAGTTTTAGTGCATTTGAATGTGAGATGAACTGCTGTGTCGATCTGAGAGTTGGTTAGGAGATCTGAGGGAAGAGTTTTGAAAAAGTGACCTAAGTATTGAGAAATGTGTCCTGGCAATTGTAAAAAAAAAAAAAAAAAGACTGTAAGTGCTCGTTTTAAAGTGTGCTAAAGAGTGTGCTTCTGTAACTCTGTCATCCATTATAATCGTGTCTGACGAGATGAACAGACCCGTGAAGGAAGGGTGAAGGTTAACCAATCGAAGATGTGTTTCTTTTGAAAACCACACAGTTGAGGTGATCCGTGAGAAAACACGCGACCCCATGAAATCAATGTGCTTCACACACACACACACACACACACACACACACACACACACACAATCAGCAGCAATGCAGTCAGAGAGAGGAACACTAGTTCACTAAATACTGCACAGTGTCCCTACTATTAAAATATCACAGTATAAGAAACATTATGCATTATGATTAACATATCAAACGCACACACACACACACACACACACACACACAGGAGGGAATAGCGATTGATTACGTGCGCACAAATGACATCATGTATTAAAGGATCCATTGCCTGTGGCTTCATCAGAGAGACGTTTTCTTTCATGAGTTTCTGACCTCACAAACGCCAGAACAAATTTGATAAGTCACAAAACACTTTGAGTTTTCCGTGAAGCGAGCGAATGCAGTGCTGAAAAATACTGATTCTCTATTCTAGAGAGCATTTGATTGGACAGAACATCTGAAGTGCAGAGTGATGTCATCAAAATCATGATCATATTGGCGGAAGTAAAGACTGTAAGTTTTGAATGCTCATCTTCTAAATGCGAGTTTAGTTACTGTAGAGCAGAACAGTCAACAGTGAGGCATTCATACTGACAGCCCAAACACTTCAGTTTCATGGGGACTTTACAGTAATATTCACCAGTATTATTGATCTGACTTTACTGATGCTGTTGAGAACAGAAGCTTTAGATGAAATGAACTAATTTACATAATAATTGATGATCTTTACAGCCGAATTGAATCAGCACTGAACTGACTTCAGCTGAACAAATGCTTTATTTTGTTTAAAGCGCTATATAAATAAAGGTAAAAGATTTTGTGTGTGCGTGCGTACGTGTGTGTGTGTGTGTGTGTGTGTGTGTGTGTGTGTGTGTGTGTGTGCGTGCGTGTGAGTGTATGATTAGAGGAGCGGCTGACGAGGGACACTCTGTCATATCTATTCCTCTTGTTATGGGAATGATTGACTGTCACCATGGTAACTAAGGCGGAAGATTCCTAGAAGGACAGCAGGAGATCAGTTTCGGGAAGGAGTGATGAGGTGCGCGTGTTCATCTGGGTTTCTGTATATTATGTCAACGACAACATGCATATCACACTTTTATTTAATGCCAGATATGTAGCAAGTCAGTAAAGAAGCAAAAGATAAACATTTGGATCATAAAGTATGATTCTATTAAATTTATGCAGAAATTGAATTGAAAGTAACCCATTTTAGCTCATGTTTTGTTCTCACTGTTGCAGAAATATTTCAAATCAGATGCAGTAAAAGCAAATTATATATTAATAATGAATTACTGACATTTCTCTTTCTAACACCACTTATATTTATTACTTGCAAAGTATCTCAAACTAATACAGTATAATAGATCCATATTTTCCGCAATAAAGCAGAACACATCTGAGGATTGAGCACGACTGAGATCACTGTTTGCCAGAGAATAGTTCGTCTTATGTTTGAATCTCTAGTTTATTTGCCTGTGAACAAAAGAGGGAACGTCGTTTGATAAAAACCCTGTTGATCTGATCTGACAGTGAACTTAAAGTCTTCGATAATAATAATTTAGAGACTATTGAATATTTGCTCTTTTGAAAATGCACTTATTATTGAATATTTGAGTGAACTGTAAAAAGCAAAAAAATAAATTGTGGGAAAACTTGAGGGAAAGTGTGATTTGTTTCACATTTTTGGACAATATTCTTATATTGTTCCCACCCGTCAATTTTTTTGCACTTTTATTGTTTTATTTTACTTTTGTGACTTCAGGTTTCTTTATGTATTTGATATAACATTTATTTTTATTTTTTTACTTTAATAACTAAGCATGAATAGGTGTATCCTGACTTTTGACTGTACATACAAAAATATTGATATTTAAAAAACTAATTTTCAAGGACAATTTGCAATGGAATAAATATGTAGTGTAGCCTACTTGTGCCATCTAGCGGTTACTTGACACAATACACTAGAAATACAACAACTACTAGTACAAAGTCAAAGAAAGCAACAACAACAACTAAAAAAGTCAAACAAAGCGTCTATTGAAGTCAAATTTGTTTAGTTTTAACTAGTGAATTTTATGCAAATTCATTGTAAATTATTTGCACATCTCTGGTCGGTTTCAGTCACCAGGTGGCGCACGTGTCTGTCTCAAACACTGTGAGGCGTCTACAAATACTGCCTGGTTGTTATAACACGCTTGTTTTACATTATTACATAATAGTAATAATAGTAATTAATAGCATATTATGTTTCCATAAATGATCGATGTAGTTATTTAGAGTTAGAGGTCTAAAGAGAGATTTACGCTCCCTTGAAATCAGTCTTTTCTAACTGTTTCCGCGTTTATTTTACTTTATAAATTATAACAGCCAGACAACAAGTGGATCATAGCGAGTGAAAACGTGGGTTGATTTTCACTCAGGCGCGTGCAGGTCAGACTCGCGGGGTCTTATGTAAGAGGCGCGCGCGCGGTGGAGCGTCATTCGGCGGCGGCGCGAGATGAAGTTGTAGTGATCACTACTGACGAGTGATTTTAATGTTATTTATCATGTTAGTTAATGTCACATCATGAGTTTATTTTGAGATTAAGCTTCACTTTAATCATAATCATCGACTCAGGAAGCAGAAGAGCGCGGAATATCGATCCGTGACCGGTTATTGATCATCATGCCGCCCATCGAGAAGGACGGCGGTCGCGAGCAGATCCGACTGAAGATCAAAGAACTGATCGATTCCCATCAAGTGCTGGTGTTCAGTAAGAGCTACTGTCCTTTCTGCGTCAAGGTGAGTGAAGATCCGTCATAAACATGACTAATATCTCCTCGAAACTGTCATGTCATGTCAGGTTTGTAAAAGAAGCTAAGAGTCTATATAGTTATGAAGCTTATTTCTTAAAGAGACAGTTCACCCAAAAATACAATTCTGTCATAATTTACTCGCTCTCGAGTTGATCCAAACCTGTATGACCACAAAAGAAGATATTTTGAAGAATCGTGGTAACCGAACACTTGATGGACCCTCTGACTAACAAGACAGAGTCATATGATCCATTCTTTCTTTCAAGAAACAATAATTCAGGTTTGGAACAACTTGAGGGCGAGTAAATGATGACAGAATTATCGTTTTGAGTGAACTGTCTCTTTAACTTTGTTGTATGTGTTCAGTTTTGTCTTTACTTTGAGAAGGCAACTTTAATAAAGTTGTTAAATTATTCTTTTCACATGTTTTAAACCAGTTAAAGTTTATGGAGATATTTGCTTGAATATCTCGCAAATTTATATAGTAAAATTGAATTGTTTAAAATTATTTATATTTAACGTCTGGTTTAATATTTCCATGTTATGGCTGAAATAAATTAAATAAACTACTATTTTTGTTGGTTTATGTACTAAAAACTAAAATCAATAGTTTGTCAATGTCAAGTTCATGTTTTTAGGAATCACAGTTTATAGATAACATCGTTTTATGATCTATAGACTTATGTCTATTTGACTTTTAAAACACATCTAAAGGTCTGAGCTGTAATAAAACATTCTTCAAGAAACCAAGCTCTTAAAGTGCTAAATCTCTGCTGTAATCCATCAATATCGCTTAAATATTAATGTAAATGATATGATCCTGTGACGTTCATGAAGAGACTAATTAGTGTTTTAAATTGCTGGGATTCTGTAGTAATTATTGTAAGAGTCATAAGACTGTCTGGTTTTCTCAGTAGATCACGTCTGATGATTTGATCTGACACTTTGAGTTCAGAATAAACTTCTTCTGGAACCAGAATTAAAACAGCAGGTTGGGAACGATTAGGGTACGAAGTAATCATAGATAACTCCGCTTTTACCATGACTTAAATTATTTTACTCCTTTGTATTTCTGTACGTAACATAAGTACTTAACAGCTGACCTGAGATTTCATGTATTTTATTTAATGCTGTTACACTGTACTGTAATTTACTCAATCGCATGTAATTGAATGGATGTTTTTCTGCTGCTAAATGTTGTCCTGTTTGAGACGCGAGTCTTGTTGAGTAACTAACATGTTGGGCTTTCTGTGATTGCAGGTGAAGGATCTCTTCAAAGAGCTGAATGTCAAGTATAATACCATAGAGCTGGACCTGATGGGTAAGAGAACCATCACTGCGGATCATTCTCCATATCAGTACTTATCAGATTACTTTCATAACATTTCCTTCCTGGACTGAAATGAAAATGCATGGAGGAAGTGCCAGGCCTTTTCTTCTCTTCTTCAGTCTATGAACTAATCGTTCTGATCATTTCCATATGTATTTCTACACATATGTACATCATGTCAGAGCTCATTGTCTGTCAAACATCTTTTATTTAATCTTGAAAATCTTTATTTTCTATTCTAAATGGTAATCAAATATGGTTTTCGCCATCAAATTCTCTGGCATGGCATTTAAAAAACAAACAAAACATGTTTGTTTTTTTAAAACATGAAACTAAAGTTTTGGAATTAAAGAACAAAAAATACTACGAAAAGAACCGTTTATTCCACAATGTGAAATGAGCATTTTTGCGCCATACTCTGTGTTTATTTATTTGTGTATCAGGATTATTCCACTTCAACAACAAATTGGGCCAAATTATAAAGAAGATTATGAGTCTGAATAATTTAATGAGATAAATGCCAGATCTGAGATTACATTATATTTGTTCACTACGTATTTAAAACAATGTTTGCTTTATTTTGCTAAACATTCAATTGCATGACATTTTCACCTGAAGTTCTTTCTGATGCGCAAGATTACTGAATATATGCATGTCTTCTAGAGCTGGGTAAAAAAGATAAATTTCTCGATTTTAATCGATTCTCATTTTTACGAACCGATATCGATTCTTAAATCCCAAGAATCGATTAGTCATCCTGTTTTCAGTTGGTGAATGAATGCAACATTGTATCGCATCCCATCCAATAAATCACAATAATCTTTGTGTTTTGTTACTATTGATATGCAACGAAGTCTCAGATTTCAAATTACGTCCATTTTCTTAAGGAATTCAAAAACATAATTACCGTTTGGCGCTGTGGTGTGAGATCGCTCTAGAGAAGCACATGATCTTCTCTTCCGCCTTAATAACACCAGTTACAGCGCGAGATAAACATGAATGAGCATCTGAAAGTGTGTTAAAAGATAGAGTACAACTTATCCGTATCATGTGACATGGAGTCGCTCAATCAGTGTTTCAACCGTGGAAAGACGTCAGTAAAACAGCTTGTAAACAATGTCATGTAACGTCACATTTACCTCAGAAAAACCATATCCGGTGACCATAAACTCGTCAGTCAGCTAGAAAATTTACTCTAGAGAGGAGCATTTTGCTATATATATGCACCATATTACATATTCAATATCATTTTTAATGTTCTTCAATTTTTAATGCATGTTTGAATAAATCTGGCAGGTTTTTATGACAGCCACCATTTAAATGTTTATATTTCATATAACTTTATTATTATAAAAATAAGTAAAAGTGTAATTTAAGTGTTTGTATACAAATCAGTTAATTTTTACCTTCAGTATTACAGTCGGCTAATGAAGCCTATAGGCTACCACTGACTCCCATAGTTTACAGCATTAGTGAAGAGATTTGTTTTCCTTGAGGAAATTTGCCATGTGTTGCACCTGATATCCAAAATAATCCATATTGAATCGAATCGGATTGCAAGCTTGTGAATCGAAATCGAATCGAATTGTGAAATTTGTGTCAATACCCAGCCCTAATGTCTTCTGCATGCTCGATTATGTAATGTCCACGTTTAAGGTTACAGCAGTTTTACTACCTCATCGCCAGGAGTGCTGAGATACTCATGCATGTGTTCTCTGAACATTGTGCTGAACCTCTGAAGTTAATGTTTAAGTGTTCAGAGCCGTTTTTGCCATGACCTGCTGAGTCACGCCAACCGCAGCGTTACGAGCTCATCTTCCCTTGTTTTCATTCACTCATTTGCACCCCAACATGTCTCATTCATGTCTCACGCTTGCCTTTATCTCGCCGTACATGCACAGCCGCTCTCCTCATGTTCGTAGCGTCGCACTGATAATGGATCCTCTGCTGAAAGGCTGTAAACCTGATTAGCTGCTTTGGAGCCAAACATTAGTTTCAGAAGCAGTGCCAGATCCGAACCCGATTCGATTATCCATCTTGGAGGGCCGCCCATGTGGTGTAGATGTGAAACACGAGCGCTGAGATCCTGACTGATCCTGTCTCTGATGTGTTTTAGAGGACGGGACCAACTACCAGGACTTGCTGCATGAGATGACCGGGCAGAAAACCGTCCCCAACGTCTTCATCAACAAGAAACACATCGGAGGCTGCGACAACACCATGAAGGTACCGATTCCTCTGTCCGATCTCTGCGTGTGTTTGACATGTTGAAGAAAACTTGCACTGCAATATTTAGTTTTTATAAAAACAATTTCACCAGATGATTTGAATGGCTCTAGAAAATCTTGTATAATATGACTTGCTGTTTTTGTTTGATTGTTTTTTTTGTGTGTATTTATATGATATTTCTATTTTTGTGATTTAATTTTTGCCATGAAAATAGCTTTGAATGCCGACATGGCACTAAATAAAATAATCTGAATAGCTCTAGATGAAAAGAATTACTCATTCTTGAATAATCGGGGTGATTTTGTAGGGGAGTAAATCTGCATAGAAAATAATAAACAATTTACAAGCATAGATCAACACAATAGAAGAAAGATACAATTGAAATTGAATCTAACAGCGCGATATCGATGCTAAAACAATATATATCGTGCGGCTCTGGTTCGACATGATTCTTACTCGGTCTCGCTGGCCAGACTTTTGTTTCTTTTAATAATGTCTGCTCGTTATTTATTCTATTGATGTAGTCAAGGAACATCTGATTGACATGCGAAGCGACCAATCATAGTTTGATTAGCTTGCTCTGAAACACTGCACAGGTGCACAGGTGTTCATGAATGCCTGTACAGACCAAAGAAACTCACCACAGAAACTACTTTTGTTCATTTACAGACATAAAAATGACATTTCCTCAAGCAAACTCTTGTCTTTTTACAGGTTTGATGGCATGAATCCTTACTAACTTTATATAATGATTAATTCCTCATATTAACCATTGCTCATGCATAAATCGTTGCATTCTGGTCCAACACAGTGTTCTGGAAGGGAACATGCGGTCAGTGTTTAGTGTGCAGTGCACTGGCGCTTGACTGGACACTCAAGTTAGAGAACGTTCCCTGCTGAATCACCACACACACACACACACACACCCTTTCATTTTAGCTGTAATAGAAGATTAAGAGAATAAGTATAAGTAATTAAAACTTTCTGTCCATCCCACATGTCTGCTAGAAGTTATTTTCCCCCATTTAATTGACAAAATTGCAGTCGTCACTGATTCAGGACTTTCAGTTTCATTGTAAAATGTGTTGATTTCACTCTGAAACTTCTCACTCGTCAAATTTTGATTGGAATTATGCAACCATTGTTATTATTAGGGCTGGGAATCTCCATAGACCTCCCGATATTATTGATCAATATTACAACAATATCTAGCTTGCCATTTTTTTTATTTTATTTTTTATTTAGCAATTTGTTTATTTAATTTATTTAATTTAATTTTCTGTTTTACGACTTTACACATCATTTTTATTTATTTAAAAAATATATATTATAAGAAGTACTGTTTAAAATATTTAGAATAATAATAAATTGAAATGTCATTTAAGTAAAAAAATAAAAATAAAAAAAATAGTGAATAACAAAAACACTACAAGCATTAAAACGAAGTGCTTTCAGTGTATACCTGCAGGGCTTACGCTGTTATGAAGTGTTTGATATTTCAGCCTTAGAAATCACAACTTGATTTTTCAGTCGGCCTTTCGCTGCTTGCATAACTTCATCTTGGTGGCCGTTAAATTAATTGTTAGTTAGTAGCATCCATATAAGTCCACATGCACTATTTATTTGCATTGAATCTTGCCATTTTGGAGCCTTTTTTTATTTATTTTATAGGGCTGTGACGATGGCAGTTATACTACTACGCTCCAGTTGACCGACACAGCTCTAGTTTTGTACTATCAACTGTGATCTCATCTATTTATGTATTGAATATGTTGGTTACCCCATCGGAGGACTGCTCGTGTGATCTACATATGAAATGTCTGATCATCAGTGCCTGTCTCTATCACTAATGCATCTGTCAGCTGTCTATAAAAGCCCTTTCTCAGTTGAGTGTAAAGCAGCTCTGTGGGAAAGACCTTTGGTGATAGAGCTGAATAATGCACAAGTGCCTCTTCACGACGGCTCTTATCAGCATGTTTTTATGCTGTAATGAGTGTCTGGTTGTTGTGGGAACAGGCACACAGCGACGGCGTCCTGCAGAAGCTGCTGGGTGAAGGGAGCGAGGCGTACGACTATGATCTCATCGTCATCGGCGGGGGTTCTGGCGGTCTGGCGTGTTCAAAGGTGAGTTAAATTACACTGAGACAGGAAGATCCTTCATCTGTAATGCTGTTTAAATACTGAATGTGTGTGTCCAGTTAAGTCGGGGCAATCGGGACATTTGTCATTTCAAACTGAGGCTCAAGTTACATGGATTCACCCTGTATTCGATCTGTTATATATATATATATATATATATATATATATATATATATATATATATATATATATATAATTAAAAAAACGTATTAAAGGTATAGTTCACCCAAAAATGAAAATTCTCACCCTCAAGGCTGTTGAAGCCTAAAAGTTTGTGTAATAAATTCTGTTGAATTTACATCAAATAAAATTTGTAATGTATATTTGATGCTTCTTTTTTTGTGTAACACAAGAATAACTTTCATTTATCTTTTGAGGGTAATTTCTCAGCCAAATTCAATTTGCAATTAATTGGCTTAATTAAACGCCACATTGTGTAATTAGATTTTAGATTAAAGTTTTAATCGCTGGACAGCCCATATATATATATATATATATATATATATATATATATATATATATTTTTTTTTTTTTTTTTTTTTTTTATGCAATACCTAGTAATAAACAGCATTGTTTAGATTCAAATAATTTATATATACATTTATATGCTTTTTTTTTTTTTATACATTTACCTATTTTTATGTACATCTTTAATACATTTACCAAATTAATTTTTTCCATGGTTTTCAGTTTTGAATTTGAGTTTAAAATGATTCACAGAATTGGAACAAAACAATGTAATTACAAAAAATTAAGTTGCTTAATTTATGCTGCCAGTAAAATCATCATGAATACTCGATATATCACAGCCTTGCACTGTAAATATATTGAACGTGCATGTAAAGGCCTGATACAGAATTTAACCTGGAAATTTTCATGTAGCCAAACTCTGTAGGAACACATGATTTTGATTTTAACACGTCTCCTTCCTGTCCAAACAGGAAGCAGCTGCCTTGGGCAAGAAGGTCATGGTTCTGGATTATGTTGTTCCCACGCCAAAGGGCACAACCTGGGGTAAGAATACCAGAATCAAACATGGAAGTATATAATAAAAAATGACGACTTATGATATGATAGAGGTATATGATATGATGAAGATGATAATGCGAGGTCTGTCTCCAGGTCTGGGCGGCACGTGTGTGAATGTGGGCTGTATTCCTAAGAAGCTGATGCATCAGACGGCATTGCTTGGCACAGCTATAGGAGACGCCCGCAAGTTTGGCTGGGAGTTCGGTGATCAAGGTCAGTCGTAACATTAACACGGCTGGGAACGTGATTCACTGGCTCTGTGATCGGGATTACAGACAGCAGTTACACCACATGATGTAATGCATTGCACAGAAATGATTTTAAAGTGCCTGTTTGATAATGTGCAATGCATTAGTTTTGTGTTAGAAGTGAGTGGTTAAAGCTGTGATGCAATTTTGTGTTTTCTACTGTGAAGACATTTAAGTTGCACATTTATTTCCTCTTTCTCTGGAAGTAGATTGTTAATTTTATGAATCGATTTAAGTGACAGCAACCTTGAGAATGTATCTCGAAATGGTTTGAAAGGCTCTAATGAGGCTACTCAGATATATCTTTAATTATAAGGATTATTAATGGGTGATTTAACACAAGAAAACTTCCTAAAACACAGAACAACTGATAATTACAACATGCAATGTGTCGTAAAGCTTTTGCTTTCACGCATGTGCACTTTTTCTCTTAATGTAGTTTTTTGTGTGTGTGTGTGTGTGTCTTCTGTTTCACTTTCTCATCAAATATTGTCTTTTTATTAAAGTGACTCACAACTGGGAGACGATGAGGACGGCGGTGAATAACTACATCGGTTCGTTGAACTGGGGCTACAGAGTTTCCCTGCGAGACAAAAACGTCAATTACGTCAACGCCTACGCTGAGTTTGTGGAGCCGCACAAGATCAAGGTTAGCGTGTTCTGATCCAGCGAGCCGCTTCTACTGAAGCTTCACCGTAATCACTACAAAATGCATTGTGAATGCAAAGCCGTTTTCCTGGGCTGAGCTAACGGTCACAGCTAACATGAGCCAAAAGGAGAGCTGACTCCACTACAGGTCCAGAGACAATGTGAACGCAAAGAGAACTGGATTCATTTCCACTTAATTTACTTTTAGAGGACTAAAAAAATGTGAAGTGTAATTCATTCCTACTTTTGGCAGCAGAACATGGAGAAAATGTGCCTTTGCGATTTTGAGCGCTAATGTTTCTGTGTTTAAGACTTTTCTTTTAGCTTTATTTAAATGCCAGTACTATGAGAGATGCTAAAGGTTGCGTAATACAGTTCAAATCACTCTCTCCGTATGCCTAAAGCTACCCTCATCTTATTTTTGTTGACTCTTCCCAACAGGCCACAAACAAGCGTGGTAAAGAGACGTTCTACACCGCGGCTAGGTTTGTGCTGGCGACGGGAGAGCGGCCTCGTTACCTGGGCGTCCCGGGAGATAAAGACTATTGCATCACCAGGTGAGCTTAGACTCTGAGTTCACAGCGGTAAACCTCCTCTGGAGAGCTGGGTAAACGCAGCTGGACCTCAGGGGGTCGTTACTGGAGCCCTCATGACTTATTTACAGCATTTATTGATCTAAAGCTGGTTCATTCTCAGTCACTAAGGGAACGAAAGCTTCCACTGGATGACGTGTCAAATAGGAGGAGGATTTCCTTCTGTAGCTCTGATATGAGTGGCATAAACATGGAAAATAATCAAGTTGGTTCATGTTGCTTATTAAAAATGGCACGACGTACATGAAGGGATTTCTGCGATACGGAAAACTGATGAAATCGCGGAATAGTCATAAAAATGGATTGTGTAATGCAGAATGTTAAAGAAGTTGCCAAGTTTTGGATGAATAAATCAAAACTAAGATTTAATCAAATCGCAATATGGAAAGTGTCTGTAATTATTAAACCGCAAAAAATACTTTAAATATGAAATCTGTGTGAATGAATGGCATGGTATCATCAGCTACACGTACTCAAGCATGCATGATGCTCGTGGTGTTTTCAGTTTTGTTTGCCATAAAATAAAAGGAATTGTTTCATTTTCAATTTAAAAGATTAAAAAATGTTTTATGGCTTCATTTGATTACCAGAGTTTTTGATAATTTTTGTATTAAATCATTAATCCAGAAAAATCAAGACAATACAGTGAAAAAAATTATCCATTTCCATAATGCCCTGTTATTAAATGACATGTAGGGCTCTATGATTTCTGTGACGTGTATAAAATCGTGGAATAGTCATAGAAAATGGAATTGTGAACTCGGAATGTGACAGAATTTGGCAAGTTTTGGATGAATAAATCAACTAGGACTGTGTATTTAATCACATCGTGATATGGAAAGTGTATAAAAGGCTATTTAAAAATGAATTCTGTGAATGGCCCAGTTTCATCAAACACACATACTCAAGCATGACGCTCGTGTTGTTTTCAGCAGTTTTAATTTTCATTTGAATTACATTTTAAAAGATTAGATAAATTAATAGGGCTGCACGATATTGAAGAAAAATGCAATAACTCATTTAATATTGTCTACGAGGACATTTTCAGAGCGCTTCATGCTTCCAGCAACACTTGCACCTGCCCACACTGCCAAAAGAAGCAAAACCTGGTTCAATGACCATGGTATTACTGTGTGATTTCATGTAGTAATCTAATTTTCTGGGATTTTGATTTCGTGGGTTTCATAAGCTGTAAGCCATAATCATCAAAATTATAACAAATAAAGGCTTGAAATATCTCACTTTGCATGTAATGAGTCTATATATTATAATATATTAGTTTCACCTGTTAAGTTGAATTCTTGATGATATTCTAATTTTATGACCAGCACCTGTATGTATATATAAAAATTATACATTCAGAAAAATTAAAACCATAAAGAATTGTATTATATAGGGCCCTATTTTATTTGTAATAAATTGTTGTCAAATTCTAAGTTTCATGATTTCAATTAAGACATGCTTTTTGATTGCTAACATTTTAACTTAACCTTTACATTTGAGTCCAGAGTAATGGAAAAAAATGTATCCGGAAATATTAAAATGGAATTGAGTCCGTACATCATCGTGATGTTCACTTTGGAAGCGCCAAGCCTTGAACCTGAACGCATGTGTGCCCTTTTATGACTCCGCTGAGATTTGCTGATGGTTCATTCATGTTTTATCTGATGAGGAAGCGCAGGTGTTTGGCAGGACTCGAGCCTCTGTGGTTTAGAGCATACTGACTTATCTCTTTGGCAGCGTTTATGATGTTTAACTGTACATCTGAACTTTTGTCTGCTTTGGAGGAAAGCATGATCCACCTATCGTGTGCCGTCATCGGTGTTGTTTGTTCTTCACAGTGATGACCTGTTTTCGTTGCCCTACTGTCCCGGGAAGACTCTTGTCATCGGGGCGTCGTATGTGGCTCTGGAGTGTGGGGGTTTCCTGGCCGGTTTGGGACTGGACGTGACCGTCATGGTTCGCTCCATTCTGCTGCGAGGATTCGACCAGGACATGGCCGACCGTGCGGGAGATTACATGGAGACGCACGGGGTCAAATTCCTCAGGAAGTTTGTTCCGACCAAGGTTGGTACATGTGTGCGGTTAAACATTACTGAAATCTGAAACGATGCATTATCTATCGTAGCCGTGATTATGTAATACTCATAATCATGGCCTCTTTACACACGTTATCGAGGTGATAAAACATCACGGTGATTCTTTTGTCCACAGATCGAGGAGCTGGAAGCTGGAACTCCGGGCCGACTTAAAGTGACGGCCAAATCAACCGAGAGTAACGAGATCTATGAAGGGGAATACAACACCGTGAGTGTCCTGCCTTTCTATTGGACAAAAACTGGAATTTCCTTCAGATATCATTACAGCGCGTCTGGTTTTTAATCTTGTCTGCTATCTTTGGCCCAGTTTCAAACATTTTACATTCTCTTCACTGAAATGAACCCAGTGACTTTGTGAAATGTTAGTAGATAATTTCCATATAAATGTGGTGAACTGCACCTGTGACACCAGTCATTGGGAAATATGAAAGGCTGGAAAGATACTGTAGTTTAAAAGCAAGTATTTTTGTTTAACAGGGTTCGTACACGGTGCTTAAAATGCTTGATGTACTTCAATTTGACTTTTTGAAATGTAAGTCCTGGAAAACCCTTGAAATCAGCCATATTTATGAAAAGGTACTTTAAAAGTGCTTGAATTATTGAAAGACAATATATGTGAAATAAGTGTTTAATTTTATCGATAAAACAATCTTTTCACACATAATGAAGCTGCAGCCCGTCTGATATAGAGGCATTTCTCATGGCTATGAGTGTGATATTGCTCATTAATCATTAAGTATCTGATACAGCTTTCATCTTTCAGGTCAATCATATATTCATGGGGGAATAAATCAGTTTGAATAAGGAAAGCGATATCTTTGTCGTAGTATCCTTTCAGTGGTTAAAGTTTCCACAGTCACTGCATCCGCTGCACTTTATCTGTACCATTTAGTTTTATTAGTTCATTTTTATATATCTATTTTCCTTTTTTAGAATTTGAAAGATAATAAAGATATTGTTTGATAAATTTGATCTCTAAAGTCCTTGAAAACAAAAAAAGTAGTGCTAAAAGTCCTGGAATTTCATTTTACAGTATCTGTACGAACCCTGAAGCGCTTGCATCAATAATTCAGTGTTACCCTCCGTGAGCTGTATAGCTGTCTAAGAGTGTCTGACTGCAGCTCAGGGTAAATGTAATTCCTGTGAGTGGAGTTTGCTCCGTGTAAACAATACTTTGCTTTAATATTATTTAGTTGTTCATGAAAACGTATCAAGCCAAGGCACTCGAGGGTTAAAAAGTAAATGTATATTAAAAGCCTTTTATTTCATTATGGCTTCGGCAATTAAAAACCGTTTTCACACGTAACCACATAACATTTCATTGATATCTTATGTGGTGTTGTACTTGTATTTATATATTTTTTCTTATATATCACATAAGATATCAATGAAATTATTTTGTTGTTGTTTTGTAAACGAGGGCAGATTGAGTTGTCAGCATTGTCACATTCATTTCGTGTGTGTGTGTGTGTGTGTTGTTGTTGTTTTGTAACTGAGGGCAGATTCATTTGTCACCACTGTCACATTCCTTTCATGTTGCTAATTTTGGTGTGTGTGTGTGTGTGTGTGTCTCTTAGGTACTGATCGCAGTGGGTCGTGACGCCTGTACAGGAAAGATCGGTCTGGACAAAGCTGGAGTTAAAGTCAATGCCAAGTATGTCTCTTTCTTTTGAATGGTTTATTTTGGTCATCTGTCCTCATAGCCCCTCCCCCAACCCATTACAAAGTCCTTGTTGTCACGGTAGCATTTAAAGGGGCGGGGCCAGAGTGAGTAGGAGGCGGGGTCTGAAGTGTCATGGTGAATCAGCAGTATTTCCTCTGGGAACCTGGGAGTGTGTCCAGCGTCTGACCTCAGTGACACGGAGTGTGTTTACAGAACACGCAACACACTGTGGGATGTAGACGGGCGCCGGGCGTGATGAGTTGAGCAAAGTGTTTCCGTTGAAAAGCATGGGAAATGTATATTAATTCACACACAGACTGAAGTGTGTATGCGTGTGGTTTGAGGGATTAGTGCAGCACAGGGGTTTTAGATCCGTTCTCAAGCACAGTCATGTGATTCCATATGACCCACACACACATGACTCCTCTGTGTGAGCCACTCGCTGAGCATTTACACATTTACAACTCAGTTTTGCACAGTTTTACATAACATAAACTGTATGGGACTTTAAAGGTCATTGTGCATTTGTTACAGTAACTCTCAGTTCTGACTTTTCCTAAATTGCAGAAGGGAACTAAGGAGGATGTAATGTGGCTGATATATTATTACGAAGCATTTTTCTTTTCTGTCCGGAGAGCAAATATCTCATGATGATTTATTTATCCTTTTAAACAAACAGCCTTTTTTAGTTATTGATTTTTAGCACATTTAATAAAAATATTGATACAAGACTCTAAAGTTTTGATACAGTTTGAGGATAAATAATTGAAAAATACAGTCCTGCTCCTCATGATGACGTCAAACATTTCCACAAAGGAGAAAGTAAACGGATTCAGATCAAACATCAGAACCAAGCGTGAAATGGACTTTTATTGTGACTCCTTCACATGCCGTTCATACACACACAGGCCATTACAGTGGCTTTCAGTCCTCAAGACTGCGTCAATATGAACATTGAGTGATTTTTCTGTTCCTCCATCCAGGAACGGGAAGATTCCCGTGAACGATGAGGAGCAGACTAATATTCCTCACATCTATGCGATTGGAGATATTCTGGAGGGAAAGTGGGAGCTCACGCCGGTGGCCATTCAGGCCGGGAAACTTCTGGCTCGACGACTGTACGCCGGATCATCTTTAAAGGTCTGGCCTAGTCATAAACGCTGCCGTCTCCTGGAGGTTTTCCAGGAGGATTAAAGTCTCATATAGAGAGAGTGCTGGGCGGTATGACCAAAAATCCAGATCACGTTTGTTTTCAAAATTATACCCGTTTCAATGCACATTTTCAAGCAAGACTGGGTGTTAACCACATTTCCTGCAGTAGATTGACTTAGAATGCCCTATTTTACTGTCATGAGCGAATATTGTAGAAAAAAACCCACACTTAGTCACACACACACACACACACACACACACACTCAGCTGTGCATCACCAGAGCAACCGTGAACATTGACCCTCTCAAACAGAGTCGGGACGCGTTCCCAGCGTTGTTAAAGCGACATACGCTGATATTGCGGTATATTAAAAATCTATTTCATAACAAAAATAAACATGCGGAATGAACCGGTATATCACCCAGCACTAATAAAGAGTGATTATCTGTGATTATAACCCTTTCTTCTCTGTGTGTGTGTGTGTGTGTGTAACAGTGCGATTATGTGAACGTTCCCACCACTGTCTTCACTCCTATGGAATACGGCAGCTGTGGTCACGCGGAGGAGAAGGCCGTGGAGATGTACGGGCAGGAGAACCTCGAGGTGTGTGTGTGTTCGCTCAGACGGGGAACATGAAGAGTGCTGGTAATTGTTGTAATGATACATCGTGTGTGTGTGCAGGTTTATCACAGTCTGTTCTGGCCTCTGGAGTTCACCGTTCCCGGCCGAGACAACAACCGGTGCTACGCCAAGATCATCTGCAATAAACTGGACAACGTAAGACACGGGACAGTCAGCATCCTCTGGGAATGTGGACTTTTTATTTTATTTATCAAACTATGATTTCAAGTCAAGAACAGACACTAGATTATACAACTCTACACTTTACAATAAGCTTAAAATTACCTTTAACAAACTACTGGTGGAGGCACTTCACTGTTAGGAAATAGAAATAAAGCTGAAATAAAACACAAAGATTAGATCAAAAACTTGAACAAAATAAACAAATGTTGCCTTGGAAACTAACTGAAATAAGGTCAAGTTGAAGTGCTTAAATTACTAAAACTAAACTTAAAATGACAACTCAAAATATAAAAATAAAAGCTAATTGAAAATATTAATGCTGTAATTATTAAAACATACTAAAATGACACTAAGCTTGTTTCTGCCAACAAAAAAAAAGGTTGTGACTTATCTTACTGAGACTTTTTATTTTTAATTCAGATTTTTATTTGGGTTTATATATATATATATATATATAGTTGTGAATGTGAGAAACTCACAATAGCAAGGAAAAAAGGCTGAGTTGGGAAATGAAAGTTGAAATTATTATTATTATTTTTTTTATTTTATTTTTTTGGAAGTAACAAGCTTCCATAAATAACTGGCTTCCACAGAATTTCTAAATCTTAAATTCAATATTTTACCAATACATTTTAAAATCAAAGGTTGCACAATGTGAACAGACAGTGAACCATTGCATTACAGCCGCAGATTTGTGCATTCTGTTAGAGACGAGCTGCTCAGTTCTGGAACAAGCAGTGACAGATTTCTATTAAGAGATGTTTTATGAATGAAAAGCATTTGATTGCATTCTATCAGGGCTTGCAGGATCATGTCTCTAACAACACTGTGTGTGTGTGTGTGTGTGTGTGTGTGTGTGTGTGTGTGTGTGTGTGTGTGTGTGTGTGTGTGTGTGTGTGTGTGTGTGTGTGTGTGTGTGTGTGTGTGTGTGTGTGTGTGTGCGCGCAGGACCGTGTGATTGGCTTTCACTATCTGGGTCCTAACGCTGGAGAGGTCACACAGGGCTTCGGAGCTGCTATGAAGTGTGGGATTACCAAAGATCAGCTGGACCACACCATCGGGATTCACCCCACCTGTGCCGAGGTGCGTTTCCTTTGACTCTACTACTTAAAGCGAACCAATTACGCCCTTCTACAGTTTGTTTCCAGGCTCTACTAGAACTAGCCTGGAAATCCAGACCTAAATCTGAAAGATTAATGGTCTGGCGTCGACTAATGAAACTCGGCCAGCTCGAGGGGCGGCACCAAGCATGCATTTGAAAATCTCACTGCACGCAATTGGATGACACTACGACCAATCACAAGAAGTTATCGCTTAGCTAGCAGCGGAGCTAACTGGTAGATTAGACTCTTGCCGTATCCGGTCGGCAAAACAGCAAAAACGCCCTTCGTGCAAAGGAACGATTCGAGCGCCGTCTTCTGTTCCTCTTTTAGAGAAAGTCTAACTCGTTCATTGTAGCGGCCAAAGCCGTTTCAAACAACTGGTGTTCATCCATAGCCATCTTGCAATGTTTACTAATGACTTCGACGTCACAGCACTGTCGTCATCTCGCCTCTGACCCGCCTATATCAGATAACCCGATGTGATTGGTGCAGCTCAGATAGAGGGGCATATTTAATGAGCATCATTACTCGACACCAGAGTAACTCTCTGAGCAAATTCAGCTTGTGCTCTCATGAGAACTCTGGGTTACCAGGCTCTACTAGAACAGGTTTTCCTGCTTGAATGTTGATTATTTTCCTCATATTCTCCATTGTTGCGGCTCCTCTCTTCCCAGTCTGTCAGTAACGCTCTGTTTACTTCCTGTCTCTATGAAGCCCCTCCTTCTGAAAAGCACACTGTGCTCTGATTGGTCGGCTGGATCAGTGTGTTGTGATTGGTTGAGCGCTTCGAGTGTTTTTATGTCCCGCCTCTTACCATAACCACCAGTTTAACACACTACTAACTAACTCAACCAGGCCCCACCCCTTTATTCTGCGTATGAATTATTTAAATGAGGAATATTGTGACGTGTTCGTTCCCGGAAGAAACTCAGGGAGTTCAGAAACACTGACACTGATATAGAGGAGAACTAATAATAATAAGAGGCTTATTACTCATTTGATGTTCTTATTTTCTAAGCACACGATCATAACATGTCCTTCCCTTCATGTGTTTCAGATCTTCACCACGATGGAGGTCACCAAAAGCTCCGGCGGTGACATCACTCAGTCGGGCTGCTGAGGTTAAACCCTGCTGGTTTAACAGGCTGTCAGTACCAGTGTAAACTGGTGATTTACCCCTCTCCTCTCGGCTCAAACACACTCGAGTCTCTCTCTGGGAATCTAGAGGTCCGACATCGTGATGTTTCACTGCTTACAGAAGGCTTTTGTGTCTGTCGTTCCCTTTCACCCTTTGCAAACCATGTGATCGTTCCCACATGTGTTGGAAGGGGCGGAGCCATAAGACACGACAGCCTTCAGAGGCGGGG
Organism: Rutilus rutilus; assembly: GCF_951802725.1. Taxonomy (NCBI): domain Eukaryota; kingdom Metazoa; phylum Chordata; class Actinopteri; order Cypriniformes; family Leuciscidae; genus Rutilus; species Rutilus rutilus. The sequence continues at coordinate 2,137,221 of NC_140217.1, read as the reverse complement.
CTTCACTTGCTGAAGAGACCCATGATTGGAAGAGGAATAATGATTGACAGCCTGTTAGACAGCGGGGTTACTCTGCTCACAATCACCGTCCGAGTCAGAAATGCACCAAATGCGTCTGTGATTTCTTTTTTCACACACACACACACACACGTGGTGCTCTGTGATGTCTTGACCCCTAACCCACGTTCAGTGGCGGGTTACGACTGATGTTTTCTGCACTCGGACTTTAAATCCATGCTAACATGCGCTCTCTGGACTGAGCCGTGGCGTTCAGACTCACGAGGGCTGCGCACTTTCCTTTCGTTTGGTTGTAGAAGACTATTTTTCTATATTTAATAGTGGGTTTGTCACCAGTTGCTCATCAGGATAAGCGGGATTTCACTTTCCGCTCTCATTATTATTATTATTATTATTATTATTATTATTCTCTGATTTAGTGGTCGAGTGACAGAGAGACGTGATCGAAGCGCAAACCAAATGCAGCATGTAGATGCTTCCTCGTCAAAGTATTTAAACTAACGGGCGGCACCAAACTCATTTATAGTTTGTGATGCCTGTTAAAGCACTTAGAAATATCAATGAAATGTGTATGTTCATATTTTTATAAATGTATAAATCTTTACATCACTGGATTCCATGTTTCTCTGGAGGATTCGTTCACAAATAAATGCATGTCTGTTTGACGTTCGCTGTTTATTTGCTGTTATTCACTCCCTTCTGCTCTTTAAGGGTTAAAGGTCATCTGTCAAATGTACAATATTTCCACAGTATCTGTTTAATTCTGTTCATGGACTTTAATAAAACTGCACAATCTAATTTTTTTGGTTTTTATGAGTTTTTTATCTAACACGCGCATTGATCTGAGATGCCATAACAAATGTGTGGTTATGAATAAAGTTTAGTCACTATAATTATACACTTATCTACTACCTTAATGTGTTCTGCTGGAAAGGGAGAGCAATTAAATACATAATTTATATTATTTTATAATGTATGTGCCTATTGAATATATAGATGTTTTGTGTATTTCATGTTAGTTATTGCATTAGCTCGTGTGTGTGTGTGTGTATTGTTTCTTCTACAATGGTTTGTTTGCAGGGATTTCATTAATGAAAAATATCTAAAAGCAGCTTTGAGAGGATTTGCTCAAATTAAAAGCTCGTTTTATCTTATAACATTTAATGTACGTCATCAAAAGGAGGAATTGTTTTACATTTAAGAAAACGACAGCCATTGTCTTGATTTAATGCATTTCTTCTTGTTCACACGTGTCTTTAGAGTCCAAGAACATTTATTGAAATTTCTTTCTCTGTAAATTAATTACGTAGATGATTGGATTGCAGAAACATGCATCGGGATTGAGTGAAAGCCGCTGATTGGCTGGAAAGCTTTATAAACAGGAAATGGCTAAAGCTCCACTTCCTTCAACAGGAATCAGCCGTTAAACACAGAATCTGTTCAGGCCACTTGCACTACAAACACAACGGCCACTTTCTAGAGTTCGCTTCATTCATTCGGTATTAAAGTGAGTTTAGACAGCTCGTCCTTTTGATGACAGTGCATGAATATTCACACACATGCAATGAAAAACTCACTCAGACACACACACACACACACACACCTGTTCCTGTGAAGTGCGGGTGTATTCATCTGAGACAAAAACCACCAGAGACTGAAAACCTCAGGATAAAACACCTCATTTTCATGCGTTCCATTCAGTGAGTGAATAATCACAGACCGACGGATCAAACACACCTGTGTGTGAATTTAAGGAGAGAGTTGGTGTCTCATTCTCTTTGGTTTTATATAATGGTGCTCTAGTTAATTAAATCCAGTCTGCCGTGGACTGATTTTGCAACGCGGGATGTTTCATTCAGAAACGATGGAGAGTCGAACCAAAGGACACCAAACACTGAGAAGCTAACCAGGAACAGGTGAGGGTAATCAATCACTGCGGCAACAAACAAGCGTTACTATAGAAACAGGAACTAAACGCGATGGGAACAGAAAATACACTTCAAAATAAAAGTACAAATTGCAAAAACTAAACACAAAACATGTGTACATATATATTTTTCTTTAAAAATGCATTAATATTCTATATTTGTTTAAAATGTATTTGTGTCTCAACTATTTATGAAGTCTAGAGAAGCAACCTCGTGTCATATTTGTTTTTTATTGCCCTGAAGAACCTTCTACAAATATGATGATAAATCAGTAAGGTTCAAATAAATGGGTAAATAAATAAATTAGCTGTAAATGAATAAAACGTTATTCAAATAAAACATTTGTATTATATTAGGTAAGTAGTGAGTATAGAGGAATGTATGAATATACATATTATATGTATACACATATATGTGTGTGTATATGTGTGAATTCAGGACACAAGGATCTGGAAAGCATTTGATCTGGGTGTGTCAGCATGAGAACAAACTTGGTTTAGTCACAGGACAACGTTCTAATATGCTAAAAATATGAGAATTGTGCAAATTATGAATGCAAAATAGAAGCTTCTAGATAAGTGGTTTCAGACGTTTATTTGTCATTGTTTGTACTGTTGTTGTGCAATGAAAGTGATTAAACACTGAGTAATTCTTGACATAGTGATTCCATTGCAAACATGTTCCCGGTAAACCTCATAAACTGTGATCAACACACACACACACGGTCACAGTGAGTTGGCACTTTAATTCCTTGATTGAAATAGTTATAAACCTTATAGATTTAACAAGCTAAGAGAGAAAAATAAAAATGTAAGATGAATTTGAATTAATTTGGGTATATATAAAAAAAATAAAAATGTAACTAGGCTTTTGTAACTATGGTATTACTTTTAGAGGTTAATAACACTGATCTATATAGAATGGCAGAAAGAAATGTCATTATATAGATCAGTGGTTAATAACCATTTCGAATATTTAACTTTTTATTAACAGTCAGGCTAAAAATAAATATATTTCCCATAATCGCATTAAAAAGGGGTTGATTTTTTTTGTAATAATTTTTTTATTCTGTAAAATTCTAATACGGATACTGTAGGCTACATTGTGTTCATATCAGGAGATGGATTACACATTAACTCATCGGAACATTTCTTTCACATTTCTCAAGAATAAGGAAAGAAAAAGCCTGAGCAAACCCAGGCGCCGAACGTCATCAACTCAGATAAAGGTGATGCACTAGAGCCTCCTGCTGGTCAACAGCGCTATTACACATATTTACAGATATTAATTTTTTTAACTATAATTTATTTAATAATTAGTTTAATTAAATTATTATACAAGCTACATTCCAGAAAAATGTCTACGTGTTTTACAAGGAATTCAATTAAATGCCAGTTTTTTTTATTGATGAGCCGTTTATTAATTGCAGTCATAGACTTGAGCGCCGCCTGTCGGACTGTACATGTATCGCACATTGCAAACACGCATCAGCCTTTCCTCTGAATTTCGTTCTACAGTTAAACTGACTTCCGGTTGGTTAATGTCCCTTCTAGCAAATCAGTTCTACTATTCAGAGTCACATGACCTGTGACGTGTCATTGGAGAATGCGGAAGAGAATGAGGAGGTGCAGCGGTGAGAGAATCTCACATGACTGAGTTATTAATCACAAATATTTAAAAAAAACATAATCAGATGATCAGATGTAATCACTGTCAGGATGCCGCTGTTGATTCAGAATAAGCGAATAGAGCGCGTGACCTCAACCGCAGAGCTCTTCAGCAAATACCCGCACCTGAAGGTACAAACATAGTAATCTGAGAGCATATTTAATATTTGAAGTAATATAATACGGCAGTATGTATGCACAGACTGTGATACATAGACCCTCTTTCACTTTATATTTTAAAACCTACTCGGGTATACAGATACAAAGGTAGAAATCCTTAAAAGTATAATATAAAACATCAATACAACATCAAATATACTTTATAATGTGTGTGTATATATATTTGTGTGTATATGTGTGTGTTAGATTTTACAGCCCTATATACTGTATAAATATATAATGCTCTTGTTTTTTTGTTTTTTTTTGCATGCAACCTATTAATTAGCTCATATACACACTACATGTAATATTGGTATAATTTTATGAATTTATTTTCCACTCTGCAGGACTATTGAAGTGTATTGCAAAAATGTATTATAATAAAGAAAAAGAAAAAAATTCAAACTTGAATTCCTACATGCATCTTGATGTTAAAAACATTATTTTTTGTCACCTTTCACACACTCTTCATATAGAGCTGACAGTACAGGACGTGTGTGTGTTTCGTCACATCGATGTGTGTTTCTCTCTTAGGAAAGTGCGGAGCAGTTTGTGTGCCGAAGCCTGGAGCCTGTGGACCCGAAACAGCTCCTGTACGTCCAGCAGAGAGAGTTTGCGTCCACGACTCCAGCGGACAGTGAGTGTGTGTGTGTGTGTGTGTGTGTGTGTGTGTGTGTGTGTGTGTGTGTGTGATGAGCGGACGACATCTGTCAATCAAATCAAACGGATTGTGTCTCTTTCCTCAGATTCGGTCTCCATCCTGGGCTCTGATGACGCCACAACATGCCATTTAGTCGTTCTCCGACACACAGGTGACACGAAACCTTCTTCAAATCAATATCTGATGCCGTTTCACTGCATGTACGCGTGTGTGATCCTGCTTCTCTTCTGTTGTGAAGGCAGTGGAGCGACTTGCCTTGCACACTGTGATGGCTCCAGCACATGGACTGAAGTTCCTCTGATAGTCAATGCCGTCACTTCTATAAGCAACCCTGATAAAGACGGCAGGTGCTGTGGATCTTCATGCATCACTCAACTCAAATGGTGCTTTCACATATATAATGACTGTAGGAGTGTGTGTGTGTGTGTGTGTGTGTGTGTGTGTGTGTGTGTGTGTGTGTGTGTGTGTGTGTGTGTTTGTGTTTTCAGACTGGAGCTGCATCTGGTCGGGGGTTTCGATGACGACAAGAAGACCTCTCACTCACTCAGCCTTAGTATTCTGGGTACGTTGTGTAGAAATGTGTGATGAAGACGAAACGATCAGAATATGAGAGTGTTTTGTTTTACAGCTGCCTTTCAGAAGCAGAAGGAAGACGTTCACCTGGAGACGTGCTGCATCACAGGTCAGAGGTCGCTTGTGCTGTTCACTGTCTGACCAATTCTCTAGTTTCTCTAAATTCAGCTTAAAGGGATACTCCACTTTTTTTGGGGAAATAGGCTCATTTTACAACTCCCCCAGAGTTAAACAGTTGAGTCTTACCGTTTTCGAATCCATTCAGCCGATCTCCGGTTCTGGCGGTACCACTTTTAGCATAGCTTAGCATAGATCATTGAATCGGACAGGACCATTAGCATCTCTCTCAAAAAAATGACCAAAGAGTTTTGATATTTTTCCTATTTAAAACTTGACTCTTCTGTAGTTACAAGGCACAAGGCACGCTCCCTGTGCAAGCAGGTTGTCACGTTGGTTATGTTGACGGAAGTTAGCCTATTTTCAGGCGCTGCGTCATATCATTACGCCTGCTGGACTCATGGTACGGCAGCAAAGTTTCTTGATTATTACGCCGGAATGAGAGTATAGTTCCTAGCCATATCAGCCTAGAAAATCGCAAATTTTCATTTTCCGTCGGTCTTAGTACACAATGTAACTACAGAAGAGTCAAGTTTTAAATAGGAAAAACATCGAAACTCTTTGGTCATTTTTTTGAGAGAGATGCTAATGGTCCTGTCCGATTCAATGATCTATGCTAAGCTATGCTAAAAGTGGTACCGCCAGACCCGGAGATCGGCTGAATGGATTCGAAAACGGTAAGACTCAACTGTTTAACTCTGGGGGAGCTGTAAAATGAGCCTATTTCCAAAAAAAAGTGGAGTATCCCTTTAAAGGGGCTGTGTGTAGAGTTCAGAAACCTGTGTTATAGTGACACCGGTGGCCGTTATCGTGAACTGCAGCTCTGTTCGTGCTCATGTGACGAATACGAGACTGAACGGGATTCGAGACCCTGATATCAGAATCAGAATCAGAATGAGCTTTATTCGCCAAGTGTGCACAAACACACAAGGAATTTTTTGTGGTTTTTACAGGAGCTCTTGGTACATACATACATATATGACATTAGAACAGGCATTTAAATGAGAACATAAATAAATAGAATAAACAATAATAATAGTTATAGTATACATCTGAAACAGTTATGTACAGATTTGTGCATTGTGTGTACAGCTCTATAAATAAAATTTGTATATGTATTTACACAAAAAAACCTCTTGCTTCTCTCTCAAGTACTGAATGAATTATACAGCAGGTGTTAATTGCTGTTTTAGCTGTTTAAGCTGGAGATAGCATGGGGGAAAAAACTGTTTTTGTGCCTAGATGTTCTAGTGCGCAGAGATCTGTAACGTCTGCCTGACGGCAGAAGTGCAAACAGGTTTTGGCCGGGGTGGGAGGGGTCTGTGATGATGTTCCCTGCCCGTTTCTTCACTCTGGCATTGTACAAGTCCTGAAGGTTGGGGAGGTGTACACCAATGATCCTTTCAGCTGTCCTAACAGTCCGTTGTAGTCTTCTTATATCTGATTTCCTGGCTGACCCAAACCAGACAGTTATAGAAGTGCACAGAACCGACTCAATAACAGCTGAGTAAAACTGAGTCATCTGCGCTTGTGGTAGGTTGAACTTTTTCAGTTGACGAAGGAAGTACAACCTCTGTTGGGCCTTTTTGACAATGGAGTCAATGTGATTGTCCCACTTCAGGTCCTGAGAGATGGTAGTGCCCAGGAACCTGAATGACTCCACTGCTGTCACAGTGCTGTCCATGATGGTGAGAGGGGGGAGTGCAGGGGGGTTTCTCCTAAAGTCCACTATCATCTCCACAGTTTTGAGCGTGTTCAGCTCCAGGTTGTTATGACTGCACCAGACAGCCAGCTGTTCAACCTCTTGTCTGTAAGCAGACTCGTCACCGTCCTGGATGAGGCCAATGACTGTGGTGTCGTCTGCAAACTTCAGGAGCTTGACGGAGGAGTCTTTGGAGGTACAGTCATTTGTGTAGAGGGAGAAAAGCAGTGGGGAGAGAACGCACCCTTGGGGGGCACCAGTGCTGATGGTAAGGGTCCGAGATGTGACTTTTCCCAGCCTCACTAGCTGCTGCCGGCCTGTCAGGAAGCTGATGATCCACTGACAGATGGAGGAGGGCACAGAGAGCTGGGTTAGTTTATTCAGGAGGGTATCCGGGACGATGGTGTTGAAAGCGGAGCTGAAGTCCACAAACAGGATCCTTGCATAAGTCCCTGGTTTGTCCAGATGTTGGAGGATGTAGTGCAGTCCCATGTTGACTGCATCATCCACAGACCTGTTTGCTCGATAAGCAAACTGCAGGGGGTCCAGCAAGGGTCCAGTGAGGTCCTTCAGGTAGGCCAGCACCAGTCTCTCAAATGACTTCATGACCACAGATGTCAAAGCAACAGGTCTGTAATCGTTAAGTCCAGAGATTTTAGGTTTCTTGGGTACCGGGATGATGGTGGAGTGTTTGAAGCAGGAGGGGACTTCACACAGCTCCAGTGATCTGTTGAAAATCAGTGTGAAGATGGATGACAGCTGGACAGCGCAGGCTTTGAGACAGGCTGGTGAGACACCGTCTGGGCCTTTGGCTTTCCTTATCTTCTGTTTCCTGAAGACTCTGCATACATCCTCCTCACTGATCTGAGGTGCAGGCTGAGAAGCAGTATGGGGGAGGGAGGGGGGTGTTGATGGTTGTGTGTAGAGACGGTCAGAGCGGGTGTGGGGTGTGAGAGCAGGCTTTATTCTCACGACGAAGCTCTTATTCTTCGCTTAGAAGTAAAAAGAAGTTGGAAATACATTAGCAGTGATAAACCGTTAGCGAACATCCCGACGCCGTCCACCGCTAGAGCGACACTTAGATGAATCTGTAAATATGAGCTTCACGCTTTCCTCTCAATAACTGAATAAACACACAAAACTGCCAGCGGTGAGAAAACAGCGGTTCAGAAATCATCTGATCATAGAGATGTGGATCTGAGATTCACCGGCATCATGACGACAGATGAGCTCATTAATATCACACGGTTATGATAGTTTGAGTATAAAGTATGATAGATCTGACTATGAGAGACTATAGTTTAAATCAATCTGAATTTTCCTTGCATGACACATTGACATTACAGTACAGAATGGCTTTTTCGGCATTATCCTGAACACTGTAAGTATTAATGTCATGTGTGAACGATAGAGAGGCTCTCGGGAGCGTAACCGTCACATGCTTCGATTTTCCCGGGAAAAACATCCCGAATCCTTCATATAAAAGTCTACAGGCTCGATTTTTAAAAGTTTCGTTACAAGCTGTTCACACATTAATACAAAAGTGATTAATACATTAAAATTCTTACATATAGCCCCTTTAAAGGGACAGTTCACCCTTAAAATGTAAACCTGTGTAATGTTATTCTTTCTGTTGATCATAAAAAATTTTTTAAAAATAAAATGATGAAACCTCATAAAACCACAGTCATTACAATTAATTTGTTATATTCTAAATCAGGAGGTCGAATGATGCTTTATGAGAGGAACAGACTCAATAATCATCATTCATGAAATGTGTCCCTCTGTTGAATTACAGCTTAAATGTACATTAACACATTGTGTTTTACTCAGTTCTTTGAGTCTGTTCTTCACACAGAGCTGATGTGTGACTTCAGGAAACTCTGACTGATAACATGCATATCATAATTATGTTTCTTCAGACATGAATGACGTGAGCAGAGACGGGGTTCACCGGCCGGTGGTGTGTGGGATAGGTAATGTCAGCTTCTCTTCATGATGTCCTCTGTTCTCTGAGCTGTGCATTTACAGTATCAACTGAATGTGATGAAAGTTTATTCTTATTATTATTATTATATGTGATGAAAGTTTTGTGACGCACAATAATATAAAAACACTAATAAAGGCACATTTTTCAGTTTCACTCAACAATAAACAGAAAGTGTGACCAGTGCGTCAATTTGTGATAAATATTGTGATTTCAATTTGTTTTATTTTTGAAAGCTCCAAATTTGTGCTTGTTTAGCCAAAATTTGTGAGGACATTATTTTGGCAATAAAATAATAATAATAATTATTATTATTATTATTATTATTATTTAATGATTATTATTAGTACTAAAATATATTATGATATATTTCTCTATAAAATAAAGTATTTATTTAAAAAAAAATTTTTTTATTATTATTTATTTAAATGAGTATATTAAGACAAATAATATAATAATAACATTATTTCACATTAAAACGGCATAATTTCTTCATTTTCAAATGTTAAACTATCAAGCTTTTATTTGATTTAAACCACTGTTGTTGTGTAATCTCCAGTTTCTAAGTGTTTCTGGTTGCACGCCGCATCAGTGTTACTGCATGAATCCTGCTGGACGTGTCGGTGTTGTGTGTGGTTTCAGGTGTGAACGTTAAAACTGGTCACATGTTTCCCGCCTCGTTTGCGTGTCGAGGGCCGGCGGAGGAGCTCAGATCCGCGCGCACCTTCTCCGGTGGAGAGGTACACAGATAACACAACTAATCTCCTTCAAATGTAGATCTGCATGATGATACTATTGACCAATCAGAATCTGAGTAGCCGAACTGACGGAGTCTCAGCTCATCCGGATCTTCAGCCAGATGAACTGGATAATAGAATGTTCTGATTAGGGCTGCACGATTAATCGCAATAAAACCGCACGCGATTTGGCAAAGGCTGCGATTATTTTAAGCGCAGCTTGTCAGTGGAGTGCGGCTGATCGGTAGTAAACACTGCCCCATTTGAACACCAGAGGGCGCTCTCACGCAAACACGATAAATATGCCCCGCCGCAGAAGTACAATAACGGCGTATCATTCCAGGAAATCCCTGTCGCTGTAGCTGAATAGCAGGGGGGCAGCGTTTCATATTATGTTGAAGCTTCCCCGGGCGCCGCCATTGGCTATCAGACCATCACCTGCTGTTAGCATCCCATTGACTCCTATTCATTTTGGCGTCACTTTGACAGCGAATAACTTTACATCTGAGGCGTTTAAAGACTCCATTTGTCCATTATTTATTTCTAAAGAAACACGAAAATGTATTAAAGGCTCCATTACCTTGTATCTTACATTATGGCCCCGTAGAAGCAGTTTTTGTAAAAATAGGCTAACGATTGCGTCATACCAACGCGACTCTCTGTCGCACAGTAGAGAGATTACCATATGGACAGGAGGAGAAGCTCGCGCGCAATCGGGGGGACGTGGAGGCAAAATGACAAAGTAATTAATCAGAATACTTAGCAAAAGTTTCTCCTGCTCCAGCTCATGGACAGCTCCTACTCACACTCTCCGTCTCTGCAAGTTTCGGAAGGGAATGATTCAGATTTTGCTTGGCACAGCTACTAGAAGACAGACGGGTTGCTCACGTCACATCTACGTCGTCAAGCTCAGTGTGAGTCTGCGCAGTACGCTCAGCCATCAGGAAGTTAGTGCTTCTAATTGACTTCACTTTCCTCTGTTGAATCCAATGGGGTCGCTGTGTCCAGTTTATATACTGTCTATGCTGAATAGTCAGAAGATTGAAACGCTTTGATTAAACATGACTTATAAATGCACGACTGCCTTATTCTGTGTCAGAAGCTCATCATCTCACAGAAAGAGGAGCTCAACTGTCCTTATGAAGTGAGTTTGGAGTAAATGCATGTTATTAAATGTTGCATGTTATTAAAACGAGGTTCATAAATGATTCTCGTGTTTGGAAAGATATTTGACTCGTGTTGTTTTTTTTCAAATGCACGTTATAAGTGACTCAAACTCACAGTGCTTTCAGATGGAGCAGCGTTTACAGAGCCGTACATCAATGACAAACTGCGCATAAAAAATAATCGCAGCCTTTGCGATTTTAAAATCGCGATAAGCGATCTCGATTTAAGTGCGATTACATGGAAATTGCGATTAATCGTGCAGCCCTAGTTCTGATCCAGTCTGACCTCTGACCTGTAACGCTGCCTGGATCATGATCATACACTGTTCGCTCGTTGGCCAGAGGAGAACTGAGCGACTGAGTCTGGGTTCTCCGTTCTGTCACTGATGGAGTTTTGGTTCCTCGCCACTGTCGCCTTTTTTCGCCTTTGTCTTTTGTCTTGCTTAGTTGGGGACATTTAATATAATATTCAACAATATTATTGATCTCCTGCATTGACACCATTATATGAACTGAACTGAGCTGGACGATGACATCACGGTTTTCTCCAGAGCGGCTAGATATATAAATGAACTAAATTAATAACTTTTTTACAACAAAAATGAACCATCACTGAATTACTTAAGCTGGACTGTGACGCTATTTTCTTCTGGACACAAACTTTGTTGCATTATTCTCTTGTTACCTCTGTAAAGCTGCTCTGAAACACTCTGTGCTGTAGAAGTGAGCTGACTGTACCTGTTCTCCACAGATGGTTGAGGTGTATGACTCCAGCCGAGAGCTCGTGAGGATCGGCCCGTGCCGATGGACGCCGAACGAAGACCTGGGCTTCTGGCTTTCTCAAGATGATGACACCATCCTACAGGTCTGAACACTCCTCAGAGTTTGCATACGTGCTTCTGTTGAGGATCATATCTGATGCATTTCTTTCTGGTATAGTTTTATTCAGAGACTCAAACTGAGCAAACATATGCCATATGGCGCAGAAGCTGATATTTATATGGACAAAAAGTAAGATGAAATTATGATGCTTGTAATATAAATCAATGAGCTCTTTATAACAGTGCAGCAGATACTGACATAAAATCACATAAATATTAATATCTGCCAATAATGTCTTAAGATGATTTTTAAATGCTTAGTTTTATGATCAAAGCTGTAGTTTTAAAACATATAATGCAATGCAATACAATGACGATTGAGAGATGAACAAATAAACCTTCCTCAAAAGCCTGATGATCATATTTTAGACCTCAGTCGCTTCAGTCCAGTCAGTGTTCATCTTAAAATATCACTAACAATATTAAAGTTATTCTTGCCTTTACTTGAAAGTCAGTGCAGATTTGACATCAGAAAGACACGAGAAGCTCGAGCTGAAGGAGGACGTTTGTATAATTATACTAAAAGACTTTTACTGTATTAAAAAGTCTAAACTGTCAGTCAGACGACAGGAGTGCAGGAGATTGTGTGCGACATCAGATCATATAGTGATGATTAATGATGTTTAGTGTGTTCAGTCATTGATCAGATCTGCTGGATGAAAAGCTCATTAATGTCTGGTTTGTCCTTCAGTATTTGTCCACGTCTCCGAGCGCTGAACCTCCTCACTTCGTCCAGCACATCAAATCCACCATCCGGTTCCTGCTGGATCATCCCAGTGCAGACGAGCTGTTCCCCGGCGGACAGGCTCAGCTCTACCGGCGCTCTGAGGAGGGGGGGTGGGAGAGAGTCTGACCTCTGACCTCTGAGGAGGGGGGGGGGGGGGGTGGGCGAGAGTCTGACCTCTGACCTCTGAGGAGGAGGGGGGGTGGGCGAGAGTCTGACCTCTGAGGAGGAGGGGGGGGGGGGCGAGAGTCTGACCTCTGAGGAGGAGGGGGGGTGGGCGAGAGTCTGACCTCTGACCTCTGAGGAGGAGGGGGGGGTGGGCGAGAGTCTGACCTCTGACCTCTGAGGAGGAGGGGGGGTGGGCGAGAGTCTGACCTCTGACCTCTGAGGAGGAGGGGGGGTGGGTGAGAGTCTGACCTCTGAGGAGGAGGGGGGGTGGGCGAGAGAGTCTGACCTCTGAGGAGGAGGGGGGTGGGCGAGAGTCTGAGGAGGAGGGGGGGTGGGCGAGAGTCTGACCTCTGACCTCTGAGGAGGAGGGGGGGTGGGTGAGAGTCTGACCTCTGAGGAGGAGGGGGGGTGGGCGAGAGAGTCTGACCTCTGAGGAGGAGGGGGGTGGGCGAGAGTCTGACCTCTGAGGAGGAGGGGGGGTGGGCGAGAGTCTGACCTCTGACCTCTGAGGAGGAGGGGGGGTGGGTGAGAGTCTGACCTCTGAGGAGGAGGGGGGGTGGGCGAGAGAGTCTGACCTCTGAGGAGGAGGGGGGTGGGCGAGAGTCTGACCTCTGAGGAGGAGGGGGGGTGGGCGAGAGTCTGACCTCTGACCTCTGAGGAGGAGGGGGGGTGGGCGAGAGTCTGACCTCTGAGGAGGAGGGGGGGTGGGCGAGAGTCTGACCTCTGAGATGGGGGGGGGGAGTCTAACCTCTGATGAGGAGGAGGGGGGGGTCTGACCTCTGAGGAGGGGGGGGGGGGGGCGAGAGTCTGACCTCTGAGATGGGGGGGGGGTCTGACCTCTGCGGAGGAGGGGGGGGGGTGGGCGAGAGTCTGACCTCTGCGGAGGAGGGGGGGTGGGCGAGAGTCTGACCTCTGAGATGGGGGGGGGAGTCTAACCTCTGATGAGGAGGAGGGGGGGTCTGACCTCTGAGGAGGGGGGAGGGCGAGAGTCTGACCTCTGAGATGGGGGGGGGGGTCTGACCTCTGCGGAGGAGGGGGGGGTGGGCGAGAGTCTGACCTCTGAGGAGGAGGGGGGGTGGGCGAGAGTCTGACCTCTGAGGAGGAGGGGGGGTGGGCGAGAGTCTGACCTCTGAGATGGGGGGGGGGTCTGACCTCTGAGGATGGGGGGGGGGTCTGACCTCTGAGGACGGGGGGGGGGGTCTGACCTCTGAGGATGGGGGGGGGGTCTAACCTCTGATGAGGAGGAGGGGGGGGGGGGGCGAGAGTCTGACCTCTGAGATGGGGGGGGGGTCTGACCTCTGAGGATGGGGGGGGGGTCTGACCTCTGAGGACGGGGGGGGGGGGTCTGACCTCTGAGGATGGGGGGGGGGTCTGACCTCTGACCTCTGTGACCCACTCAAACCCAGCCAAAGGCCTTTGAACGTTACAGTAGAAGCTCCTTCACTGATCTGAGACCTGCTGTGAAGGCCATCTCTCTGCAGAGTGGATTATCTGAAGATGGATTTACTAATGCGTGTTTTTCAAAGACGGCCCTTACCATCGAGACAAGAGCTTATTAACTCTTTTATTTCTGTTTTATTTCATGTGTGTACATGCATCATATGAATCATAAGACGTGTGCTTTATTTTAAACTGATATGATGTCACATTGTTTTCTTCCTAATATCCAGCTTTGTCTCATTTGCTCTTTATGAATTCATTTGAGAAACTGTAAATACAGTATGTTTGTGTCCTTTGAGGAGAAATCAGAGAATTAAAATTCTGTTACCAGAGGAAACACTGTGTTTTATATATTGAGTCCTTTATGTAATAATAACAATGGAAATGTTAAATATATTCATCTTTAGGAAGAAACAGAATGAAATGAGGGAATCTGTTTATTGCAGATTTCAGATGAAATGTTTGCCAGATATGAAATACTGAAGTACAACATATTTAAAACGTATGATAGACTATTTAACTTTTTGCCTATAATATAAACAATGAAACAAAAAATGTAAAATATTTGAAAATAATCAACAGGCAACAGAAATTATAATTCATATATGATAAAGTGCTGCATGTGAAAATAACATGTACACTCACCTAAAGGATTATTAGGAACACCTGTTCAATTTCTCATTAATGCAATTATCTAATCAACCAATCACATGGCAGTTGCTTCAATGCATTTAGGGGTGTGGTCCTGGTCAAGATAATCTCCTGAACTCCAAACTGAATGTCAGAATGGGAAAGAAAGGTGATTTAAGCAATTTTGAGCGTGGCATGGTTGTTGGTGCCAGACGGGCCGGTCTGAGTATTTCACAATCTGCTCAGTTACTGGGATTTTCACGCACAACCATTTCTAGGGTTTACAAAGAATGGTGTGAAAAGGGAAAAACATCCAGTATGCGGCAGTCCTGTGGGCGAAAATGCCTTGTTGATGCTAGAGGTCAGAGGAGAATGGGCCGACTGATTCAAGCTGATAGAAGAGCAACTTTGACTGAAATAACCACTCGTTACAACCGAAGTATGCAGCAAAGCATTTGTGAAGCCACAACACGCACAACCTTGAGGTGGATGGGCTACTACAGCAGAAGACCCCACCGGGTACCACTCATCTCCACTACAAATAGGAAAAAGAGGCTACAATTTGCACGAGCTCACCAAAATTGGACAGTTGAAGACTGGAAAAATGTTACCTGGTCTGATAAGTCTCGATTTCTGTTGAGACATTCAGATGGTAGAGTCAGAATTTGGCGTAAACAGAATGAGAACATGGATCCATCATGCCTTGTTACCACTGTGCAGGCTGGTGGTGGTGGTGTAATGGTGTGGGGGATGTTTTCTTGGCACACTTTAGGCCCCTTAGTGCCAATTGGGCATCGTTTAAATGCCACGGCCTACCTGAGCATTGTTTCTGACCATGTCCATCCCTTTATGACCACCATGTACCCATCCTCTGATGGCTACTTCCAGCAGGATAATGCACCATGTCACAAAGCTCGAATCATTTCAAATTGGTTTCTTGAACATGACAATGAGTTCACTGTACTAAAATGGCCCCCACAGTCACCAGATCTCAACCCAATAGAGCATCTTTGGGATGTGGTGGAACGGGAGCTTCGTGCCCTGGATGTGCATCCCACAAATCTCCATCAACTGCAAGATGCTATCCTATCAATATGGGCCAACATTTCTAAAGAATGCTTTCAGCACCTTGTTGAATCAATGCCACGTAGAATTAAGGCAGTTCTGAAGGCGAAAGGGGGTCAAACACAGTATTAGTATGGTGTTCCTATAATCCTTTAGGTGAGTGTATAATGGTGACACTTTAGGGTAGAGAAGTGTCCTACAAAATACTAATATTTTATTAAGAAAATTAACCACATAGAAAATATTCCAATCGCCTTTATGGCCAACTGTTAATGATTAAGTTATGTGGATGAATATTGCTCAAAGTTCATAAATGAACATATTTTACACGGAAGTAAAGGAAGGCCAGAAGAACCAAGACGAGGTATGCTGATCAAATATTACATTTTGCTTATTGTTTGGTATGTTTTCTGTGCTTGCATGTTTAAAAGAACTTTCCAAAAAGTGTATTCATAAGCTTTTGTTCAGCGCAGGTTCACTTTTGCACATTTCCTTCACATTTTCTTATATAATCCCTTTGGGGGGAAATCTTAAAACAAATTAGTAATAAGTGTTATAAAATTAGTGTTACATCTTCTGTGATTACTAGGCATTGCTTAATGTTTAAAACATGATAAAATGGCCGCGTGTATTAAGTAAAGTTTTCTTATTACCAGTTTCATGAAGAGCAAGCACAGCTTCACACACTGAGATCATGGGCGCTGCACCTTCTAAAGGTAGGAGAAGTTTATTTCAACTATAAAATACTTTGATTAGACGCCTATTTGTTAGATGAGAATTATAGTGATTTCTTTCCACAAGATAACGAACCGATTGAGGAAAAAGGAAACACATTTTGTGAAAGTGAGCTCAGGCGGAGACGTGGAAGTCTGCAGAATAATCCTCATAACGGTGAGTATTTCTCCACTAAACCTACATCTGCTCTCACAATCACTGAAGCACTGATTATGAGTGTCATTTTCTTTTACAGTGAGAAATGACAAAGAAGATTCAGAAGAGAAGACGCAGAAAGTGTACATTGAACTCCACAAATTTGTGCTGATATTGATGGTTATTGCAGCTCTCATTGGTTCAGTTGTTGGAGCTCAAGCTGGAGTTTCAGGATCTTGCAAGGGAATGATCTCCGGTGTTCTTGTAGGGATTATACTTTCCAATTTCAAGTTTGCTTATAAGCCACTGTAAAAAAATATAGATTTTCATGATTTGTCATCACAACTTTTTTCTTTTGTCAAACCAACTTAGATAAATAGTGTGGTTTAGATGACATAATATTTTGAGTTTCTGTTTATTAAACCAATCTTCTTCATTGTATTAACTCAATTTTTTTTTATTTCAATGAACTCAAAATTATAAGGCAACCAGGTAATTTACTCTTTTAAGTTAAACCAACAATATTTTCTTTACAAGCCAAGTTGATTGTACTTAAAAATTTAAGGCAGCAACTAAACGTTTATTTTTTACAGTGTTTACATTCAGATGTATTCACGCTTTTATCCAACCTAAAGCAAAACATTGTACACCATAAGCTACAAAGTTGATCACGTACCAGCTGGTACAGACATTAAAGCGCAAACAGTCCAGAATAGTATTTTTCAATTTTATTAAGTATATATTTCAGAAAGTTCATATACAAGTAATGTGAGTTACATAATCAGAATACTTTTTTCAAGGTAAGTAATGCATTACTTTTACATTTACAACAACATATGCGAGTTACTTTTTCAAACAAGCATGTCCAGCCCAGATGAGATAAAGTAACACAAAAGTAACGCAACTAGTTACTTTTTAGGCAGTAACACAATATTGTAATGCACTACTTTTAAAAGTAACTTTCCCCAACACTGGCATTGTATGTTTTATTGAAAACTGAGAGGGACGATCTGTACACGGCTGACACTGGTAAACTGAAACCTGAAAAGCAGAAGAAAAGAGAAAACAGAGATAAAAGACTGTACTAATTTACACTCCTGAATGAAACACAGACTAAGACAGAAGGAGTGAATACTGGTGAAGTGGGATTTATTATTATATTCTTGCATTAATAAATACCAGCATTCATCCTAAAGTTTGCCTTTTTGGTTCTTACATCATTTCTGTGGGAATAACACATTTAGACAGCTTTATATGCTTTATATTAAAGACGTGAGGAAGCTAAACTGCAGGTGTTTGCTAGATTTTGTGCTGTTGTTGATGAAGTTTCCTGAGCAATTGTGAGAAGAAGAGATTGTGGAGTCCAGAACTACAGTGGAAACAGGAACGTACGTTATAAATATGCTTCACTCATAATTGTTTAATTGTCCTTAAGGATCTTGCATCTTGCAGGGGATTTTAACACGTTTTAAATGTTTAAATATGTTTCTCATATGTCATGGCTAAATTACATTATGCACTATGTAAATAAAATTTATTTGGACTAAAATCATGTTAAGGATTGTATGGACAGGTTAATTAGTCTAGACTAGACTCATGGCCCAGTAAGCAGATACTGTACATTCTGGTAAATATATTGACATATAATGGTATTTCATTGCAGTGTAATGGTAAATCATTCATAGAGACTCATATGTCATAAACAATGTGATTTTTCACCATTTTGCACCTGATAAAACGAGCTGGTAAAAGCGTGAGATCATTCATGGATACGGAGAGATGAAATTCATTAGATTCACAGTCATTACATTCTCTTTTTTTATTCTATTTTATAAAAGACTTCCAATTTTACATACAGCTTTTGGAACTAAAAACACAAAGGGCTGAAAATACGTAGTTTTGAAAGCGTATAGGCTAATATTCTGACTGGAATTTAATTTTGAAGAATACCAGAAAAACTAAAAACTTTGATTAATAATAATGGTTATAAGTCCTCAAAATCACTTTCCATTATAGGCTTCAAAGCCAGTTGTTCAGTGACATCATCCTCCAGGAAGTGACATCATCTTGGAGGGAAATCAGCAGCACAGACATCAGTAAGTAGAAGTGCTCTTGTTTCCGTCTCTTTTCCTGCAACCACATTTTTTGGTCTTCTAATTTTATATAGGCCTATCTTTTGGGACAAAACATTGACAGTGCTAAATACATGTTTGTATCACTAACAAAATTACAGTAATGTCCTACAAAATATTAGAAAGATTTAGGCTGGAAAAGAAGTAATTTTGCATTTGGTTTTAAGATTATTTTGGAAGGATATACATACCTATTAACAGAAAACTGGGGTCTATGGTAGAAATGTGTGTATTTGATGTGCTTTTTCATATTCAAAATCACTTTTTGGAAATTAAAGAACAAAATACATCATGAATTTATTTATTTTATTTGGAAAATTATACAACTCTTTATGAATCAGATTTCTAACAATTTAAAAAATGACTTCTCATTTATAAATGTGAAATTTTACATAATCCTTTTGGAACAAACCAAAAATAAAAGTGCTGAAATTTAACTTATTAAAAATGTTCATCAGTTTCAATCCCCTTTATGCCTTCACTAGTTCATTATAAATAGTTTTGTTGTGTATGATGTAATGCATGATGATTATAAAAACAATGATCAAAATGTTGTTTAAAATAGTTTATATGGAGTATGATTGTCACTCAGAAGAAAGTATTTAATGTCAAGTAACCAGACACACAGAAATCACAAATTTTGCAATCTCTATGTATTAAAGTTTTTTTCAGTCTGTATTTATTTGCAACGAATAAGATTTGAGAAAGTATCTGGATTTTTGAAACATGTGACCAACCAGATCCTGCGAGATCACGCCACCAGAGCACGCATGCCTTATGGGCAACTAACATTAAATATTCATTTTACAGTACTGTTCAAAGTTCATACACAACACCATATACGGCATAAATGAAAGTATTTCTTACACGGAAGTAAAGGTACAGAAAAAACACCAGCTAGCAATACGAGGTAGGCTGAAACTATATTACATTTTGCTTATTGTTTGATATGTTTTCTGTGCTTGCATGTTAGAAAACAGTTTAAGTGTATTCTGCTGATGAATAAGCTTTTGTTCAAGCTTAAACGAGAAAACAGGACTTGATCTTCAAAATTTCCTCAAGGTTTCCTCTTTTAAGTCTGTTGATATAAGAAGTATTTTTCATAATGTAAACATGTGGACCCTTGATAATGCAATTTACCCTTTTTCTAAATAATTGTTATAAAATTAACCTTCCCTACACATTTTTTCATATATTTTCTCTAAAAAATTCATGCCACAAATCAGCATAAATAAGAAAAATTAGTGTTACATCTTCTGATTAGATGATTAGGCATTGCTTAATGTCTTAAAACGAGAGAAAATGGCTTTGGGAATTAATTGAAACTTGTACAACAGACTGCGTGTTTTCTTGTTATCAGTTTCCATGAAGAGCAGAAACACCTTCACACACTGAGATCATGAGTGATACACCTTTTCAGGGTAGGTCAATCATTCTGTGTGTGTTTTCCAATGAGGAAATGATTTGATTAAACACCATTATGGAATAATATTAATTTGTTAATTTGATAATGCTTGCTCTTTAAAGGAGGGTCGTCTGTACAGTCAGAGCTCAGACTTGTGATCCTAGGAAATGAAGATGATAGGAATAAAGTGGTAAAATCAGTCCTGAACTGTGAGAATCTGACAGGAGTGAAAGTTGGTCAGTGTTTGTTACATCAGCGAGATCAAGCTGGACGGAGGATCACTGTTGTTGAAGCTCCAGGATGGGACAGATCCTCAAAACAACAAACGCCAGAGATCATAAAAGAAGAGGTTGAGAGAAGCGTGTCTCTCTGTCCTCCAGGACCTCATGCTCTTCTTCTGGTCATTCCGGTGAAAACTCTCTCTGAAGAACCGTCTACACATGAGATTACAGCAGCACAGACTCACATGGAGTTGCTGTCAGAGCGCGTCTGGAAACACACGATCCTGCTGTTTGCTTGTGATGAAGGAGTGGAAGATCCACAGATCAAAGAACACATTCACAGCGCAAAGATGATCCTGGACAAGTGTGGAGGACGATCCTATGTTCTTCAGAAGAGTGCTCAGATCCATGAACTTATAAAGAAGATAGACGACCTGGTGGAGAAGAACCGTGGTGATTTCTTCATAGTTGAACTGATTAAACACAAGACACAAGAAGCGTCTGGAGAAAGTGAGCTCAGAAAGAGACGTGGAAGTATTGAAGATCCTCCTAACTGTGAGTATTACTCCACAAAACCTGCAGCTACTCTCAGTTTCTGAAGTCCTGGATCTATTAGTGTTATTTTTTCTTTTACAGTGAATAAAGACAAAGGAGATTCTGGGGAGAAGAAAGAAACCACAGAGTCTGACAAACCTTCGGAAGACACACCGAAAATCTGCATGGAATTCAAAACTTTTGTAGTGATATTGATGGCTGTAGTTGGAGCTCTTATTTGTGCAGTTGCTGGAGCTGAATATGGAGTTTCAGGATCTGTCGCTGGATTAGTCTCTGGTACCATTGTAGGGATTTTACTTGCAAGTATCTCCATGTACATTTACACTAACATTTATTTACGCTCGTACCCAAAAAAACCTACACATCATACATCATAAGCACTTGAATCATAAGGTGCTGCAAAGTTTGAAAGCTGAACAGATACGCGCTAGTACAGATATAAAAGTGCAAACAGTCTAGGAAAGTATTTTCTTATGTACATATATATTTGAGAATGTGCATTATGTATAGATATTCTTGAAAACTGTGAGGGACAATTTGTACAAGGTTGACGATGGACATGTTGTACTGTAGATTTGAACTGAAAACAGAAAAAAGGGCAAAAAACAGCTAGCGAGATTATAAAGAGATCAAAGACTTTTACTACACTAATATACACTCTTGAGTGAAACACAGCAAACTAGGACAGAAGGAGTGAATACTGGTGAAGTGGGAATTCTTGCATTAGTAAATACCAGCATTCATCCTAAACTTTGCCTCTTTCTGACATAATTGATGTGGGCATAACACATTTAGACAGCTTTATATGCTTTATATGTCCAGAACTACAGTGAAAACAGGAACATACTCTATAAATGTTACATTTTTTATGAATTTTTAATGGTTTCCTTATACATTTTTTTAATTGTCTGTAAGATCTTACACATTTCAGGTCTTCTTTTTTTTAAAACACACCAGCATGTTTAATTATATTTCTCGTATGTCATCATGCGGCTTTAGATGACTGTACAAACACGATGTATACTATGTAAATAAAATGTATTTGGGCAAAAATCATTTTTGTTTGTTTAGGATTTCATGTATACATTACTAAGTCTAAACTAGACCCATGGTCCAGTAAGCAGATACTGTAAGGTTTTGGAAAATATATTGACATTTAGGCTAATGGTTTTTGGTTGCAGTTTAATGGTAAATCATTAATCAGACGTGTCATAAACAGTGTCAGGCCATTTTCCATGTCTGGAGTTTACACCTACTCACATCAATGTACTGATAAAAAGAGCTGGTATAAGCGAGAGTTCATTCATGGAGCTGGAGTGATGAAATTCATTAGATTCACTGGCATTATTACATTCTGTATAAATTAGGTCAGCTGGAACCGGGAACACTTCCTATAACACCCGATGTACTCGTTACATCATAAGAAGAATGTTTGTTTGTTTTTTTTTTGTTTTTTTTTTCCAGAATGCATTAACCCTCAAACAGGCAAGAGTGGAAAATTATCATCAACAAATTATTTCATGTCACTTTTAATATCATCTGGACTTAAGTAAAGCATATCCAAAGGAATTTTTGAAATATTAAGCGCTTACCTACCTTTGAATGAACTTGAGCGCGAAAAAGACGCGATATGTGAACTGCCTCTTGGCGAGCGACTTCGATACTTTTTTGCTACTTTGTAATAACTTTCTGCGGCCAGTGTTTCTGGAAATGAACGAGGGTAAAATCTTTTTTAAGACCTGACTAAATGAAATTTAAGACGGCGGATGAAAATCTTTAAGACGTTTTAAGGCCTTAAATTTAAAGTTCAGAATTTAAGACTTTTTAAGACCCCACGGGAACCCTGGGGCCCTATTTTATTTGTAATAAATTGTTGTTAAATTCTAAGTTTCATGATTTCAAATAAGACATGCTTTTTGATTGCTAACATTTTAACTTAACCTTTACATTTGAGTCCAGAGTAATGGAAAAAAATGTATCCGGAAATATTAAAATGGAATTGAGTCCGTACATCATCGTGATGTTCACTTTGGAAACGCCAAGCCTTTAACCTGAATGCATGTGTGCCCTTTTATGACTCCGCTGAGATTTGCTGATGGTTCATTCATGTTTTATCTGATGAGGAAGCGCAGGTGTTTGGCAGGACTCGAGCCTCTGTGGTTTAGAGCATACTGACTTATCTCTTTGGCAGCGTTTATGATGTGAACATCAATGATAGTTAACCACAGCACAGTTTGTTTGTTTCAGTCGTCTTGAAGTTCTTCACAACATCAGTTTTTCCAAAAGTTCTGTATTTGTAAATGTCAAGTTAAAATATTCTCATTTGCAAGTAGTAGCCTAACTCATTTTATAAAACAGTTTAATTTTCCCTCCCAAGATCTGTTATATTCTCTCCTTGACATGAGGTTAAATACAAACCTCTGGGTCTTCATTTGAATCTCCAGCTGTGATTCACACTTCTATAAGGTTGGCGCATCAGGAGACTGCAGCCGTGTGTTTTACTTTGAAGCTTCTGCTTTGCTTCTAAAGGTGTGAAAAAACGTTCACATACTTTTACTTTCAAATCTCATGTCTGAACTCATGTCCCCTCTCAGAATTATTTTATTAGGGGAGGAATGTAGAAATACTGTATCTGTTTACTCGAAATGGTGCCATAGTTGGACTCTTACGTTTGATCTACAGCATTGATTAATGCAGAAAATACGAGCTTGTGTTATAGTTTGTAAAATACAATACCTTACTAAATTAGTCTTTATGGATCCAAACAGTTGCTGTTCATTGATTGTCCCATAGAGTTTTGTAAAGGCCTTTCTGTCAATGTAAATACTATAGGGTATGGGTTCAAATAGTTTCTGTTTTCTTATTTTTATTTACAGTCGGTAGAGCTTTACTCTCTTTAATGAGCTTTTACAACTCGCTCTTAGCGTTAAAGCACTTTAATTTTTTTTAGTTCTGCTCTCTCATATAACAGCATTTACAGAAAGTGTTATGACAGTAGATCATAAGGTATTGTTCAATAAGTGCATTTTTCTGTTGGTTTTGGATTCTTCAAACAGAGATGAACTAAATGTCAACTTGTTAAAATGTGCAAAAACAGATGCATCACATTGTATGCAAACACTCCCACATGTACACATCTGTTGATTCTGCTCTGACCACAAAGTAACCAAACCGTGCATTGAAGAACAGTTGTGTCCTCATTGCTCTCACACTCGACATTGTTGGATGTCTGAGGCAACACATTGACTTCTGGCTGAGAGAACAGTCGGCAAGATGGATGTTTGCAGATATCTGATTGTGTATCACTTCCTGGCG
Source organism: Rutilus rutilus (assembly GCF_951802725.1). Classification (NCBI taxonomy): domain Eukaryota; kingdom Metazoa; phylum Chordata; class Actinopteri; order Cypriniformes; family Leuciscidae; genus Rutilus; species Rutilus rutilus. The sequence goes on along the minus strand of NC_140217.1, from coordinate 2,113,100 downwards.
TTCACCTTTTTCAGAGTGGCAGGTAATGGTTATTTATGTGTCACGGAGTTTGATTAGAAAGTTTACAAAACAAAATCATCTGTTGGTTTTTGTTAAATCTGTAAATGCCTTTAAAATCTCCATTCCAGCTTGCTCTGAGGGGTCCATTATTGGAGGCAAAGATGTCAAAAAACCTCAGCCGTGGATGGTGTCCATTCAGATGAACCAGAGACACGTGTGTGGGGGAATCCTCATTCAGAACCAGTGGGTCTTAACTGCAGCACATTGTGAAATGTAAGGCAACCACTTTGAGCATACAAATGAACTTGCAAGTCTATGTGAAGCTTAATATAATCTTTCTTTTCTTCCTCATTTTTATAATAAAATAATTGTCCAAACTAAATATACAATTATTATTTAAAGAATGTTTATTTATTTATATTTAGCGTTTTAAATTTGTATTTTTTTTTTTTTTTATTGATCTATTTGGTCACACTTACATAAAAAAAAAATGTTAGGTACAATATACTTATTGTATTCCTGTTGTATTTCAAAACACTTTTGCAGCAATTGAGGTGGGATACAGGATTAGGGACAAGTTTCATGATATGGTTAGGTTTAAGGGTGAGTTAATACGTAAGGAAATAAGAAATTAATTGCAGCTGTAACCTTTGGCTGGAGTACTACAAATATTCCACCCAGTAAAAAGAAGTATCGATACCAAATGAATGTGTACAAAATGGTCACAATAATATGAAGGACCCTGCCGATTCATTTTTGGATTGAAAGATAGAGACGTGACTTCTTAAAACAATATAAAGTTTTATTTCACAAAAATCATCTTTTTTCCAGTAGAAAAAATCTAAAATAAATCACTTAAGAGTTTACCAATTAAATACCCACATAGTAAATAGACACCATTATAAATCCAGCTTTAACAGGAGGGAATGGTTTTACTTTATTTTGATGCATGGTCTGTTGTCCTGTTACTTTATCCTCTACAGTAAAAGACCTGGGTGTTATACTCGATTGCAACCTGTCTTTCAAAAATCATATTTCATATGTTACAAAAACCGCCTTTTTCCACCTTAGAAACATTGCTAAGCTACGTAATATGCTATCAGTTTCTGATGCAGAAAAGTTAGTTCATGCATTCATGACCTCGAGACTAGATTACTGTAATGCTTTATTAGCCGGTTGTCCTGCATCCTCAATTAACAAGCTACAGTTAGTCCAAAATGCCGCCGCTAGAGTTCTTACTAGATCAAGAAAATATGATCATATAACACCGATTTTATCATCACTGCATTGGTTACCTATAAAGTTCCGTATTAATTACAAGGTATTGCTACTGACTTATAAAGCCCTAAACGGCTTAGCTCCAGTCTATTTAACGGATCTTCTATCGCCCTATAATCCATCGCGCTCTTTAAGATCACTAAATTCAAGGCTTTTGGTCATACCTAGGATATCCAGAACCACCAAAGGAGGGAGAGCATTTTCACATTTAGCTCCAAAACTCTGGAATAGCCTTCCTGATACTGTTCGTTGCTCAGACTCGCTCTCCCAGTTTAAAACTAGATTAAAGTCGCATCTCTTCAGCCAGGCATTCATATAATATTTTTAATCTTACAGTCCAAATTACAATCCGGCCTCTAGTTAATAAACGCCAGAGGAGAACTGGCCCCCGACTGAGCCTGGGTTCTCCCAAGGTTTTTTTTTCTCCATTGGGTCACCTGATGGAGTTTTAGGACACTATTAGGTCACTTGATGGAGTTTTTCGGTTCCTTGCCACTGTTGCCTTTGGCTTGCTCAGTTGGGGGGATATTCTGGATATCTAATTTGATTTTATCAATAAATTCCACTAGAAACAAACCTTGTTGTATTATTTTAATTTAATACTGTGAAGCTGCTTTGATACAATCTGTATTGTGAAAAGCGCTATACAAATATACTTGACTTGACTTGACTTGACTTGTTGACTCTAATAATGTTGCGCCAACATGTCTACTAACTCTCACTGGAGTGTAGGTAACTGGTAGGGTTAGAATAAGTTAACATGTAGTTGCAAAGTTACTTATAGGTAGTAGAATGTCTGGGACCATCACAATAAAGAGTTAGCTTGACTTTCTTCTTGCAGACTAACACAATCGGAATGCCGGAGAAATAAAGTTCTATTAAAAAATGTATTTGCTCTTAAAAAATAAATTTAGGGTGTGTTTTATTTCGGTAACGCTTTAGATTACAGCCCGGAAAGTACTACATAATTAAGACGAATTTACAGCGTAACTTTCGGTAATTATAGTGTAGCTATGAAGTACTTCCATGTAAGTATAAGGGAACAATATGCAAAATTTGGGGAATAAAGGAGTAACAACCAGGAGAATTAAAAAATATATATATTTATACCGTAAGTATTATAGAACTAAAGGGTACTTATTCTACTATTATGATACAACAATCTTACATTTGGGAGCAATTTAGCGAGAAGATACACTGTGCACCTTTTTGCAAAAAATGTGTACCAATACAAACTGTATAGGCTTTTTAGAAATTACAGGGTACATATCTATGCATTTATACAGTTTTTTTTTTGTTTTTTTTTAATAGCAAAAGTGCAGATGTTTAAAGGAGTCATAATGTTGTTTTAACTTTGGTACCCAAATATTATAGTCTTTCAGGCACTTCTAAAAAAGAAAAGTGGAAAAAAAATCACCACAGAGCCCCTCAGACCCTTATTTCTAAAGGCATTATTGTCTCGCGAGATCTGATGCGATGTTTTGGCTGTCGTGGACGGTCATTATAATAATGCAAATGAGGGGCGCGTTGATTGGTTGCAGGAAGGAGGGGGGTTGACACCGCAGGTAACTTCAGCATCATTACAAACTGACATGGCGCAAGTTGTCAGAACCCGACCCGGCCGCGACATATGGGATTCAACCGTACATGTTTGAGCCGGACTCTGAACCAGAGCTGGAAAGGGAAGATGTAGAGTTGTTGGATGCACGTCTACATCAAGATGTCTCTGAATGGTAAAGACAATCATTTTGACTGAGACATACATTAACATCAGTTCGAGCAAAAACGTGTGTTGCTATTTTCTCCCACATAAATTTACCTTTTATTTAATGTAGATTACATTAACGGAGATGTAGTTTTTTTTTTTTAACAGCTTACAGTGGTTTTGAGATTTTTACTATCATGTGGTGTTTTTGCCTTGTTTCACGTTGTGGTTATTTAGACATTCAATATGTTTCTTCTTTAGACATGCAACGTGATGTTATACTTGCATTTAAACAGTTTTAGCCACTGAGCATGGACTCCTGATACCGTCACTACTGTAGCTGCTAGTGTAAAACAAAGTGGAAAGATGTGGCTAGCATTCGTAGAGTCCATTCCCCGTGTTTACCTCGAAGGTAACGTTACATACAATAGCCGCATTAGCAGTTAGCTGCTATTTGTTAACCACAGTAGAGCAATACAAACACAGTCTTACCTTTTCAATTTCTGGCAAGTCCCTGATGGTTGGGATGGCACCTTTTCCCAAACGGAGCTTCGAGGCCAAGTTCGCCTGATATTGCCCCAAATTTGTAAATGATTCCGGTGTAAAATGTTTAGCACACACACCTAACGATACGCCACTTGAAAGAGTTGTTGGGACAGCGTCATTAAAAATGAATTTCCTCCACTGTTCCCTGATAGTTTCGTCCGTTTTGGGTAGATAAAACACATTTGCATGTTGTTTGTGGCAGTCACCCACAGAGCATCTCAAGTGTAAGCTACAGAGGTGGGACAAAGTCATTGTTATGCAAGTCACAAGTAAGTCTCAAGTCTTTGCCCTCGAGTCCCGAGTCAAGTCGAGTCAAAGATGAGGCAAGTCCCGAGTCGAGTCAAAAGTCAAAGCCAACAAGTCTCAAGTCGAGTCCAAAGTCCTACCATTTTAGTTTCGAGTCATTTCAAGTCCTCTTACCACAGAAATAAAATTTATACAAATCATGTACGTCTGTAAGATTTGTATTTATTTAAACCTCTTTTTATACTTTGATTTATAATCAAATACAGTAAAAAACAGAAAATTTAATTTTCACAAAAAATGCTTGTATTTCAACAGCATATTGCACTAGAACAATGCACAGCATGCAGCTTCAGTCCTGTATTGTATTAACCTCATATTGCAAAACAGTTTAACTTTCAAATAGATATGGGTCGTTTTAGCCTAAACCTTTTTAAACATGTCATCAATAAAATCCTCACTCCTCAAAATTATCACTTCTGAAAAACTGGACCAACCTGATAATATAATTGGAATGCGTGTTGCAGTGCGTATGCGGTGCAAGACCAGCACGCGCAATAGTGATTTCACATATGCTGCGTTTGCAGTGCGTGATCCGCGGCTGTACCACAAATACATACTCACTATTTGTATTTCAAATCCAGAAGTTATTAGCATCTTTTATTTAAAAAAAAATTTTGTCAGCATTGCGATTCTCTTTGTACACACGTATACACTCTTTAATAGACGTATTCACGTTTAAATACAATTTAAACAACGTATTATTTAATGCATTACTCTTATATAATTATATATTAAGTTGCTCAAACAAGTGGTAAAATATTTAACCATGTAGGCCTACTTATATTAAAATCGCATAGCCTACATTTTAAATTAAAACTTAAAATTGACAAAAACAGCAGACTCATACTCTTTCTTTTGCATAATTTAAATCTTTATACAATAAATCTCGCATGTCACAAAGAACTTGTTTTTCCACCTCCACGAATGAGACGAGTGTTATGTTGCCTTGTTGAAATATGTATTTTCCCTTGATTTAGGCTACCCCGGTCTTACGTCTCAGCATTGCGATTCTCTTTGTACACATATACACTCTTTAATAGACGTATGCACGTTTAAACACAATTTAAACAACGTAGGCCTATTATTCAATGCATTACTTCTACTTATATTAAGTTCCTAAAGCAAGTGGTCAAATATTTAACCATGTAGGCTACTTATATAAAAAAACAGCCGACTCTCATGCCTTTTATTTTATATTTAAATTAATACAATACATCTTGCATGTCACAAGGAACATGTTTTTCCACCTCCACGAATGAGACGAGATTTGTTCATTATGTCGCCTTGTTGAGGTAAATTGTAGTTTTCCTTGCTTTACCCTGGTCTTAAAGTGAAAATAGTATTTAATTAAATACATTTATGGTGAGATTACTACATTTTATGTAATTAATCGCATTTATGGTGAAATTACTAAATTTTTAGGTCAATCTGTGTTCATTTTGACCACGAAACATGCGCTGTCACTTTAATTCAGCGCGTGCAGCACATGTAGGCTACAGCACCGCAGAAATAGACTCGGTGCGGAAACGATCGCGGCACTGCTGTATACGCACCGCACCTGGAACGGATCGACGGACTGCAACCGCGTGCAGTGTGAAAGCTCTAACCTGTTAACATCGGTACGGAAAAAAAAACGCACCCGCTGGCGCATACGCACTGCAAACGGAGTATGTGTTAAACGGGCGTTAGATGCTGTCGAATCAAAACAACGTGGGACTACAGTGATTGGATGTCGTGCAGGCAGCGCGCGCGCTCGCTGCATGCATAGAGGTGGTGCACATTTTTTTCACAGATGCAGATAAACTGAGAGCGGCGCGGCCATGTGGACATTTTTTCCCCCAGTTTTCATGGGAAGTAGCAAGTCTTCTCGAGTCAAAAGGCGCAAGTCCAAGTGAAGTCACGAGTCATTGATGTTAAAGTCCAAGTCGAGTTGCAAGTCTTTGTACATTTTGTCGAGTCGAGTCTGAAGTCATCAAATTCATGACTCGAGTCTGACTCGAGTCCAAGTCACATGACTCGAGTCCACACCTCTGGTAAGCTACACTCGGTTTCTCCATCTTTCTCGAGTCGACTAAACTGAATCAGAGGGGGAGAGGGGCGGGCTTCCCGCGGCATAGGTTTGCGGTGTCCATATTTGGTATATCCTCCCCCGTCTTGACGTCAAGAGGGGGAAGAAATCAAAATCTCGTTTTTTCGTGCGCGTGCACGTGGCCTATTTTACAAACCCTGAGGTAAACAAACGCTTCACTTTTAAATATCGGCTTCCCGGCCAGTGTATAATCATTATGCAATCATAACATACATTGATTCTCGTGGAAAAGTGAAATTTCTACATTATGACTCCTTTAAATTCTTAGTATTTTTCAATCTCGTAATATTCTGCAGAAGAGAGAAGTGAATCATGCTGCTTCTCTCGCGAGAAATGAATCGCAGTTTCACCCTAAACTCCTAAACTCAGGATCAAAGCCTGAGTTGACAGAGACAGTTGATGATCAACTACCATCATGGTACAGGCCCCTGCTTCACCTAGTATTTGAGACGGTCTGGGAACATAACAAAGATGCGTTTTACTGACTCTTTGTAATGTACATTCTCTTCTTGTGCCCTTCTTAGCCGCATCTACATCATATAAGCACTGACTGTTGATAACTTTTATGGTAAGATTTGGATTGGGGAGTCAGTGAACTAAAGATGCTATAATGTTGACCACTACCGAATCCCCTCCCAGACTTACCAGTTGTAGGCGCCGCCATGAGTAAGTTGCATGTCTAACAGCGATGCTCAGCTGCTTGTCTCAAAGAGGAGGGGTTGTGCTCAAAGATCCAGGTTCTGATTTCGGGGGTTAATCACCGTTGGTCCACTGGGTGTTATCCATTTATCATAAAGGTCTTTCAGTCTTGCCTGCAGCTCTTTGGGAGTCTCCGCTTGTCGTAGGGCTTTTGCCCTAAAGCGCCGCCTGTAGGTCTCCGCATTAATCTCAGACTTCACCAAGATGGCTTCCTTCATTCTGGCATAATCAAGTTGCATGGCCACATAAGCTGCTCTTGTCTTGTCTGTCAGCATTGGCACTATAGATGCAACACTCAGTCCTCAGCTGGCCTTCTACAGGCTTGAGCGATCCACGCAAAGGTTGTCAAATAGTGCTCGATGTCGTCATCTTCTTGAAGAGGTCAAATCTTTGGGCCTTGCCTGCCAATCCATTGTGGTGGAACGACTCCTTGCATAACCACAGGTGATGCCATCTCTTGATCCCCTTCTTCATTGCTCTGCCTTCTGTGGAGAACACGTGTGGGAAAGCCTGTTGTGTAAGGAAGTCGAAGGGGAGAAGACTTGCACTTCCGCACCTGCCAATGTTTGCCTCTCTCACTGCTCGATCTGCACCTTCGTCTGCAACTGATGTTGAATGTTGATGTTCTTGATGTTGTGCTTCTTTTCCTGATGAGACTCTGGTTCGCTGTGCCTGCATGAAACTCTCCAGCGTCTTTCTGAGCTGTTCCATTTTCTGTCCTGTTGGGTCTGCACAACTGGTTGCCACTGACCCTGTTCCTTCCTGGTCCGGCTTGACTCAACTATCATTCCTCTTCATCCCCTGTTCTCTGAATCGTTTGGGTGCATATAGCGCTCTCCTGAAGCTTTACACTGCACTGGACAAGACCGCGGTCACTGTGTGTCATAACGTGTCTCGTGGAGATCAAGAGGAGGTGGAAGATCAGGACTCAGATATCATCCCAAGAGGATATTTATTAAATTCCATATATTTAAGCTGAATATTACATACACATGTGAATTTTGTTGACTGTGAAAAAATAATAATTTAGCATCTCTTTTATCATTGTATTTAAGATTATTTTGGAAGTATAGATCTCTATGTTAAAATCGAAATTTAGGGTATATGATAGAAATGTGTGCATCAATGTGTGCAAAGTAAAGAACAATAAATTATGCAATTATTTATTTTATTAGGAAAATTAACCATATGCTATATATAGAACAATTTGGGCTCTTAATGAACCAGATTTCTTATATTTTATAAATGACTTCCAATTATACATAAACCTTTTGGATAAAGGTAAAGTAAAAACAAAAGTGCTGAAAAGCTGTAGTTTTTAAAGCACTGAAATGTAACTTTTTATATTTTTCATCAGTTTCAACCTTTTTGGCTCAACTAGTTCATTATTAGTCTGTATCCTACATAATAATTATAAATCAATAATGACGTCACCAAGAGAAGTCTGTATTTATTCAATTAACCGGAAAGAATAGCCTACTATATTATAATTTTAATGTTTTTTATATGTAATGTAGATATATAAAATGTAGATATATAAAATAAAATCCCAATGTAGATATATAAAATATATAGATATATAGTCAGACTGACTATAGGTCAGTCTGTATTTATTTGTAACCGTAGGCTATAGCTGAGATTTGAGAAAGCATCTGGATTTTTCAAACATGTGACCAAACCGGACCAAGCATGCAACATTTTATGGCCAACTTTAGGCTAATGTAACTGAGTGTCAATATGTTAAATTATTGTAAATGGGGACAGCGCCATGTGGCGAGTCATGGCATTTAGAGAGCACCCTTTTACAGTCTGTAGGTTTGAAAGCACTGAAATGTATGCAACTTTTTTAATTTTTCATCAGTTTCAACCTTTTTGCCTTCACTTCATTATTAATAGTCTATCCTGCATAATACTTATAAATCAATGAGCAAAGTGATGTTTAAAATAGTTTATATGAAGTATGACGTCACCAAGAGGAGAAGTCTTTGAGTATTTAGTCAATTAACTGGAAAGAATACTATATTAAAAATTAAATTTTTGCTAAATCCCATTTATATAAATGTAAGTAGAGTAAAACACAACCTTTGTTTTTGGTTCTTGGTTCTTGGCTGTATGTTTTTTTCTATTTGTATATGTTGTAGTTATGACTGTACATTGACTTTGTTTGTTGAAGTTCAATAAAAATATAATAATATTTTTTATAATATATTCATATTAATAATATTTTTTCCAGACCAAGCATGCGACATTTTACGGCCAACTTTAGGATGTGTCAACCAGGTGTCAACATGTTAAATTATTGTAAATGGGGACAGCGCCATCTATCTGGCGAGTGGAATAGGGATTATAGGGGATCTCCCAATAGGGGATCTCCGTTTATATAGCCTACTGTCTATGGGGATCTCCCCACATTCAGAGTTGAAGAAAAGTGCGCCTGTGGGTAAGTCATGCTCGTAGCAGTCTATGAAATATCTGTTAAAATTGTTCAAAGCACATAAATAACTGCTTTATTGTGAATGTACAATGAACGTTATGAATCTCTTGATGCGTGTTTGGAGTCGAATGTAACGGGTTTTTTTCCTGCATAGGGAATCGAGGCTGATAATCTGCTGGTCGGACTGGCAAGTATTAAAAAATAAAATTCCAATTAATTGTGGGTGATTCAGAGTATGTTGATTTTAATAAAGACACGGAACTCTAATTTCACGGGGGAAAAAAAAGTTAAAAACGCCTTTGACGAACATCACTGGTTTAGGCTAACGTTATACTTTCGTTTTTAATACAGGGTTATCCAGTTCGTGAACGAATTGTTCTTTTTAACCGATTCTTTTTAGTGAACTGGTCGAACTATAGTTCACCAATTTGGACTGAACCGATCTGAAGATTTCCCGTCTCGAGGCGCTGATCCACAGTTTCTAGAGTTGGCGTTACTTAGCCTACATTAGTTTCGGTTTTCCCATTTATACAATGTATAAATACATTTTATATCTAAGTTGCATATTAGGCTAATGTGTATTTGGGGCAACATTATGAAAAGAGAAGCCTAATAATGAGAGTAGTAATTGGAAGAATTTTCATAATATCTAATATTTTATAGGAATATCGATGTATAATTTCTTTCCCTATTCACTCGTGTCTCCAAATGCCTGATAAACATGATTTAAGTCCTGATGTCTCTACACTGTACATGTATGAAATTGATGTCTTTTTTCATAACAGCAAGTCATATTTAGATTTGAAACCCCATAACATTTCCTGAGAAATGTCAAAAATTTGACATATTTATGACAAACAATTCAAAAATGATAATTACAAAAATATTATCAGATTTCCATAATGAGTGTGAAACTTGATCTCTAAATTAATGTCATTTATTTTTAAAGGACAGGCAGTTTTCACTGTGAAAATTCCAAACATTTGCAATCTCTGAATGTGCTCTTTATATGATGTGATATGAATGATGTCAGAGAAATTCACAAAAAAAAAGTCTATTTCTGTGTCCCAGGAGGATATTGCTTTATAAATGAACAGCTTTAACTAAAAATATACACAAGCTTAACAGAAATGATTCTGATAAGAGTGTTTTCCAATAATGATGTAATGAAACCGTGATCATTTAAGTCTGAAGGGAGTAAAGCCAGTGTTTAGGCTTTAAGGAAATGTAATTTTGTCAAAGAAAAACTTTTATTTTAAATAAATGTTCATTTAAAGCCTACTTCAGTGTGATATGCTAGCATGTTTAACACTGAGAATTATAATAATTGTAATATGATGATCAGGATATCTTCTAAATCAGAGAATATCATGGGTTTGTATGATTGACTCGGGTGACGTTAGAGCTGATCCGCACAAGCCCATTCACAGACTTCTGTGTTCAGTTTGCACACTGATCATGGGTTATTTCTGCTATTTCATGTTGAGTTATTACGACTTTTATTATGAGGCCTGATCATAATTCCTTTGTGTGTTATCTTGTGTTTTATGTAGGATGGATCTATTTCCATCTATTGTGCAGCATTACACGAGCCACACATTTGAACACACCGCCCCAACAAGACAGTCATAAGGATTAATTTACCAGGGTAAAGTATTGTTCAAACTTCACAAACACCATAAACGGCATTAATGAAAGTGTTTTAATACAGAAGAAAAGGAAAAATTTCCTTAAAGGAACACTTCGACTTTTTGGGACATTAGCTTATTCACCGTATCCCTCAGAGTAAGATAAGTCCATACATACCTTTTTCATCTCCGTGCGTGTTTTAAGTCTGTTTGACACACCCACCGCTAGCCTAGCTTAGCACAAAGACTGGATGTAAATGGCTACAGCTAGCATACTAATCCCAATAAGTAACAAAATAACGCCAACATTTTCCTATTTACATGTTGTGATTTGTATAGTCACAGTGTGTACAAATAACAAGGTCATATGAGACAGCCATTTTTTAAACGTTTAAATACTGGGAACTATTTTCTCAGAAGGCGAAGCACTGCTACTTGGGCGGAGTGATTAGCGCAGCACCCTAGAAGCGCCGTGGTGAGGAGTAGAGAGTTCGCTCAGAGTTGGAGTAATAGAGTCAGCAATTACTAGATAGTAAATGCAAAGTTTACAATCATGGGTGTTCGCTGTATTGTAAAGAGCTGCGACAATAAACAGCTGACTTGATGAATGGCTACTTGCTCTGGATATAGATCCAAACACACCTGTAGACATCATCAAGGACTATCGCGTTTGCTAAGAACATTTCACTGAGGACGACTATTTTGAAAAAATGGAATTTGCCACACAGAGCATGAAACGTGTGCTGAAGGATAACGTTACGGCCATCCCATCGATAGTAAAGACAGGACAAAGTGGATCACCTGCGGCTGCGGTAAAGTGTTCCGTTATGTTTTTAGATGACTAGCCTACTATTACAGTGCCATTAGCTAACGTTAACGTTAGATGTAATGTAACCTTCGTGACACTATTACATGAATAGGGTGCTCACTACTATTACAGTTGTTCCCGGGCTCCATGTATCCCCTGTAATGTTAGTATTGTGTTGTCACAAACGCGCTCTATCGCCCCAGTAACAAATAAGCGGCGCTAAAGGTAACTTACAGGACTGAAGCGTTCAACTTGCTAATGAATTGGAGGGGGTATGGGCAGTTTTCATTTTTGAGAAACAGTGACCTTGTTTGTGAAATAGTAGGCTACTCCCGTTCTGATTCTCCCCTCGACCTCAGTCTGTTCGGCATCTTGTCTATCAGCTTCCAAAGTTTGTAACTCCTCGTCTGTGTATTCTGGCTCAAAACTATATGTTTCTAGCCTGGCTAACGTCAGACCACTTTCTCTTTGAGACGTGGTCTGGGAACTACATGTTCATTTTCTCGTATTTGAGGCGTGGTTTACGAATGCCCAGAGCCGTTTATTGGGCGCTACAAATGTCTATCAAATGCGCCTGTACGTAGCTCATAGCCAATCGTTTCAATTATACCAGATGACGTATGTAGAGTGACAGATATTCAACGAAGAAGACGACGATGGGTCAGAGATTTTTGTGTACACCAGAGTCCTGCACGGGTCCGATTTTGTAAATCCGCACCCGCCCGTACCCGCAGTGCTTAAAACAGCACCCGACCAGTTTCCCAACAGCAGCACTAATTAAAATCTGCACCCGACCCGCTTAAAATAGAACCGACACCCGACCCGCACCCGAAATAAAATCAGTTTAGACTATGACATTATAGACACACTTACAAAAATGTTTATTGCCAGGTCATACAGAAGTTATTACATGACAATTAACACAAGGACAACTTCAGCCGAAGCTATCAAAAGGCCGGTACAGGAAGAACATGGATAACGTTACCACAAAACTGAGTAGCCTAATAACAGACGTGGCTACAACACTATATCTGCCACGCTATTTCGTCTAGCCTACATCTGACAATTCTGGGCTCAAACACGCCCTGCACACCACACATACTTAACAGTGTTAAATATGAAAAATACTGTTCGATAGAACTGCTTTGTTACCACAGTTTCTGCGTGCTTCCTCAGGGATGAAGTTCCACATTTGCGGCTATCCAACACGAAAATGTTTGCAGCAAAGCCTTTCACAATATTTTCTTCAGATAACTCCTAATTTCTCCCACACACTGGACTTGATTTTTGATGACGTATTGTCGACAACTTTACAATCTCCACTAGCTATTCTTTTCTTCAACTCCTCAGCATCCATCTCGACGACTGCAAGCAGATCGCGCGCGCGCAGTTATGATGAATTTTTAAAAGTGAAAGTAGCCTAGGTAACGTTATAGATCCTGGGAGGGCGTGGTAAATAATAAACTGATGTGGATTTTAAATTATTTTATCAACTTGAAATACAGGCATATTTTTGTAGATGTGTTCCTAAAAATATGCATATATTTTTACGTCTGTCATGTTGGAGCCATAGATATAAACAAACTGCTTCGGTGTGTCGCATAGATGTCGTCATCGTCTTGCTGCTCCCTCCCCGTTCTGTGATTGGTTCCCTAGCTGAGGGGAAAATCTGATCCATGGTATCCAGACTGCCTAGCAGCGTGAATAAAATCGCGCTGCGCTCAAGGCAGCATGGGGAAACCCAGGCTAATATGTTTCTGGATCTTGGTTTGATACCAAATAAAAATCCTCTGACAATTCCTCAAAGTCAGCCATGATCACGAATCACGTTCGCTACTAGCTAGTTAGTCACGTTGGTTTTGTTGACGGAACGGCGCTTCTCGAGTGCTGCGCTAATCACTCCGCCCAAGTAGCAGTGCTTCGCCTTCTGAGAAAATAGTTCCCAGTATTTAAATGTTTAAAAAATTTCTGTCTCATATGACCTTGTTATTTGTACACACTGTGACTATACAAATCACAACATGTAAATAGGAAAATGTTGGCGTTATTTTGTCACTTATTGGGATTAGCATGCTAGCTGTAGCCATTTACATCCAGTCTTTGTGCTAAGCTAGGCTAGCGGTGGGTGTGTCAAACAGACTTAAAACACGCACAGAGATGAAAAAGGTATGTATGGACTTATCTTACTCTGAGGGATACGGTGAATAAGCTAATGTCCCAAAAAGTCGGCGTGTTCCTTTAACATGGTAAACTTATAATTCAATTCAATTCAATTCAAATTTATTTGTATAGCGCTTTTCACAATACATATTGTTTCAAAGCAGCTTTACAGAAAGTGCATTTCAGAAATGTACATAGAGAAATACAGTTAGTTAATCATGTATTGATTTAGGGCATAAACATATCGCCAGCGTCGAGTCGTCTCTTCATGGGCGTCGAGTCGTCTCTTCACGGGCGGCGAGCTAAACCATTTAGGGCTTTATAGGTCATTAGTAATACTTTGTAATTGATACGGAACTTTATAGGTAACCAGTGTAGAGACGATAGAATTGGTGTTATATGATCATATTTTCTTGATCTAGTAAGAACTCTAGCGGCTGCATTTTGCACTAACTGTAGCTTGTTTATTGAGGATGCAGGACAACCAGCTAATAAAGCATTACAGTAATCTAGTCTCGAGGTCATGAATGCATGAACTAACTTTTCTGCATCAGAAACTGACTGCATGTTACGTAGCTTAGCAATGTTTATAAGGTGGAAAAAATGACTGCAGTGTTTCTGTTCTCGGTGAACCCAGAGCTAACAAACTAATCAATCATACTATAAATTAGCATAATAAGTGCTACAAAATAGTGTTACGTCTTTTATGATAAGCCAAGATAAAATATCTGTGTGTATTCAGTGAAACCTGTAGAACCGACTGTGTGTTTTCTTATTATCAGTTTCATGAAGAGCAAAGACAGCTTCACACACTGAGATCATGGGTAATACACCCTCTAAAGGTAGGTCAATGCGTCTGTGTGATTTATTTATTTATACAATAAAATAATATGATTAGACACCATTATGGAACAATATAAATAAGATGAGAATAATGGTGATTTCTTCATTCCACAAGATGATAAACAGATCGAGAAAAAGGAAGAAGATGAACAGGAACAGGAACAAGGAAGATCACATCTTAGACGTGCTCTAAGATTTTTTCAGAGAAATCCTCCTGACAGTGAGTATGTTTGCACTGTGATCATGGGTGCGCTACACCTTCATGCAATACTGCAACATTTTCTGTGAATGTTTTTTTATAAAAAAAATTATTTGACACTATAATGGAATAATATTAATAAGATGAGAATCATGGTGATTTCTTCATTCCACAAGATGAAGAGGAGATTGTGACAAGGGAAGTACGTACGGTCAGGCGGAGACGTGGAAGTTATGGGTTAATTCCTCCTAACAGTGAGTATTTCTCCACTAAACCTAAAGCTGCTCTCACAATTACTGAAGCACTGATTAATGGTGTTATTTTCTTTTACAGTGAGAAATGACAACAGCATCGATCCCCACAGATTATTACTGATATTTATGATAGTTGGAGCACTTATTGGTTCAGTTGCTGGAGCTCAAGCTGGAGTTTTAGGATCTTGCCTGGGATTAGTCTGCGGTGCTGTTGTAGGGTTTATACTTGCTAAATTGTTCAATCTATAAGTCATGACAACATTACTTCAGACCTGCGTGCCATCCAGCAACTTGCGTTCTTTAAGTGAACAGTGCCTTGTGTTGCCATCCCAAAGAGTCACAAAATCACTTTCACAGACCTTCACCTGGACTGTTCAGAGCTGGTGGGAAGTCTTTAGCCTGACGAATCTCTTTTTCAATCAGTTGACACAATAAAATAGCCTGACGTCGTCATATTCAGATTCTAGACAGAGTGTGAGTCTGATCTGCTCCACTGGGCTGTGATTATGGGGTCAGTTTCAACCTAACCAGGAAAGAAAATGCCTCTGCACTCAATTGGATAGACCTACAACCAATCAGAGCAACGGAGTAAGTGACGTATGTTCTTCATTCATCTTTCCGATCAACAAATGCCTTGATCTGGGTTCTCTGTTCCTCTTTTCAAATCAATGCGCTGTCGATATCTTCTATAACAGACGCGATGGTGGAATCTACACATCTCAATTCTCCAGCCATCTTTGTTGTAAACAAATTCAACCTGAGCGCTCTTTGGTGATTATGTTACTGTTGATCATCTGTCCATCATCGTATAAAGCCCGCCCTGACAATTTGATTGGTCCGAACAGCTCTGGTTCGAGCACAGTTGCTTCACAACAGATCAAGTCCAGACCGAACTCCCGACCTCAAATGTTGTGCCAGAATGACTATAATGTTATATTAAAATGTTAATGTTGAAAAATTTGGGATGCACTAGGCTATGTTTCAGCCGCATATATGCCCATTGGAAATGAACGCATTTCAGT
Organism: Rutilus rutilus; assembly: GCF_951802725.1. Taxonomy (NCBI): domain Eukaryota; kingdom Metazoa; phylum Chordata; class Actinopteri; order Cypriniformes; family Leuciscidae; genus Rutilus; species Rutilus rutilus. The sequence goes on along the minus strand of NC_140217.1, from coordinate 2,097,129 downwards.
ACAATGCAAATACATTAAAGAACCATATATGTGTCCTACTGAGCATGAACGTGTTTCATGGAGCAGAAAATATGATGACTAGTTGCCTATAAGCATTATATGTGCAGGTGCGATGGATCGCGTACAAACCATTAGGGTGTCGGAATGGTATATGTTTACACACTGAAAAATAATTACTCCAGTAAAGTATAGATAACCAAAATGTCTACTTAAGAAAGGTAACAAAATATTTGTACTTCATTACTTGACACCTTTAGTTGGAGGCGGGGTTAGGGGTTAGGGTTTGTGGTGATGTCAGTAACCCGGGAGGAATGTGGTGTAGTCTCTACCAGCCGTTTGTTGTAGTCCTTAAAAAGCGATTTCTGTAAAAGCAAATATCTCCCTTTGCTTTGAACTTTGAGTGTTGTAACTTTGTAGATGTTGTTTATGCTCAAACAGCAACATTACACACTAACTAAAGTTAGAAAAGTAACTTTAGCTTTAAAGTAGGCTATACTGAAATGCTGAATATCTGTCATTAATGTTTAGAAATATCTGTCACTGAGATGATCAGCAGTGTTAGTATCAGTGACACTGACCTTCATTCATAAAAAGATGCCATTACAACAGATTGAAAATATACTGTCTTCTTTCTATACTAAGTTGTTTCTATGTTAATTGTTCAATTAAAAACTGTTTTTAATTGCAATTTAATTCCAGAAAAATGTGTGATTTAATTAGTTGTTATTTTTTATCGATTGACAGCTCTAGTTTTTAAGTGAAACTCTATTTGAGAATGTGCATTGTGCAGTGTTCAGGGTAATGCGTTACGACTAGTAAAGTAATGCATTACTTTTAAATACAAAACAAAATATCTGAGTTACTTTTTCAAGCAAGGAAGCCCAGCCCAGACGAGATGAAGTTACACTGAAGTATTATATCAGTATGTTGGGTTACTCTTAAAAGTAACTTTCTCCAACACTGGCTTTGTGTAGGCCTATAAACATGTATTTTTTAATGAACTTTTAATTTACGTTTTCCTTGTATGTTGTTTTCAAATTGTCTGTGAAGTATATTACTCATTTCATGTGTTTTTTAAATAACATGTTTGTTTAAATATGTTTCTCATGTGTTATGATGCAAAATACTGTAAATAAATGTAAATACATTAGGCCTGTTTACAGGACTAAAATCATTTTTGCTTGTTTAGGATTTCATGTAGCCTATAGGATACCAAGTATAAACTAGCAGATACAGATAAGGTTTTGGGAAATATATTGACATTTAGGCTAATGGTATTTTATTGCAGTTTGATGGTAAATCATTCATCAGACACGTGTCATAAACAATGTAATTTCTGGATCTAATTGCTACAATCTAAAGAGTTCATGCATGGAACTAAATCCATTAGATTCACTGTCATTATTACATTCTCTTCTGTTGATTCCCTTTTGTTTGTGCATTCGTCCTTTATGCATTTATTAAATGTAAACTATTTAAATATTGTACTATGAATAGGTTAAAGTGCTTTGTAGTGAGGTTCAGTTTTGGGCCGCACAGCGCCTCTAGTGGCCACCGGAAATACAAGCGCTGTGTCCCGGAAACACGCGAGGCAGAAACTGCTAGTGGCGCGAAATCTCTGGACATTCGTGGGTGAGTTAAACTTTTACTGTAACAGTTTACACATAATTAACTGGTTTTTACTATATGTGAGCAGTTGCAGCAGCCTCCTGCCTTATGACAGACTAAACTGCATCTTAAACTCTTTTAAATGATGTTTCTAAATCTCATAAGTCATGACTGCACATATAAAAATACAGAAGGATGAAATAAAGTTTCAGGAGTGTTTTGATATGTTAATAGCCTTTCTTTGTTTTATTTTATATAGACTGCACTGCAGTCTGACTCGGTGAATTTTGACAGTAAAAAATTATATTCCGTGTTATTTCTAAAGTAATATGCGCTAACAAAATTAGTGACTGCACACCTTTGTCTTTTGCACACTCTATCATCTTTACTCGTATTTACTGTTGCACTTCATGTTGTCAATGGTGACCAGTTATAGGGACTAAAAATAAAATTCCTCTATACATTCATATACATTTCTAGATCCTTGATGTTGGGAAAAAGGTTTTAATAAATATAAAAAGCCTGTGTTATCTGATTTGATCTGTAACTGTATGTTTGTCTTCTATAATGTTTTTAGTTAAAACATACTGTTTTTTGCATGTATTTATAATACTTGCAGTCAGATATGTGTAAACATCTGCGCATTATTAACTGAGATGTGTTGAATGTTGCAGGTGAAGATGAGCAAGCGCAGATCCGCCGCTCTCACTGAAGCTCAGTGTGTGTCTCAGTCAGTGTGTATTACAGTTAGTGTTGGGTCCGATTCCATCATTGTCGAGTCCGAGTTGAGTCCAAGTCCTTAACAATCGAGTCCGAGTCCAAGTCCGAGTCCAAAGAGGGCCGAGTCGCACTTGAGTCCGAGTCCTTAACATCCGAGTCGAGTCCGGCCGAGTCCACAAAGATTTAAATGGTTTTAAATTGACCTTTCACAGAGACCCGCCCCTCTTACTGTCGCTACGTCCGACAAGCCATTCCGCTCTCACTCCACATGTTCTCACACAGTGAAATATATATTGCGGAGCAAAGAGGACACTGACAATGCGCCAACAGACAAGACAAGGCTACTTCTGGTATGAAATAAAGTCTCAGCTTTAAAATTTTGTAATTTTTATGAAATTAAACCAATACACACCGTTTTGTGGTGCTTTAATATAGGCCTCAACTCAAGCAGCACATGAACTGATAATATCTTCTAGTTATAGCACGAATTAAACATGAATGAACATCAGAACTGCAAAAAGAATTCAATACACACCATTTTTCAAGTTCAAGTCCAATGACTTTAATCTACTATCTGGTTTGGTTTGTTTGTCGGCAGGTGTCTGCATTATGATTGGTCAGATCGCATGTCAATCAAATTCCAGTGAAAGGTCTCAACACTGAGCTCTTAAATTAATATGTTAAACCTTACAAAATGATTCCAATGTATAGTTACAGTCATACGTTTACCTATCGTACATCTTTCAGATTCTGCAAGGTAATGCTCAAGAATATAACACGATGCATTAAGAGCCAGGAGTAAACTTTTGAGCAAGATGACGATTTTTTCATTTTTATTTATTTTGATTATCTTATTTTGTTTTACATGCTAATATCTTATTTAGCCTCTAAATGGCAGGACTAAATTAATTAATTAATTTTTAAATAAAATAAGAGCAATTTACACCAATGATCCAGTTCAAAAATGTACACCCCCTGGCTCCTAATGGTTGCTTCCTTCTTGAGCATCACTAAATGTTTGCAGGGTTTGTAATAGTTGTGTATGAGTCCATCAGTTGTCTTCAGTGTGACAAGATGGATCTCACAATCATAGTCACTGCTAGTAAGGAGTCAAATATGCAGAAGATGCTGGAAAAGCAAAGAATGTGCAGGAGCTGGAGGATTTTTCCTCATGAACAACCATTAAAGGTGAACTAAGTAACTTTTTTACCTTAACTGAACAGCTTCGGAGTCATTGGAATGGTTATATTACTTATTTCGGGTTGAATGGTGGTCGTTTCGCACCCCCCTGGTGCCCGTGAGCGGAAAATACGCACTTGCAACTTTGAGCCGGTGGGCCGCCGGCCGCCGCGTCAGGAAGTATAGCGTGATATCAGGTCTCGCGATGTAAACAACTGCTTTACGGCCAAAAGAAATCTGCTAAAATGCTGTCATTATTGCGCTCCCTCAGGCTGTCCAAACCCGAAGGAAGAAGACGTTTTAAAGAATGTCCCATCTGCTTTGATGTCGTTGATCTACTAGCCTCTGGTGTCTGAGAATAGCCAACGAGTTTTTACAACAGTGTTGTCAAATATCTATTCCGAAGCTGTGGGGGAGCTCTAGAGAGAAACCTGCGAGCAAAAAGCGAGAATACAGCGTAGAAATCCCGAAGCTACTGAGTGCTGCTTTAAGGCTTGCTTTACGTGTTTCTCGACGAGGATTTCTTAATCGCTGCGACTTTCAATCCTGAGGAGACAAAATGCTGCGGAGTGAAGAAGAGGTGGAGTTATGAGGATTCTCAGACAGTTGAAGTATCCAATGGAGTTAAGAGATTTGCTCTCTAGCTATTTTCAACACTTTAGATTGGTTAATAATTTGTGAAAATAACAGAACCACGTGGGGACTGACCAATAGCATCGATTTGTGAAAAAATATGAAATTGACAAACTTTGGACATACGAGGTTTCCGCCAGACAGCAACGATATATATTTATTTATATGTATATAAGCTACTTACAGAAACGATTTTTGAACGACATTGAGAGCTGTTCTCAATCCGACACAAACCACACTATGCGTCGATTGCAAGTGACGTCACTTGCAGAGGAAGCGCTGGTGTCTGGTCAGGTCTGCAGCCAGACCCTTCTCAGAAAAGTGGGCAGCGGAGATAGAGGGGCCGAACCGTGAGCGGGGGGGGCGTGCACCTGAGAGACCTGGGGCATGTTCAAGTTCAAAACGGTGCGCTACGTTTTGCTACGGTTTCTGGGTTGAACGTCATGTTTCCTGGAAACGGCGTGCACCGGTGTGCAACGGGGTTTGAGATCCGTTAGCTGTGTCCCAAAGTGAAGGCTGCGTCCTTCGAAGGCCGTATTTGAAGGCCGGATGGCCGTATTTGAAGGCCGATTGCGTCACCGCGGCGCGACGAAGGACGTCCCAATTCAAAGGCTGCATCCTTGGAAGGTCGCATTTGAAGGCCGATTGCGTCACCGCGGCTCGATGAAGGCTGTCCCAATTCAATTCTCCATCCTTCGAAGGCCGTATTCGAAGGCCGGTTGCGTCATCGCGCCGCGACGAAGGCTTCCCTGATTCAAAAGCGACGCCAAATGCACCCTTCGTTTCCCCGTGAAAAGAAGGATACATAAATGGACACTTAGCGGCCTATTCTACCCCATAAGTCATTGCGCGCCGTTGACAACAGCATTTATTTATTTATTTTTAAAGGCGGCCGAGACTAGAGATCGGTGGTGGAGAGCAAATTCACATTTAAATGTAAGTATTATGTTTTCATTTACTCAAATAGCTAGCGAAACCAGAGTTAAAATTTCTTATAAACTTCTTCTTAACTCCTTCGTCACCATTGCGTGGCTTCATTTATCAGGTAGTTTTAGGCAAAACTTGTGGTAATAACGTTATTAGTTTAACGACCTATTTGTAATATTTGCACTTGTGTATTATAATAAATATCACTCACCCAATAAAGCCCAAAACAATAAGAAAAGCAGTAGATAAGGCAATGGGGTTTCACTTTTATGTGTTTTTGTAGTGCTGTCATGCAAGCTATGTGGTTTTAACCAAATTTTAGTATACAGAAATATGATTTCTTAAGTATTTTGTATGCATGTCTTGATGTGTCATATTTTGCAGTGTTAACAATGCACTTAAGATTGCTCCTCTGTGTTAAGTACCAGAAGAACAATTCAGGAAAAAATGGGTCTATATATATATATATATATATATAAAGAAAAGTAATACACACATATTTGCTGAAATGTATTGTCCTGTTGTTGTTATTAACAAGCCATGGTTCATTTGCTCTGCCTTTAGGATTGCAAGTGTCCTGGGACAGGAGAGGGTGTGAGTGGGAAACCCACTGCTGCAACTTGGCCCTGGTTTGTCCTCATGGATGAGATGTTAGGACAGAGGCATTGCACCAACCCCCCTGTCCTCATCGCCTCAATCCCTGAGGACACACCAGGGCCGAGTTCAGTAGTGGGTGCCCACGGTGAGGAGGAGCCAGGGGCAGCAGCAGCACAAAGGCGGCGAGACAGGACGAGTTTTTGGACTTGATCAGAGAAGAAATGCAACTACAGAGGGAGGCAGAGGCGAGGAGAGCACAGTAAAGAAGGAAGAGGATGGACAGGCTGTTTTCTCTTCTTGAGAGAATGATTGAAAAATATATATATTTTCTACATATTCTTGTTTAACTTTATTCACTTTTATTTTTTAAAAGAAAAATTATGTAGATTTATTTTTATGCAACTTTAATTGTGTAAATAAAAGAGAACACTACTGAATTTGTTTTCTTTAGCATTTGATAATGCTTTGTAAGTTGTGTGTCATTTGTTTGCATTGTTTTTATGTTCTCTTTTTATATCTTCTGTACAGCACTTTGGTTCCACTTGTGGTGTTGAAAGTGCTTTATAAATAAAGTTGAGTTGAGTTGAGTTGAGAATGAATTGTTCTGGACATTGTTTATTTTTGTAATGACAGTAATACTTTCTGCATGAAACAAATTCTATACCTTTTTATTTTTTCAAATAAAATTGGTAAATGAAAATCATTTGTTCTTTAGGCTACATTAAAGTACTTTTTCCAACTATTTACAAAATACGTTAAACATATCAAAATCAACATAAACATTTAATTTTACAATACATAAAATAAGAAAAAAATGATGTAGACTCTATTGAGCTGAGCTGTTGGACCGGGATGGGCTGCCCCTGGTAAGGCCTCCTGCTGGTGGGACATCATCTGGGATGGTCTCCAGAGTGTTAAAGTGCATATTTCCACTATCCACTAAGTTGTCTACCAACAGGTTTGCAGGGCTGATTCAATAACTACTGCATTTATATTAGGCTACTACTGCATTACTGCGTAGGCTATGTTGCATTTTACTTCTGTATATTTTCAATATACAGTAATATCTGGTTGTTACATTATATACTTTTGTGTAGTGTAATGTAATCATATTGTGATGTGAGGGAAAAAAGTACTTCAGGTTAGCCTACTTCACATTTGTAAGTGAATACTTAACGAAATATGCAGTTCCGAAAATTAAAGTAACAAAATGTAGGCTTATTGTCACAATATTAACAAATTGTTGCTAACTACAGCAGCGTCCCATATCAAAGGGCGCATCTGAAGCGCTCGGACCGGTCTAGCCTAGGAAGGATTGTTCTTGTCGCCTGGCAACCGTGACAGCTGCAGATGACGAGCGCGAGAAATACTGGACTTTTTATATTAAATTGGGTTTTACCGAAAATACATGATCCGGCAGGGCCGGGGCACACCATGACCTCCAGTAAAATATTAAACATAAAAATGACAATAGCCAATTCTGGCTCCATAGCTGTTTACTCAGTTATCAAAATGAATGATCAGGATAGCAGCTGTCCTCTCGCACCGTTGCTTGGCGCCAGGAGCGGTGATCGGGAACACCTGGTTGCACAATTAGGAAATCCTAGGAAGGCTACATGGTGCGTCCTTCAGAGGATGCATAGGCTGCATCCTTGAAGTCTGCGTCCTTCGAAGAATGCATCCTTCAACTTTGGGACACAGCTGTTTTCTCTTGTTTGGTGGGTGTGTCAGAACTGCAGTCCAATCAGCAGGAACATGTATATAAAGCACGTGGTATTAAAGTGAACTCGCACAATGGGTTCAAGGAAAGTAATTTACAAATGTGTTTGATGCAGCTCGGTATACGCAACACCTGAGGATATTAGAAGACATGTTTGTCTAAAGTTTTATTGTAAAAATATAGTCAACATCAACATAATGATGTAGTTGTTTATATTTTTAGCTTCATTGCAAGTGTATGACATTTGGTATAGAAATAAACAATGGTAATTAAGTGCTTTTTCTAAAAATGAGAAAGAAAATACAGGGTATTAAAACAGTATGAACTACAAATAAAGTCAGTATGTGAGGCTAAATAGATGTGTTTTAGTCTGAATTAGGTAAGAAGTGTGCTTCCATTTCAGTTTCAGCAATCCCTTCACTCGATTGGGATGTTCTCTTTTGTTCTGGGCGGCAAGTGCAGTAACTGTGACATCGGGCATATTTTGTAGTATTAAACACATATTTATACCGACTTCACAAGGATCCGAAAATTCTAAACAAAGAATGGCCTTCTCAGCTGCCATAGTTGCAACTCTTGCGTCATCAGAAGAACAGTGTGTTCAACGCATCACCGTTTCTGTTTAAAAAATGTTGTGCAACGTTTTGTCGGGGCTGAACGCAGCCCTGCTGTCAGACAGATTAGTAAATTTAACTACTTCTTTAAAAAGCATTATTTTGTTTTTGGTTTGTAATGTTGCAGTGTTAGAATGTAATGCGATTTGACCCCTTTTTTGGATAGACTGCTTAGATAGACTGCAAGGTATTCACTATGTTTGTTTTCATAGCCTTCAATATGAACATTGTTTGTAGGACGATGTTGGTCAGGATATGAAATAAAAAAATGTATTAAATAGGCCTACAGATAATTTTTTTTTTTTAATTAAAATTAAAAAAATTAAATACTGAGATTATAAAAATTCTGATTTCTTTGGCAATTGGCTATTGCCTAACCCTACCTTATTGCATGCTTTAAATACTTAATTTTCCATTTTTAGCTAAGCAGTTATCACTGTAAAATTTAACAATTAGCCTACATTCCGTCCTGCATTAATAATTCAGTTTGTTTTTTTAGCACCAGCAGCCGCCACTGCAAAGTTGCAGCCTTCGACGCGAGGAAAGGAAGCGAGGATGCACAAATAAGAAATGAGAGAAACATTTTTTTAGAAATGAGAGAAACCCAAATTGAGAGTTGAGAGGAGGCTGTAACAGTGTAACTTCACTTGGTGTCGCTGTTGGAATGTGTTACTTTAGAAAAACGAGTGACTTTCACACTTTTTAATGTCACATTTTGTAATATTTGCCCTGTTTTATTTTTGTAACATCGATTATTTTCGCACTGAGACACTGCCTGCTCGAAGGAAACACCCCTGATCTGTGCATTTGACAGATGCTTCAAAGTGACATACAGTGCAAGTCTGTGACTGGATGCCCTCATAAATACTGAAAGTGAAACTGATCGAGTAGCCTAACCTGTTTTACATGCGGAAGTAATGAAGAAAAAACAACTAGCACTGCAAGGTAGGTTTATAGCTCATAATATTTTAAGCATTATTTTGATATATTTTTGATTTCATGTTTACTGTGATTGCTTTTACTAATTAAAAATGAAGCTTTTAATTGTATACTGTTGTTGCATAAGCTTTTGTTCAGCGTAGGTTCACTTGATTCTGACACCGGAGATGGCAGATACAATAGGCTAGGCCTACTTTAAAATGGTTGAACTTGTTTTTGTGTGTTTAAAAACGTATCGCTATGTGCTTTCTGTCTTTGTCTTTATATTGGAAATCCCCTTACAATATATGTTTGAAAAATATTTTTCGAGAAAATATTGTTCATATATTTCATGTGTGAAAGGGATTTGGCAATGTAATAGAGCAATGCTAAGTGTTAAGTGCTAAAAAGCTTTTTAAAATGGTAATAATGACAGCAATGTAATTTAGGTGAACCCAGTGCTAATAAACAATCAAAAATATACCTTCACTTCATACTATGCAAATTTGAATTATTCTGCACAAGAATGTTCCCCATACTTGGACATTTATGCCTGTGATCTGTCTGTGATTATAGGCCTTGTTCGATGGTTTTAAAGCTGCTGGACAAAATAGTGAGTATTAAATGAAAATTCAGTACAACCAACTGCCTATTTTTAATACTTTTCACTGCAAAAAAATAATATCTCAACCTTTTTTTCTTTTCTCAAATCAACTTAAATTCACTATGTTGTTCAGATAGCATAATATTTTGAGTTTGACTAATTTCTTTCTTGTTGTTATTTTTTAGTTTCAATTAACTCAAAAATGTAATGCTTACTTACTTTTGAGTTACTTTTTCAAGTTTTACCAACAATCATTTTTACAGCGCAGAAGAGCATGTTGCAAAATCATCTTTGAGCTCCTAAACTGTGATCATGGCAGCATCATTTCAGGGTGAGTGAATCCTCTCTCTCTAAGTGTTTTTCCATCAAAGAAATATTTTTATGTCCCCCTGTAGTCAATAATTTGATCATTCTTCTCATCTTTGATCACAAAAATTGCATATTTAAAAGTTTTTTCCTGGAAAAAAAATTCTTCATACCTTAAAATATCTTGAATGTAACTCTACACCCTTGCCTCATTTATTATACACGGTTCTATGAATTTGCAAATGAGCCCCGCCTCCACTCACTCACTCAGCTCAGAGATCCACTCGTTGACGATCACACGTTCATCTGATTGGTTACAAGGTAGTTTGCAAGGTGCCTGATGAAGGGTTGAACCCAAAAACGTTTTGCGCACTTTTCTGCATTTTTTCACCTTATTTGTGGCCTCTGGACTATAAAATCATGTGAGCTTTTTGGCTTATATTCGTGTGCGGATCTTTTTTCTGATTTTTGACTTATGAATTTACACATGGTTTGTCTTAAAGCATATTAAAAACACCACATAGACACATAAACAACATTAAAAGCTGGATTTTCACCACAGGGGGACTTAAAAAAAAACTATTAGGAATAACAATTTGTCTTTTGACTTTATTCCATAGGTTATTCCTCTGTACAGTCAGAGCTCAGACTTGTGATCCTAGGAAATGAAGATGATAAGAATAAAGTGGTAAAAACAGTCCTGAGCTGTGAGAATCTGACAAGAGTGAAAGTTGGTCAGTGTTTGTTACATCAGCGAGATCAAGCTGGACGGAGGATCACTGTTGTTGAAGCTCCAGGATGGGACAGATCCTCAAAACAACAAACGCCAGAGAACATAAAAGAAGAAGTTGAGAGAAGCGTGTCTCTCTGTCCTCCAGGACCTCACGCTCTTCTTCTGGTCATACCGGTGAAAACTCTCTCTGAAGAACCTTCTCCACATGAGATTACAGCAGCACAGACTCACATGGAGTTGCTGTCAGAGCACGTCTGGAAACACACGATCCTGCTGTTTGCTTGTGATGAAGGAGTGGAAGATCCACAAATCAAAGAACACATTCGCAGCGCAGAGAAGATCCTGGACAAGTGTGGAGGACGATCCTATGTTCTTCAGAAGCGCGCTTGGGAATCTCCCGCTCAGATCCAGGAACTTTTAAAGAAGATAGACGACCTGGTGGAGGAGAACCGTAGTGATTTCTTCATAGTCAAACTGATTCAACACAAGACTTCTGATGAGAGTGAGCTCAGACACAGACGTGGAAGTTTGCAAATAAATCCTCCTGACTGTGAGTATTACTCCACAAAACCTACATCTGCTCTCAGTCACTGAAGCCCTTTATCTATTAGTGTTATTTTCTTTTACAGTGAATAAAGACAAAGGAGATTCTGTGGAGAAGAATGAAACCACAGAGGCTGACAAACCTTTGGAAGACATACCGAAAATGTACACGGAATTCAAACAGGTTGCAATGATTTTTGTACTGATATTGATGGGTGTATTTGGAGCTCTTATTGGTGCAGTTGCTGGAGCTGAATATGGAGTTTTTGGATCTGTCGCTGGATTAGTCTCTGGTGTCGTTGTAGGGATTTTACTTGCGAGTATCACCAAGTGCATTTACACTCACATTTATTCACGCTCTTTAAAGAAACCAACAGATAGTAGGGTGAAATCAGGTTGATTGGGACACATTTTGGCTTTGAGATAACTGGGAAATGTCCCAATCAACATGAATTCATCCCTACATTATAAGCATCTGAATAAGGAGTGTATAATAGTATATATATATATATATATATATATATATATATATATATATATACACACATACATAAAGACATTTACTACACTAATTTACACTCCTGAATGAAACACTGCATTACTAGGTCAGTAGGGTGAATACAGGTAAAGTAGGATTTATAATTTCTTGGGATTTATCATTTAATGTTCTTGCATTAGCCTACTAAATACCAGTATTCATCAACACATTTAGACAGCTTTATAGTAAAGATGTGCATCTGAAGAAGCTAAAAAGCAGGTGTTTGCTAGATTCTGTGCCGTTGTTGATGGATTTCCTTGAGCAATTGTTTTTTGATCAGCATGTTTATGTGTTTCTCATGTAACTGTAAGCACGATGTAAATACCATGTAAATAAAAGTTATTTGGATTAAAATATTTTTGTTGTTTAGGATTTTATGTATAGGTTATTAAGTCTAAACTAGACTTCTCAGTTCTCGCTCTCACGCTCTCTTGAACTCAGTCAGAGAAACACAGAAGAAAATGAATAGTGGATTATAAAAGTGGTTTTTTTTTGTTTTGGTTTTTTGCACAAAAAGTATTCTCGTTGCTTGATAAACTTAAGGTTGAGCCACTGTAGTCACTTGGACTATTTTAACGATGTCTTTACTAACTTTTCTGGGATGGCAGATATCGATCACATAGAAGCCTATGAAGAAGTAAGAATTTCCTCAAAAATATCTTAATTTGTGTTCTGAAGATGAACGAAAGTCTTACGGGGTTGGAACAACATGATGAGGGTGAGTAATTAGGCTACTGACAGAATTTTAATTTTTGGGTGAATTAGCCCTTTAATAGTGAGAATAGTTTAATTAGCCCTTTAATAGTTTTTTTTTTTTTTTTATGTATTAGCTTTGCCCTCTGTTAACTCAAACATACCAACATTAAATGCGTCTCCAGCGCCTCTATAGCACGCATTGTGTTTATCGTGCAATTTAAACATGAAAATGAGTTTTTAGGTGCACATGGGTAGGTTTAGTAGTGGTGTGGGGTACGTGCGTGTTATAGCCTACGTTTGGGTAGGATTAAGGTTGAAAAGGCCTTTAAAGGTTGTGGGGTGCGTCTGTGTATTATTACACGCAATAACGTGCCTATCATATGCACGTATAAACAAATTTTCGCGTAATTGCACGTTAAACACAATGTGTGCTATAGAGACGCGTTTTCATGAGATCAGGCTGAACATATACAGACGGAATCACCAAAATTGAAATTAAATTAAAACTTTGTTTTATAATAAAGGTTTCCATATCTTCCAGTCATTCTCCAGGAAGTGACATCATCTTTTGACAATTTTGTTGACTGAAAAAATATATAATTTAGCATTTGTATCATTCGTAACACTTTACAATAAGGTTTCATTGGTTAACATTAGTTAATGACATTAATGTTTTACCTAACATGAACTAACAATGAGCAATACATTTGTTACAGTATTTATTAATCTTTGTTAATGCTAGTGAATAAAAATACAGCTGTTCATTGTGTGTTCATGTTACTTCACAGTGCATTAACTAATGTTAACAAATGCAACCTTTAATTTTAATCATGTATTAGTAAATGTTGAAATTAACATTAACAAAGATGAATAAATGCTGTACAGTTCATTATAAGTTTATGTCAACTAATAAAACCTTATTGTAAAGTGTTGCATTTCATCAAGGTATTTAAGATTATTTTGGAAGTATAGATACCTATATTAACAGAAAACTGGGGTGTGTGACAGAAATGTGTGTATTTGATGTGCTTTTTTATTTTCAAAATCACTTTTTGGAAAGTAAGGAACAGTACATTATGCAATAATTTATTTTATTAGGAAACGTATACATAGAAAAAGATGGGCTATTTATTCTTACATTTATAAATGACTTCCAATTAATGACTTTTCCCATTCCCTTTATTGTTCCCTGTCATGCGTTTGAACTGTAACTCTTCTTGTCTGCAAGATATTTGGAAGAACTCACCTTGTCCTGTCTGTCCGGTGCGTCTGTGTCAACCTGCCTTGTCTGTTCAGTACAGCCTGCATCAAAGTGTTCTCAGAGCCCTGCCTCCACTGCATAAAGTTTCTTTGCGTTCCCTGGCTGAGATACCGACTAGCCTGTGTTCTCCAGCTCTTCGAGTGACCAGATAAGAGTCTTCCTCGAGACAGAAGTTTTTGACTGTTTGTTTTACTCCAGCTCTGTGTGCTTCAACGACAGACTGCCTTGTTTCCCTTATTTTTCATTAAAGACTGTTAAAGCCTGTGAACTTCTGCTTTTGGATCCTCATTCCTTATAAATTGTGACAGAATAATCTGACCAAATTATGGATCCAGCAGAGGAGATGCCTGTCCGATCGGCGGTTGAGATCCAGGGAGCGATGCTTGGCAGGCATGAGGAGGAGCTGGCAGCTGCCCATCAAGCTGTTCGGAGCCTGGCTGATCAGGTTACAGATTTATCTGCCCCACTACTTCACCTTCACCAGGATCCATCAAGGTCTCCCGCACGACAACTGCCCCCAGAGCCACGAATCAACAATCCATCCTGTTACGCTGGTGAGCCCGCTGAGTGCAGAGCTTTTCTCATCCAATGTGAGGTTGTCTTTTCTCTTCAGCCCCAGACGTATGCGGAGGATCGGGCTCGCATTGCTTATGTTCTGTCACTTCTCTCGGAACGTGTACGCGAGTGGGGGACTTCGGTTTGGGAGGCTCGATCTGAATGCTGTCGCTCTTTCGGGCTCTTCAAGGACGAAATGATTAAGGTCTTTGACAGATCAGTCTTCGGCTGCGAGGCTTCACGGCTTCTTGCAGTTCTGCGTCAGGGCTGAAGGTCTGTGGCCGATTTCGCAATAGAGTTCCGGACCTTGGCGACTTCAAGTGAGTGGAACGAGCCTGCACTTATCGCTCGCTTTCTGGAGGGGCTGAACTTAGACCTTAAGGAGGAGATTTACGCGCAGGGGTCACCGACTCAGTTGGATCAACTCATCGAACTGGCCATTCGCTTGGATAAGTGTTTCGAGCAGAGACGATGTGTTCGTTCTTCCTACCCCAAGCCATTTGATACCCTCTCAACTGCTGCATCTCCCGTTCGCAACCAGTCTGAGGCTGAGCCCATGCAGGTTGGAACTGTGCACATCTCTTCAGAGGAACGACAACGGCGGATTCTAAATCGTCTTTGTCTATACTGCTGTGCGGCTGGCCACTTTGTTTCTTCCTGCATGTTAAAAGCCAGAGCTCGCCAGTAGACGGAGGAGTACTGGTGAGCGCATCCGTCATTTCCTCCCCACCCAGATCTCGCACCACGATCTCTGCTTTTCTTCGCTGGGCGGGCTCCTCAGCAACTGGTCCTGCTCTCATCAACTCTGGTGCTGAGGGCAATTTTATCGACGAGAGTTGGGCCTGTGAACACAAGATTCCTTTGGTCAACTTAACTAAGGCTACCACCGTTTTTGCCCTGGACGGCAGAGAACTCTCTTCAGTTTGCCGCGTCACCAGCCTGGTGAGTCTCACGGTCTCCGGCAATCACCAAGAGACTATTTCTTTTTTTCTTTTTCAGTCTCCCGGTACCCCTATTGTTTTAGGGCATCCCTGTCTTATTCAACATAATCCTCAAATTGACTGGGTCAAGGGGTCTATTCATACATGGAATTTATCTTGTCATGTTAATTGTCTTGTGTCTGCTCTCTCTACCGTGTCTTCTGTTTCTGCGTATCAGGAGGAACCTGATGATTTGTCTGGAATCCCGGAGGAGTACCATGATCTGCGGGCGGTTTTCATCCGTTCTCGGGCCGTTTCTCTACCGCCTCACCGGCCCTACGACTGTAGTATTGAACTTCTCCCTGACTCTATACCTCCTCGCGGCAGATTATACTCCCTTTCGGTGCCCAAGCGTGTGGCTCTAGAGAAGTATCTTACTGAGTCTCTCGACGCGGGCATTATTGTTCCATCCTCGTCTCCTGCTGGCGCAGGGTTTTTCTTTGTTAAGAAGAAAGATGGCTCTTTGCGTCCCTGTATCGACTATCGTGGGCTGAACGACATAACGGTCAAGAACCGTTACCCTTTGCCTCTAATGTCATTGGCCTTCGAGATCCTACAGGGCGCAAAGATATTTACTAAGTTAGACTTGCGCAACGCCTACCATTTAGTGCGCATCAAGGAAGGAGACGAGTGGAAGACCGCGTTCAACACCCCCGTCGGCCTCTTTGAATACCGGGTTTTACCTTTCGGCCTGGTCAACGCTCCCGCGGTTTTTCAAGCCTTAGTTAATGATGTCTTAAGAGACATGCTAAACGTTTTTGTGTTCGTTTACTTAGATGACATTTTCATTTTCTCACCATCCCTCCAGGTACATATTCAGCACGTTCGCTGTGTCCTGCAGCGATTGCTAGAAAATGGTCTATTCGTTAAAGCTGAGAAATGCGTCTTTCACGCTCAGTCGGTTACGTTTCTCGGTTCGGTAGTTTCAGCGGAGGGGATCAGCATGGACCCCGACAAGGTTCGAGCTGTTCTTGATTGGCCGGTTCCAGATTCCAGAGTCGCGCTTCAGCTGTTTTTAGGATTTGCTAATTTTTATTGGCGCCGAAACTTTAGCCAAGTTGCCGCTCCTCTGACTACCCTCACCTCGTCCAAGATCAGATTCGCTTGGACAGAGGCTGCGCAGGGTGCTTCTGACCGTCTTAAGAGACTCTTTACCTCCGCGCCCATACTGATTACTCCTGATCCTGCGTGTCAGTTCATTGTTGAGGTCGATGCCTCCGAGATTGGGATAGGAGTTATCTTGTCGCAACGCTCTTCCCAGGACGACAAGGTCCATCCGTGCGCGTTCTACTCTCATCGCCTTTCGCCCGCAGAACGCAATTATGATGTTGGTAACCGAGAACTTTTGGCGATCCGTCTAGCACTTGGTGAGTGGCGACACTGGCTTGAAGGAGCCAGTGTACCATTTATTGTCTGGACGGATCATCGCAATTTAGAGTACATCCGCTCTGCGACACGTCTTAACGCCCGTCAGGCCCGCTGGACCTTGTTTTTTGATCGCTTTGATTTCTCTATTTCGTTTAGACCCGGTTCCAAGAACCTCAAGCCCGACACTCTTTCTCTGCAGTTCGACTCCTCAGAAGGTGCCTCGACCGATGAGAGAGTCTTACCTCAGCACTGTGTGGTCGGGGCCGCTGTCTGGGGAGTGGAGCAAGCTGTTAAACGAGCACTCATGCACACCATTAGACCTCCCCGTTCACCTGAAGGAACATTATTCGTTCCCGTTACCGCTCGTTCGACGGTTCTTCGTTGGGGTCATTCTTCCAAATTAGTTGCACATCCCGGGGTAAGAGGAACACTAGCGACTATCCGTCAGAGATTTTGGTGGCCCACTCGAGAACGCGACGTTCGTCGTTTTGTTGCAGCCTGTCATCCTGCATTAAATCCGTAATTGTGGGGTGGTGTGGCGCAATGGATAAGACACATGCCTTTGGTGTGAGAGACCCGGGTTCGAATCCACTGTGAGACACCAATGTGTCCCTGAGCAAGACACTTAACCCCTAGTTGCTCCAGAGGCGTGTGACCTCTGACATAAATAGCAATTGTAAGTCGCTTTCGATAAAAGCGTCAGCTAAATGAATAAATGTAAATGTAAATGTAAAATTCGTGCGCCCACCCGTCCCTCCCCTCCTCCTCCTCCTATTGATGAGGAGACCTCTATTTACAGAGTCCGTAAGCTCCTCGGGGGCGTGGCCACCAGTTTTTGGTGGACTGGGAGGGGTACGGTCCTGAGGAGAGGCGGTGGATTCCGACCCGGGACGTTCTGGATCGCTCGTTGATTGACTTCTACCGGTCTCGCCAGGCCCCTTCCTCGGGAGCGCCTGGTGGCGCTCCTTGAGTGAGGGGGTACTGTCATGAGTCAGGTTACCTTCTCCCTTTCTCTATCCTTTCTCTCACACACTCACACACTCACACGCGCATCTCTCCATATGTTCTTCTAAACCACTCACTCTCTCTCTCTCTCTACCCGCACCTGTTAGTCATCGCAATCAGCGCTGTTTTCACTTTCTCCCTAATGCTCTCCCTTTATCTAGTGTTGGTTCAAGCAGTCACTTGTCGGATTATTGTTCCCTGTCATGCGTTTGAGCTGTAACTCTTCTTGTCTGCAAGATATTTGGAAGAACTCACCTTGTCCTGTCTGTCCGGTGCGTCTGTGTCTGTGTCTTGTCTGTTCAGTACAGCCTGCATCAAAGTGTTCTCAGAGCCCTGCCTCCACTGCATAAAGTTTCTCTGCGTTCCCTGGCTGAGATACCGACTAGCCTGTGTTCTCCAGCTCTTCGAGTGACCAGATAAGAGTCTTCCTCGAGACAGAAGTTTTTGACTGTTTGTTTTACTCCAGCTCTGTGTGCTTCAACGACAGACTGCCTTGTTTCCCTTATTTTTCATTAAAGACTGTTAAAGCCTGTGAACTTCTGCTTTTGGATCCTCATTCCTTATAAATTGTGACAATGTCTATTTAATGTCAAGTATCCAGATCACAAATTTTGCAATCTTTATGTATTAAAGGTTGTTTTTTTCTTCTTTTTTTAAATTATGTATTTGCAACTGAATAGCTGAGATTTGAGAAAGTATCTGGATTTTTTTTTAAACGTGACCAACTACCAGATCTCACCAGATAACACCAGCGCTCACATGAGCCTTTATGGCCAATTATTAAACATTAATTTACCTGGGTAAAGTACTGTTCAAAGTTCCTAAATAACACCATAAACTGTATAAATGAAAGTATTTTTTATACGTAAGTAAGGTTAAAGAAGAACAACCAACTACCAAGGCAAGGTAGGCTGATAGAATATTATAATTTTGCTTATTGTTTGATAATTTTTAAAACAGTTTAAGTGTATTCTGCTGTTGAATAAGCTGTTGTTCAGTGCAGGTTCACTTGAAGCTTAAATGAGAAAACAGGACTTGATCTTCAAATGTGTTTTCTTTCTCTTTTATGTCTGTTGATACTAAATATTATTTGTTTCATAATGTAAGCCAGGTGTTTTAGACTCAAAAAATGTAAACTCATGAAAAACTTATAATGACTGCAGTATTTGTTTTGTTTTTCTCGGTGGACCCAGAGCTAAGAAACAAAAAACTAATGAAAACATAATTTGCAATGTTATATTTATCTGAGCAGTTGTTATGAAATTCACCTTCCCTTCTAATTTTTTCATATAAATGTATTTTCAATACAAATCTTCTGTGTAATTTATTTGATTAGACACCATTATGGAATAATATTAATTAGATGAGAATCTTCATTCCACAAGATCAGCAACTGGTTGCTAAAAGTCAAGAACAACTTTGTGAACTCGAGCTCTTGGAGATGAGACATGGCAGTTTGCAGATTAATATTTCCACAAAACCTACAGCTGCTCTCACAAGTACTAAAGCACTGAATTATTAGTGCATTTTCTTTTACAGTGAGAAATGAAATCAAAGTAGAGAAGACACCGAAAGGACAACCAGCAGTTGTTGGAGCTCCAAATGTGGAGGGAATAATCTGCGGTGTTATTGTAGGGTTTATACTTGCAAAACTGATTTATGAAAAAGTCATGGCAACGTATGCTTTTACATTACTTTAACTCAAAAATAACAATTTCAACTTTTAAGTTACAAGATTCAATTAGCCACTTTTTTGTCAGTTTAATATAATTAAACGTGAAATGACTTATATAGCCAAGTTGAAAATTTAAAGGTGCATTGCGCGAGAGTCTGAGTTTTCGCAGAACTACGCCCCCTCTGGCGGCAAGCGAAACTGCAACCAGAGGTGTGCACGCTCACGGACCACACGCACACGCACGCTTGCACGAGCACGAGCTGGTCATAACCCAAGGAGCATCAGCCGCACAAATCTTTTGTTTACAATCATAATGTCTTCAGAGGTAATAAAGTTTTAAATCTGCAAGTAATTTAAAATATGTGAAAGGAAAGGCAATTGAGTAAATAACACACTTATGTGTGAGGGAAAAAATGGGGGTAGTAGAAAACTTCGTTTTTTATTCCCATCTATCTCCATGTTGAACTGTGTTATGTGTTTACTGTATCCACTTATGACTATTATTATGGAAACACGTTCATGAACAATATAAGTTATAACTTTGTAAAAGCTCAAAATTGTAATCATGATACCATACCATACACAGTCGGTCAACAAAGTACACCCAAATGTCTCAAGGTAATAAACAATCAAGTGGCACTATGACGTTACCATAAAAGCCAAACAGGCTAATCCGCCGAAGATTTGCGGGGGTTTAGCCTGTTTTATTGATCAGCTAAGTAGCATATTCCAATAGCAATACATCGTAATTAAGCAGTAATTTGCTCAAAATTTGTGTCTAAGTATCTAACTTATATATCAGCATTTTATATCACAATCATTCTGAACCTGATCACTGACAATGGTAAGTTAGTAAAACCTATTCCGATTGTACATTTATCTAGCTTACGCTAAAGCATTACACATTTTATGGATCGTCATTTTTTTATTGTCATTATTGGCCGTATCAGACATTAGAGAATGGGATATATCTTACCTTTTTATCAAGAAAAAAGCCAACTGAGGATCCCGTTTGAGCCCTAGAGCAGACCGGAGATCTCTCCATTTGTTGAAAGCCTTCCCTATGTTTACTCTCGTCTTACCCCGACGCCTGTCTGACTCCAATTTGGACCTTTTGGTTGCACTAGACAAAAGTTCTTTTTTTTTTTTTATCTTACGTGGAGTTTGCGTTGGTGTTTGAAATGAACTACAAGCCGGTCTCTTAGAATCCATTTTCTACGGAGAATGGCGGCGTCGGCGCATACACAAACCTGCCAGACATATGAGCGTGCCGTGAACGCGCATGACGTCACGCCCAGTCTCAGATTCCGACCCGAATCCCTCTTATTTATTTTACTGTACAGGATTATAGAGGCAATCGCAGTGATCAGAGAAGGGCTCAGTCAGCCCATCAGGCAATTGTTTAAGCATGTATGGGTTAGAAAACGGGTATTTTTAACATGAAAAGTTGCGCAATGCACCTTTAAGGCTGGAACAGAACTTAAGTTTTATTTGCAGTGTACAAATGTCATCGCTTCATACATCGTACATCATGAGCAACTGAATACGCAAGTTTGACAGTTGATCTGGTAAAAGCTGGTAGAGATATAAAAGTGCAAACAGGCTATGAATAGTATTTTTTATGTTTTTTATATTTGAGAATGTGCAGGGATAACACATTACAAGTAAGGCGAGTTACGTAATCAGACTACTTTTTCCAAGTAACTAGTAAAGTAATGCATTACTTTTAAAACTAACTAGGCATTATGTGTATCTTCTTGAAATCTGTGAGTAAGAGTTTGACACTGGACATATTGTACAGTAGATTTGAACTGAAAAACAGAAATAAGGGCAAAAAAACAGCTAGTGAGAACAGAGAGATAAATACATTGCCAATCAAATGTATCAAAAACAATATTAAAGAAATGTCCTACAAATACTATATGTGATTGATCCAGTTAAGCAGGTTTTGGAAATATTTAAGCTATTTCATATATACTTGTATTTTGCAGATTGGAAAAGATTATTTAGCGTTTGATTCCTCATTGTATTTAAGATTATTTTGGAAGGATATAGATATATATAATACTGGGGTCTATGGTAGAAATGTGTGTATTTGGTGTGCTTTTTTATTTTCAAAATCACTTTTTGGAAAATAAAGAATAATAAATTATGCAATTATTTGGTTTTAACAATCTACTTTATTAAAAGCGCTATATAAATGAAGATGACTTTATTGGTGAAAAAATACATAAAAAGAAGTGGGCTCTCATTTTATAAATTACTTTCTAAACTAAATAATGTTAATATTATGTGAATAATATCATATTCAGAAAAGGCACATTAAATAAATGCTGTTCTTTTCTTTTAATCAAAGAATCCTGAAACAACAACAAAAAACAATTTCTACAAAAACCTGAAGCAGCAGCACAACTGTTTTCAACACTGATGATAATCATGAATGTTTCTTGATCATCAAATCATCATATTAGACTGATTTCTGAAGGATCATGTGACACTGAAGACTGGAGTAATGATGCTGAAAATTCAGCAATAAATTAGATTTTACTATATATTCACATAGAAAACAGATATTTTAAATGGTAATAAATATTAATAAATAATATTTCACAATAATACTGTTTTTACTGTATTTTTGATCAAATAAATGCAGCCTTGATGAGCAGAATATACTTATTTTAAAAACATTTTTAAAAAACCTGTAATGTTTCCAAACTTTTGACCGGTTCTGTCGATGTCGTTATGATGGCTGATGAGGTAAGTGTAGCGTATGCTTGGCTCACTATATGAATATGGGAAATAAATGAATGAATGAGGCATTTGTAGGCGCCGCCCTGACTGTGCTCGTCTCGAAGAGGAGGGGTTGTGCTCATAAATCCAGGTTCTGATTTCGGGGGTTAATCACCGTTGGTCCACTGGGTGTTATCCATTTATCATAAAGGTCTTTCAGTCTTGCCTGCAGCTCTTTGGGAGTCTCCTCTTGTCGTAGGGCTTTTGCCCTAAAGCGCCACCTGTAGGTCTCCGCATTAATCTCAGACTTCACCAAGATGGCTTCCTTCATTCTGGCATAATCAAGTGTCATGGCCAGATAAGCTGCTCTTGCCTTGCCTGTCAGCATTGGCACTATACTGTAGATGCAACGCTCAGTCCTCAGCTGGCCTTCTACAGGCTTGAGCAATCCACGCAAAGGTTGTCAAATAGTGCTTGATGTCGTCATCCTCTTGAAGAGGTCAAATCTTTGGGCCATGCCAGCCAATCCACTGTAGTGGAACAACTCCTTGCTTAACCACATGATGCCATCTCTTGATCCCCTTCTTCATTGCTCCGCCTTCGTTTTCCTGATGAGACTCTGGTTCGCTGTGCCTGCATGAAACTCTCCAGCGTCTTTCTGAGCTGATCCACTTTCTGTCCTGTTGGATCTGCATCTGTGAAGTGGTTCTGACCCTGTTCCTTCCTGGTCCGGCTTGACTCAACTATCATTCCTCTTCATCCCCTGTTCTCTGAATCGTTTGGGTGGCATCCAGCGCTCTCCTGAAGCCTTGCACTGCACTGGACAAGTCCGCGGTCACCGTTTGTCATAACGTGTCCCGTGGAGATCAAGAGGAGGTGGAAGATCAGGACTCTGATATCATCCCAAGAGGATATTTATTAAATTCCATATATTTAAGATGAATATTACAAACATGTGAATTTTGTTGACTGTGAAAATAAATAATTGTAATTGCATTGTATTTAAGATTATTTTGGAAGTATAGATCTCTATGTTAACATTGAAATTTAGGGCATATGATAGAAATGTGTGCATCACTTTTTTTATGCAATTATTTTATTAGGAAAATTAACCATCAACAATTTGGGCTCTTAATGAACCAGATTTCTTACATTTTATAAATGACTTCCAATTATACATAAACCTTTTGGATAAAGGTAAAGTAAAAACAAAAGTGCTGAAAACCTGTAGTTTTGAAAGCACTGAAATGTATGTAACCTTTTACATTTTTCATCAGTTTCAACCTGTTTGCCTTCACTTCATTATTAATAGTCTTATCCTGCATAATACTTATAAATCAATGAGCAAAGTGATGTTTAAAATAGTTTATATGAAGTATGACGTCACCAAGAGGAGAAGTCTTTGAGTATTTAGTCAATTAACTGGAAAGAATACTATATTATAAATTACATTTTTGCCAAATTCCATTTACATAAATGTAAGTAGAGTAAAACACAACCTTTGTTTTTGGTTCTTGGCAGTATGTTTTTTCTATTTGCATATATTGTGACTGTACGTTGACTTTGTTTGTTGAAGTTCAATAAAAATACAAATTAGTCAATTAACCAGACACAGAAAGCAAAAAAAAAAAATCAGTCTGTATTTATTTGTAACCGTATTTCTGAGATCTGAGAAAGCATCTGGATTTTTCCAGACCAAGCATGCGACATTTTATGGCCAACTTTAGGCTAATGTGTCAATATGTTAAATTATTGTGTAAATGGGGACAGCGCCATCTATGGGGCGAGTCATGGTATTTAGCGAGTGGAATAGAGATTAGGGACCTCCCAATAGGGGATCTCCCCACATTCAGAGTTGAAGAAAAGTGCGCCTGTGGGTAAGTCATGCTCGTAGCAGTCTATGAAATATCTGTTAAAATTGTTCAAAGCACATAAATAACTGCTTTATTGTGAATGTACAATGAACGTTATTCTCTTGATGCGAGTTTGGAGTCGAATGTAACGGGGGTTTTCCTGCATAGGGAATCGAGGCTGATAATCTGCTGGTCGGACTGGCAAGTATAAAAAAATAAAATTCCAATTAATTGTGGGTGATTCAGAGTTAAATTATTAATATGTTGATTTTAATAAAGACACGGAACTCTAATTTCACGGGGGAAAAAAAGTTAAAAACGCCTTTGACGAACATCACTGGTTTAGCCTATACTTTCGTTTTTAATACAGGGTTATCCAGTTCGTGAACGAATTGTTCTTTTTAACCGATTCTTTTTAGTGAACTGGTCGAACTATAGTTCACCAGTTTGGACTGAACCGATCTGAAGATTTCCCGTCTCGAGGCGCTGATCCACAGTTTCTAGAGTTGACGTTACTTACATTAGTTTCGGAGTGTTTCTCTTCAGTGAAAACCAGTCAAAGAAACACATGTTTACAGCACCTCCTAATGTTCATTGGGCTATATAAAACACAAACGAAAAACCCTACATCAGATATCCTCTTGAGACTCAGAAAAAAAAAGTTTTGTTAAATTAAAAAAATTTCGTTTTATTACATTGTACTTTAGAGCATAAGTTTTTTGTAAAGTCTTCAGATGCGCACTGTTCGCCATGATGATTTTGAATTGCTTGAAATATGATGGAATCACTTAAAAAAGGAAAATACAGTCCAGTGCAACATGTGCAGCGCAAGTCTGTCATATAGGATACATAAAATTGTAAGCAGACTCTCAAAAATTCGATAAAAAATTTGGATTTAGATTTATCAGCCAATATATCGGTTATCAGCTTTCAAATATAAAGAATTATGGTATTGGAAAAAATGATTTCATAACAGGTAAAACCAATGTTTGTTTTTAAATCACCAATCAATTTTTAGGTTTCAGGATTTTATTTACCAAACTTTGTATAAAGATAATTCTCAACTATTTTGTAAAAGATATAACCAAATGATTTGATATACCATTTTTCTTTATGCAATATGTGTGTGTCAAATGGTCATAAGTGGGTTTTCCCATTTATACAATGTATCTATAAATACATTTTATATCTAAGTTGCATATTAATGTGTATTTGGGGCAACATAATGAAAAGAGAAGCCTAATAATGAGAGTAGTAATTGGAAGAATTTTCATAATATCTAATAGGAATATTGATGTATAATTTCTTTCCCTATTCACTCGTGTCTCCCAAAATGCCTGATAAACATGATTTAAGTCCTGGTGTCTCTACACTGTACATGTATGAAATTGATGTCTTTTTTCATAACAGCAAGTCATATTTAGATTTGAAACCCCATAACATTTCCTGAGATGTTTATTTATGACAAACAATTCAAAAATGATAATTACAAAAATATTATCAGATTTCCATAAGAGTGTGAAACTTGATCTCTAAATTAATGTCATTTATTTTTAAAGGACAGGCAGTTTTCACTGTGAAAATTCCAAACATTTGCAATCTCTGAATGTGCTCTTTATATGATGTGATATGAATGATGTCAGAGAAATTCACAAAAAAAAGAAAAAAAAAGTCTATTTCTGTGTCCCAGGAGGATATTGCTTTATAAATGAACAGCTTTAACTAAAAATATACACAAGCTTAACAGAAATGATTCTGATAAGAGTGTTTTCCGATAATGATGTAATGAAACCGTGATCATTTAAGTCTGAAGGGTGTAAAGCCAGTGTTTAGGCTATTAAGGAAATGTAATTTTGTCAAAGAAAAACTTTTATTTTAAATAAATGTTCATTTAAAACTGCCTACTTCAGTGTGATAGCATATTTAACACTGAGAATTATAATAATTGTAATATGATGATCAGGATATCTTCTAAATCAGAGAATATCATGGGTTTGTATGATTGACTCGGGTGACGTTAGAGCTGATCCGCACAAGCCCATTCACAGACTTCTGTGTTCAGTTTGCACACTGATCATGGGTTATTTCTGCTATTTCATGTTGAGTTATTACGACTTTTATTATGAGGCCTGATCATAATTCCTCAATGTGTTATCTTGTGTTTTATGTAGGATGGATCTATTTCCATCTATTGTGCAGCATTACACAAGACACACATTTGAACACACCGCCCCGACAAGACAGTCATAAGGATTAATTTACCAGGGTAAAGTATTGTTCAAACTTCACAAACACCATAAACGGCATTAATGAAAGTGTTTTAATACAGAAGAAAAAAAAAATCAGTCTGTATTTATTTGTAACCGTATTTCTGAGATCTGAGAAAGCATCTGGATTTTTCCAGACCAAGCATGCGACATTTTATGGCCAACTTTAGGCTAATGTGTCAACATGTTAGATTATTGTGTAAATGGGGACAGCGCCATCTATGGGGCGAGTCATGGTATTTAGCGAGTGGAATAGAGATTATTGACCTCTAGACAGTTGGGGATCTCCCACACATTCAGAGTTGAAGAGAGAGGTGCTTCATGGGTACGTTAAACGCTCGTATAGCAGTCTGTAAATTATCTGTTCAAATTGTTCAAAGCACATCAATAACTGCTTTATTGTGAATGTACATCGCAATGAACATGTTATGAATCTCTTGATGCGTGTTTGGAGTCGATTTTTTTTTTCGGTTTGCAGGTTTTTTTCCATAGACACTATATAAATGGTTTTTTCCTGCATAGGGAATTGAGGCTGATAATCTGCTGGTAGTATTAAAAAATAAAATCCCAATTAATTGTGGGTGGTTCAGAGTTAAAATATTAATATGTTGATTTTAATAAAGATATTACGGAGATATTATATTTAATAAATTTCACGGGGAAAAGTTAAACATCAGTGTTTTACTTTCGTTTTTAATATAGTGATATCCGGTTCGTGAACTAGGCTAATTGTTCTTTTTTAACCGATTCTTTTAAGTGGTCGAACTAGTTCACCAGTTTGGACTGAACCGTTCTGAAGATTTCCCGTCTCGAGGCGCTGATCCACAGTTTCTAGAGTTACTTTCGTTTAGGGGTGTTTCTCTTCAGTGAAAACCAGTCAAGGAAACACATGTTTACAGCACCTCCTAATATTCATCTTATAAAACACAAATGAAAACCCTACATGAGATCTCCTCTTGAGACCCAGAAAAAAAAGTTTTGTGAATTTACTATTTTTTCGTGTCATGACATTGTACTTTAAAGCATAAGATTTTTGTAAAGTCTTCAGATGCGCACTGTTCGCCATGATGATTTTGAACTGCTTGAAATATGATGGAATCACTTAAAAAAGGAAAATACAGTCCAGTGCAACATGTGCAGCGCAAGTCTGTCATATAGGATACATAAAATTGTAATCAGACTCTCAAACATTCTATAAAAATTTGGATTTAGATTTATCAGCCAATATATCGGTTATCAGCTTTCAAATATAAAGAATTATGGTATTGAGAAAATTATTTCATAACAGGTAAAAACAATGTTTGTTTGTTTTTAAATCACCAATCAATTTTTAGGTTTCAGGATTTTATTTACCAAACTTTGTATAAAGATGATTCTCAACTATGTTATGAAAGATATAACCAAATAATTTGATATACCATTTTGCTTTATGCAATATGTGTGTGTCAAATGGTCATAAGCGGGTTTTCCCATTTAAACATTGTATCTAATTTGCATATTAATGTTTATTTGGGGCAAGATAATGAAAAGAGAAGCCTAATAATGAGAGTAGTAATTGGAAAGATTTTCATAATATCTAATATTTCATAGGAATATTGATGTATAATTTCTTTCCCTATTCACTCGTGTCTCCCAAATGCCTGATAAACATGATTTAAGTCCTGGTGTCTCTACACTGTACATGTATGAAATTGATGTCTTTTTTCATAACAGCAAGTCATATTTAGATTTGAAACCCCATAACATTTCCTGAGATGTTTATTTATGACAAACAATTCAAAAATGATAATTACAAAAATATTATCAGATTTCCATAAGAGTGTGAAACTTGATCTCTAAATTAATGTCATTTATTTTTAAAGGACAGGCAGTTTTCACTGTGAAAATTCCAAACATTTGCAATCTCTGAATGTGCTCTTTATATGATGTGATATGAATGATGTCAGAGAAATTCACAAAAAAAAGAAAAAAAAAGTCTATTTCTGTGACCCAGGAGGATATTGCTTTATAAATGAACAGCTTTAACTAAAAATATACACAAGCTTAACAGAAATGATTCTGATAAGAGTGTTTTCCGATAATGATGTAATGAAACCGTGATCATTTAAGTCTGAAGGGAGTAAAGCCAGTGTTTAGGCTATTAAGGAAATGTAATTTTGTCAAAGAAAAACTTGTATTTTAAATAAATGTTCATTTAAAAGCCTACTTCAGTGTGATATGTTAGCATGTTTAACACTGAGAATTATAATAATTGTAATATGATGATCAGGATGTCTTCTAAATCAGAGAATATCATGGGTTTGTATGATTGACTCGGGTGACGTTAGAGCTGATCCGCACAAGCCCATTCACAGACTTCTGTGTTCAGTTTGCACATGATCATGGGTTATTTCTGCTATTTCATGTTGAGTTATTACGACTTTTATTATGAGGCCTGATCATAATTCCTCAATGTGTTATCTTGTGTTTTATGTAGGATGGATCTATTTCCATCTATTGTGCAGCATTACACAAGACACACATTTGAACACACCGCCCCGACAAGACAGTCATAAGGATTAATTTACCAGGGTAAAGTATTGTTCAAACTTCACAAACACCATAAACGGCACAGAAGTACAAATACAGAAGTAAAGGAAAAATGTCCTTAACATGGTAAACTTATAATGACTGCAGTGTTTCTGTTCTCGGTGAACCCAGAGCTAACAAACTAATCAATCATGCTACAAATTAGCATAAATAAGTGCCACAAAATATTGTTACGTCTTTTATGATAAGCCAAGATAAAATATCTGTGTGTATTCAGTGAAACCTGTAGAACCAACTGTGTGTTTTCTTATTATCAGTTTCATGAAGAGCAAAGACAGCTTCACACACTGAGATCATGGCTAATACACCTGCTAAAGGTAGGTCAATCCTTCTGTGTGATTTATTTATACAATAAAATAATATGATTAGACACCATTATGGAATAATATTAATTAGATGAGAATCACTGTGATTTCTTCATTCCACAAGATGATAAAAAGATTGAGATAAGGGAAGTACGTACGGTCAGGCGGAGACGTGGAAGTCTTGAGTTAATTCCTCCTAACAGTGAGTATTTCTCCACTAAACCTAAAGCTGCTCTCTCAATTACTGAAGCACTGATTAATGGTGTTATTTTCTTTTACAGTGAGAAATGACAACAACAACGGCCCCTCAAAATTAGACCTTATGTTGGCTCTAGCTGGTTCACTTGTTGGTTCACTTGTTGGTTCACTTGTTGGTTCATTTGTTGGTTCACTTGTTGGTGCTCAAGCTGGATTTTTTTCAGGGTCTCGCGTGGGATTTATCTGCGGTGCTCTTGTAGGGATTATACTTGCAAAATTGATCAATCGCTAAGTCATGACAACATTACTTCAGACCTGTGTGCCCTCCAGCAAGTGAACAGTGCCTTATGGTGCCATGATCCCAAAGAGGCACACAATCACTTTCACAGACCACTTTTTTAGTGACATGTCAGACAAATCTCTTTTTCTACCAGTTGACAGAATAATACTAAAGCATCTGCTAAATGTAACATATAAGTTTCAAGCAATTTCAACTTTTCTAGTTATAGGAGATTGCATTAGCAAGTTTTTTTTTTTTTTTTTTTTTTGTCAGTTTAATATAATTTAACTTGAAATGACTGTCAAGTTGATTGTACTTAAAAAAGATCTCTGTACTTAAAGACTTAAAAAGTACTCTGTACTTTTTTTTACAGTTCATTATTCATTCCAATATCCCAAGGTCGGAAGGCATCAAGACACGTCATAATGTGATGTTAGTTAGACGATAGTGAAGGACGAGAGAGGGACTCCTTCTTTACTTCTGTTTTTGTATTTGTTTTATTTTGTTAGTAAAATCTATTCCTACCTCACAACATCTAACTGCGTTACAGTAGTAAATGTTCTCTTAGTTTTCACCAAATCTGCTGTAGATCATTAAACCGTCACTCTGCCTCAGAAGTCTGAGTTAAGTTTCGTGAGGAACCTTCGTGTGCAAACACAGCCTGTGAAGTCATTGCTAATAGAGCAGCGAGGATATATCTCACTGCCTATACGGTTCCGGATGCTTATAGAGCCCTTTGTTGCGAGGCGGGGTTTATGTACATTTTAGGGTTCATGAAGTCACTAACCCGGGAGGAATGTGGTGTAGTCTCTATCAGCCGTTTGTTGTAGTCCTGAAAAGTGATTTCATTAAAAGCTAATATCTCCCTTTGCTTTGAACTTTGAGCGTTGTAACTTTGCAGATGTTGTTTATGCTCAAACAGCAACATTACACACTAACTAAAGTTAGAAAAGTCAAATCATAATCAACCACCCCTTTAAAGCCTAATAAATGTCCTTCGGATGAGACGTAAAACCGAGGTCCTGACTCTCTGTGGTCATTAAAAATCCCAGGATGTCCTTCGAAAAAGAGTAGGGGTGTAACCCTGGCATCCTGGCCAAATCTGCCCCTTGGCCTCTGTCCATCATGGCCTCCTAATTATCCTCATATACTGATTGGCTTCATCACTGTCTCCTCTCCACCTGTAAGCTGGTGTGTGGTGGGCGTTCTGGCGCAATATGGCTGCCGTCGCATCATCCAGGTGGATGCTGCACATTGGTGGTGGTTGAGGAGATTCCCCCCTTCTATAAAGCGCTTTGAGGTCTCAGAAAAAGCGCTATATAAATGTAACGAATTATTATTAGGGGTTCAAGCATGACATGCTGAAACCCTATTGTAATTGTAAGGATTTGTAAAACGCATCGTGCAGGACAAACCGTAAGGCCTAGAGACGTGAAACCTGGCCAGATGGTAGGCCTCAATTTGGGGACAACCTATCAGAGTATGACCCCGATTGGCCCATAGGTGGCGCTACAGCAACTTTACATTTGGGTGGCTGTAACAGGGTCATTTACAAAAGGGGCGTGACAAAATAAAAGGGGCGCTATAACTGTTAAAAAGCTTTGAAACCATATATTTCCTATGGTACATTGCCTGTATTGGCTGTAAGTGGTCTTTTCAATCTAGTATGTCAGTGGTTACATGCTTGCTAAATAAAACTTAATAACTTTTGATGCTTTTGTGCTTAAAGGCTTTAAAGGCCTTAAATGCTTGAACCCCGATAAATGCTGCTTGCAGCTTTAATTATTATTATTATTATTATTAATAAATGTTGAAATTTATATCTTTTAAGTATACTGTAATGCTGAATGTCTATCATTAATGTTTAGAAATATCTGTCACTTAGACGATCAGCAGTGTTAGTATCAGTGACACTGACCTTCATTCATAAAAAGATGCCATTACAACAGATTGAAAATATACTGTCTTCTTTCTATAATACGTTGTTTCTACGTTAATTGTTAAAAATAAAAACTGTTTTTAATTGCAATTAAATTTTTTATCGATTGACAGTTTTTATAGACAGATAGTTTTTAAGTGAAACTCTATTTGAGAATGTGCATTGTGTAGTGTCCGGGGTAATACGCAGAGGCGGACAGAGTACACAGCTTCATTACTTGAGTAAAAGTACAGATACCCCTTGGTAAATTTTACTCAAGTACAAGTAAAAGTACTACAGTCAGATGTCTACTTAAGTAAAAGTACTAAAGTACTTGTTTTTAAAAGTACTTGAGTATCAAGAGTACAAGAGTACATTTTCTAAATATTGTATTACTACTGCCACAGTGCTTACATTGGTAAACACAGCAAACACTTGAAGCGAAAACTATCATTAACTTGTTCAGAAAATTGAAATAGTCTGGCGAGGTGGGGCCACGGGTTGGCACATTCCAGGGATGGACCTGCTGCGTCTTCATCCATTGTTTCGTCCATGGTTTCGTCTCTTATCTAAATCTGCCCATGGAGTTGACTTTGGCGGAAAGCTGAAGGTGATTGCTGATAGGCTGTCCCAATCAGTGGCACCTGCACAATCCAGTCACGTTTGAGAGGGAAACAACAAATTTAGGGTTTCCGAGATTTTTCTTTTTTCCTTTTTTTTTTTATTTATTTTTTTTTAGAAGAAGTAACGGGTACTCATGGTTATGGATAGAAACGTAGTGGAGTAAAGAGTACAATATTTGCCTCTCAAATGTACTTGAGTAAAGTCATGAGTACTCCCCAAAAATGATACTCGAGTAAAGTACAGATCCCTCAAAATTGTACTTAAGTACTGTACTCAAGTAAATGTACCCCGTTACTGTCCAGCTCTGGTAATACGTTACAACTAGCAAAGTAATGCATTTCTTTTAAATACTTTTAAATATTGAAAATAACTTTCTCCAACACTGGCATTGTGTAGGACTATAAACATGTATTTTTAATGAACTTTTTCATTAATTTAATTCATTATGTATTTAATTAAATTGTCTGTATTACGCATTTCATGTTTGTTTTTAACAAAAATCATGTGTAAATATGTTTGTCATTATGATGCACAATATTGTGAATATATGTAAATAAATTATTGACTGGACTAAAATCATATTTGCTTGTTTATGATTTCATGTAGCCTATAAGATACCAAGTATAAACTAGACTCTGCCTAGTAAGCAGTTACAGATGCAGGTTTTGGAAAATTTTGAAAAAATATTGACATTTAGGCTAATGGTATTTCATTGCAGTTTAATGGTAAATCATTCATCAGACACGTGTCATAAACAATGTCATTTCTGAATCTAATTGCTACAATCTAAAGAGTTCATGCATGGAACTAAATCCATTAGATTCACTGTCATTATTACATTCTCTTCTGTTGATTCCCTTTTGTTTATGCATTCATCCTTTATACATTTATTAAATGTAAACTATTTAAGATATAATATAGGTACTATGAATAGGTTAAAGTTCTTTCCGGTTCAGTTTTGGGCCGCACAGCGCCTCATGTGGCCACCGGAAATACAAGCGTTGTGTCCCGGAAACACGCGAGGCAGAAACTGCTAGTGGCGCGAAATCTCTGGACATTCGTGGGTGAGTTTATGCTTTTACTGTAACAGTTTACACATAATTAACTGGTTGTTTACTATATATGTGAGCAGTTGCAGCAGCCTCCTGCCTTATGACAGACTAAACTGCATCTTAAACTCTTTTAAATGATGTTTCTAAATAAGTCATGACTGCACATATACAGAATATAGAAGGATGATGAAATAGTTTCAGGACAAAGACAACATGAAGTGCAACAGTAAAGATGATAGAAAGTGTGCAATCACTAATTTTATGAGCTCATATTACTTTAGAAATAACACGGAATGTCACTTTAAAAAACACACTGTCAGAATTCACCGAGTTAGACTGCAGTCTATATAAAATAAAATAAAGAAACGGTATTAATATATCGAATCACTCAATGATGACCAGTGACAGGGACTAAAAATAAAGTACCCTATACATTCATATACATTTCTAGATCATTGACGTTGGGAAAAAAGTTTTAAATAGTCCATGTTATCTTTCTGATTTGGTCTGTAACTGTATATTTATCTACTGTAATGTTTGCTGTATATTTGTCCAACATACAGTTTTTTTGCATGTATTTATAATACTTGCAGTCAGATGTGTGTAAACATCTGCACATTATTAACTGAGATGTGTTGAATGTTGCAGGTGAAGATGAGCAAGCGCAGATCCACCGCTCTCACTGAAGCTCAGTGTGTGTCTCTGGTCCGTCAGTGTGTATTACAGTTCCTCATGAGTGTGTTTCTGCTGTTAGTGTGTGTTTACTCGTGTTTAAATGTGTTGTGATCGTGTTCAGTCGTGTTGTGATCGTGTGTTCAGGCTCAGAAGATCCTGAGAGAGAGACTGTGTCATCAGAAGCTGCCGGATCAACCCTCGGGTCTGGACTCACAGCACAAGTGTGTTCATTACACAATATCTGTGTGTGTGTGTGTGTGTGTGTGTGTGTGAGAGAGAGAGAGTGTGTGTGTGTGTGTGTGTGTGTGAGTGAGAGAGAGAGTGAGTGAGTGAGTGAGTGAGTGAGTGTGTGTGTGTGGATTCTAATGCTGTGTGTGTGTGTGTGTGTGTGTGTGTGTGTGTGTGTGTGTGTGTGTGTGTGTGTGTGTGTTCAGGCACTTGCTGGAGCTGTTGAGACGCACTGCTGTTCATGGAGAAAGTAACTCTGTCCTCATCGTTGGTCCTCGAGGATCCGGTAAAACTATGGTATGACCCGTATCCCCCAGAGTTAGATAAGTCCACACACACCCTTCTCATCTCCGTGCGTGCCGTAACTCTGTCTGACGCACCCACCGCTAGCCTAGCTTAGCACAAAGACTGGAGGTAAACGGCTCCAGCTAGCATACTGCTCCCATAAGCGACAAAATAATGCCAACATTTTCCTATTTACATGTTGTGATGTGTATAGTCACAGCATGTAATAACAAGGTCACATGAGACACAGCCACCTTCTAACCGTATACATACTGGGAACTATATTCTCAGAAGGTGAAGCACTGCTACTCGGGCGGAGGGATTTACTCCATCTCTGAGGAACTCTCTGCTCCTCACCACTGAGCTTCAGGCGCTGCGAGCAAATCACTCCGCCGTAGCAGTGCTTCGCCTTCTGAGAATATAGATCCCAGTGTGTACACGAGTTCCTCACTTATTATATAATGTATATAAATAATAATAATACATTTTGTGTGCGTGCGTGCGTGCGCGTGTGTGTGTGTGTGTGTGTGTGTGTGTGTGCAGCTGCTGGGTTGTGTCCTCAGAGAGCTCATGAGTCTGAAGGAAGTGCAGAAGAACGTTCTTCTAGTGGAGCTCAACGGTGAGTTCATGCGTGTGTCACTGTGTCATGTGTCATGTGACGTGAGTCTCTGCTGTTAATCTGAGACTCGAGACGCCGCATCACATGTTCACACACCTCGCTTCTCTGAGCGCAGGTCTTCTGCAGACGGACGACAAGATCGCGCTAAAGGAGATCACTCGCCAGCTGCACCTGGAGAACGTCGTAGGAGACAAAGTGTTTGTGAGTGTGACACGAATAATTTACCCAGAAACCAACGTTCTGTCTTCATTCACTGAAACAGTGATGTCATAATGCAGATTCTCTTGTGTTCAGGGCAGTTTTGCAGAGAATCTGGCTTTCCTTCTGGAAGCTCTGAAGAGAGGTGAGGCTTCATCACTGTCAGCGCTGGGAATCAGAAACCATTTTAATGTGATTTGAAACCATTCAAGCTCAAGATGACACAGAAGAACTCTTAATGGTGCACAAATACTCCACAGATACATTTATATTTAATGATAACTTATAAACCCTTTAAGACAGCCCTAGTGTGAGCTACGAGTTTAATCAATGTTATTTACTTCTGTTAAATTAGTTCAACTTAGTTTTAAAATATTCGTGTTTAACAGCAGAATTCATGATGAAAAACTACATTACCCATAATTAGGCTTGGGCGGTATTCGAATTTTGAAACCGTCAAACCGCCTCCCTATTTTACCGGGGTATACGGTATTACCGTGACTAATTAAAAATTATGACATAATGGGCTCAGACGGCGTCACCAAACTGTTGGCTTGTGCCTACACCGTTCAGAAACTGAATGCCAGATCGGGCAAAAAAACAACAACAAAAAAATCCAGCCCAACCTGTGCACGTTGTGTCTGAGTCAGGCCGACGGCATTAACTGTTATTATGAGCGGAGCCCACCATTATTCAACATAATATCTGTGTGCGTGCAACAAGCAAGAAGTGCCTTTGTAATCCGGTGACGCGTGTCCATTGATTTTTATTAATAAAACTTTTCTGCAAAGATGGAAGTTGACGATCGCATCTCTGTAGTGAACGCGCCTATAGAGAGAAATGCACATCATTACACAATCAGAGAGTGGCCTTTTTCTTTTCGTTTTGAATTGTTTCGTTTAAAGAAATTGACGATCGGCATCTCCGTAGTGAACGCTATAGAGAGAAATGCACATCATGGATTACAGAGAGTAGGCTAGTCTATTTATTTTCGTTTTGAATGGTTTCGTTTACTGAAATTGACGATCGCATCTCCGTATGAACGCGCCTAGAGAGAAATGCACACCATTGATTAATCAGACTATATTTCTTTTCGTTTTGAATTTACATTTAAAGAAATTGACGATCGCCATCTCCGTATGAACGCTATAGAGAGAAATGCACACCATTGATTAATCAGACTATATTTCTTTTCGTTTTGAATGGTTTCGTTTACTGAAATTGACGATCGCATCTCTGTATGAACGCGCCTAGAGAGAAATGCACATCATGGATTACTTAGCCTAATCAGTGAGTAGCCTATTTCTTTCGTTTTGAATTGTTTCGTTTTAAAGAAATTGACGATCGCCATCTCTGTAGTGAACGCTATAGAGAGAAATGCACACCATTGATTAATCAGACTATATTTATTTTCGTTTTGAATTTCGTTTAATGAAATTGACGATCGCATCTCTGTATGAACGAGAGAAATGCACATCATGGATTACTTAGCCTAATCAGTGAGTAGCCTATTTCTTTTGTTTTTAATTGTTTCGTTTAAAGAAATTTCAAGCTTTATTTATTTGTCATGTCAGTGAGGCATAGCCTTTTTTATGAGATTTCAATGCAAGTGACAGCGGCATGCCCATCATGTCATGATTATATTAAATCCAGGCAATATTGGTTGATGAAAATTTTATAAAAATTTAGATACAATTTATACAAAACGAAATTCGTTTTAAAGAGGCCTTTTACAAAACTAAATTTATTGAAGTGGTCAAATCGTCTGACTCCCGATGCATCCCATCTTATTTGTGCTGTTCACTTTTCATAATCAACAAAGATGGAAAAAATAACATTATAATATTTTAACAAATACGAAACTTAATGCGCTTTTGTATCCTGGCAGCAGTGAGTGGGCGGTTTTTTCCGAGATGCGACGTTAGAGGTGTTTACATCTCTCGCGGTCACCTTTTTATTGCACAATTTACAAATTGCCTCGTCAGTATTTACCGCCTCTCCCTTCTCATTCGGTTGGAACCAGAAATATTGCCAAACTGCAACCACACATAAGCATTTTTTAGGCAATAAATCAATTATATATATTATAGGCTAGATAAGTGCCGGTATTGACGGTATTGAAACTGATACCGGTGCTATTTTAAGATCCCGCGGTATCCGATATTACGGTAATACCGCCCAACCCTACCCATAATGCAGTACAGACAATTCCACCAATCAGAGTCAAAACAAGAAAAACGTGCCAATAGAGCTCGTTAGCTCCGCCCACTCCCATGAAGCACCGCGTGTGACGTAATCGAGTCGATCGCATATTTTGAAATAAACCTTAACAAATATACAAACAAATATATTGTTTTATTTGTAGAATGAGTAGTTTTATATTCCTCCATTTTTAATTTGATTATGCCGTTCGCAGTGCTTCATGGGATTGTTGTTCCGTCTGCAGTGAAATATTTTGCAAAAATACACAGAATAAATGTTTGACTTGTTTTTCTTTACCTAACTGGAATCTAAAATGGGAATCGATAAGAAAAGAATTGAAATTGAAAGGCAGAATCGGAAACGCTACAATTCAAATACCCGACCCTAATCAGTGTTATTGTAGTATTTAAATATAGTTACTATATTTTTTCATATTTTGAATGTTTTCATTTTTATGTCTTCAGTTTTCTTTTTACTTTTAGTTAGTTGTATTAAATTTTTTTTTTTATATATATTTCTAATTTGAAATTATTATTTTTTTTAAGTTAATGTTTTAGTAATTTTGTTATTTTTGTCATTTTTTTTATTGTTAATAAAAATTATAATAAATTATTGTTTTAGTTTTGTTTTCAGTAATTTATAAAAAAACCTATTTTATTTGATTTAGCTGCCAAAGCAACATTAAATGTTGTGTTGTGTCTCCTGTGGTGTGTGTTGTGATGGTGTCAGGTGACCGGAGCAGCAGTCGTCCTGTGCTGTTCCTGCTGGATGAGTTTGATCTGTTCGCTCATCATAAGAACCAGACGCTGCTGTATAATCTACTGGACGTGTCCCAGTCTGCGCAGACGCCCGTCGCTGTGGTGGGACTGACCTGCAGACTGGTACGCGCACACACACACACACACACACATGAGTCAACAACACGCTTAAAAGGACAGTTCACTTGAAAATGAAAATTTTGTCATCATTTACTCGAGTTGTTTCAAACCTGTATGAGTTTCTCTCTTCTGCTGAACACAAAAGAAGATGTCACAAAAAAAGACATTAAGTCTGTATCAGAAAAGTGAGATAATGCTTAAATTAAGAAAACCATCTGTGGTTTAGAAAAATAAACTTGTTTTAATATATATATATATACACACACACACACACACACACACATATATATATATATATTACCGTTCTAGAGATGCACAATTCATCACATCTGTCATCGCGATTGCAATTACGGATCCCACAATTATGTGATCGTTTAAAGGTGCAATTACAAAAAAAAGGTTCGCTTACATTATTCTCTGTGTTTAAGATGTGTGTTTTTTTCTACAGCTTATCTTAAAGCTGCAGTCCGTTGCTTTTTGGGGTTAAAAATTATCCAAAATAATTTTTGGAGCAAGTACATAACCAGCCAGTGTTCAAAACTCTCTGCTTGCCGTAGCTCGACTCACAACGGTAAGCTTGTAATAATGTTTTTAATTCCAGTGGTACTGGTGGATTTCTGTGGGAGCATGTCTTTGCGTCATTACGTCACATCTGTACTCATAAAGTCACATCTGTACTCATAAAGTCACATCTGTACTCATAAAGTCACATCTGTCCTCATAAAGTCACATCTGTCCACATAAAGTCACATCTGTAGTCACATCTGTACTCATAGTCACATCTGTACTCATAGTCACATCTGTACTCATAGTCACATCTGTACTCATAGTCACATCTGTACTCAGTCACATCTGTACTCAGTCACATCTGTACTCATAAAGTCACATCTGTCCTCATAGTCACATCTGTCCACAAAGTCACATCTGTAGTCACATCTGTACTCATAAAGTTACATCTGTACTCATAGTCACATCTGTCCACATAGTCACATCTGTCCTCATAAAGTCACATCTGTCCTCATAAAGTCACATCTGTCCTCATAGTCACATCTGTACTCATAAAGTCACATCTGTCCTCATAGTCACATCTGTCCACATAAAGTCACATCTGTAGTCACATCTGTACTCATAAAGTCACATCATAGTCACATCTGTACTCATAAAGTCACATCTGTACTCATAAAGTCACATCTGTAGTCACATCTGTACTCATAAAGTCACATCTGTCCTCATAAAGTCACATCTGTCCACATAGTCACATCTGTACTCATAAAGTCACATCTGTACTCATAAAATCACATCTGTCCACATAGTCACATCTGTACTCAAAGTCACATCTGTCCTCATAAAGTCACATCTGTCCACATAGTCACATCTGTACTCATAAAGTCACATCTGTACTCATAAAATCACATCTGTCCACATAGTCACATCTGTACTCATAAAGTCACATCTGTCCTCATAGTTGCATCTGTAGTCACATCTGTACTCATAAAGTCACATCTGTAGTCACATCTGTACTCATAAAGTCACATCTGTCCACATAAAGTCACATCTGTAGTCACATCTGTCCTCATAAAGTCACATCTGTCCTCATAAAGTCGCATCTGT
The DNA here is from genome assembly GCF_951802725.1 of Rutilus rutilus. Classification (NCBI taxonomy): domain Eukaryota; kingdom Metazoa; phylum Chordata; class Actinopteri; order Cypriniformes; family Leuciscidae; genus Rutilus; species Rutilus rutilus. The sequence continues at coordinate 2,057,437 of NC_140217.1, read as the reverse complement.
ACTCATAAAGTCACATCTCTCCTCATAAAGTCACATCTGTCCACAAAGTCACATCTGTAGTCACATCTGTACTCATAGTCACATCTGTACTCATAAAGTCACATCTGAAGTCACATCTGTACTCATAAATCTGTACTCATAAAGTCACATCTGTCCACATAGTCACATCTGTACTCATAAAGTCACATCTGTCCTCATAAAGTCACATCTGTCCACATAGTCACATCTGTACTCATAAAGTCACATCTGTACTCATAAAATCACATCTGTCCACATAGTCACATCTGTACTCATAAAGTCACATCTGTCCTCATAAAGTCACATCTGTCCACATAGTCACATCTGTACTCATAAAGTCACATCTGTACTCATAAAATCACATCTGTCCACATAGTCACATCTGTACTCATAAAGTCACATCTGTCCTCATAGTTGCATCTGTAGTCACATCTGTACTCATAGTCACATCTGTAGTCACATCTGTACTCATAAAGTCACATCTGTCCACATAAAGTCACATCTGTAGTCACATCTGTCCTCATAAAGTCACATCTGTCCTCATAAAGTCACATCTGTCCACAAAGTCACATCTGTAGTCACATCTGTACTCATAGTCACATCTGTACTCATAAAGTCACATCTGAAGTCACATCTGTACTCATAAATCTGTACTCATAAAGTCACATCTGTACTCATAAAGTCACATCATAAAGTCACATCTGTACTCATAAAGTCACATCTGTACTCATAAAGTTACATCTGTAGTCACATCTGTACTCATAAAGTCACATCATAAAGTCACATCTGTACTCATAAATCTGTACTCAGTCACATCTGTACTCATAAAGTCACATCTGTCCTCATAAAGTCACATCATAAAGTCACATCTGTACTCAGTCACATCTGTCCTCATAAAGTCACATCTGTAGTCACATCTGTACTCATAGTCACATCTGTACTCATAAAGTCACATCTGTAGTCACAGATCTGTACTCATAAAGTCACATCTGTACTCATAAATCTGTACTCATAAAGTCACATCTGTACTCATAAATCTGTCCTCATAAAGTCACATCTGTCCTCATAAAGTCACATCTGTACTCATAAAGTCACATCTGTAGTCACATCTGTACTCATAGTCACATCTGTCCTCATAAAGTCACATCTGTAGTCACATCTGTACTCATAGTCACATCTGTACTCATAAAGTCACATCTGTAGTCACATCTGTACTCATAAAGTCACATCTGTACTCATAAATCTGTACTCATAAAGTCACATCTGTACTCAGTCACATCTGTCCTCATAAAGTCACATCTGTACTCATAAAATCACATCTGTCCACATAGTCACATCTGTACTCATAAAGTCACATCTGTCCTCATAAAGTCACATCTGTCCACATAGTCACATCTGTACTCATAAAGTCACATCTGTACTCATAAAATCACATCTGTCCACATAGTCACATCTGTACTCATAAAGTCACATCTGTCCTCATAGTTGCATCTGTAGTCACATCTGTACTCATAGTCACATCTGTAGTCACATCTGTACTCATAAAGTCACATCTGTCCACATAAAGTCACATCTGTAGTCACATCTGTCCTCATAAAGTCACATCTGTCCTCATAAAGTCACATCTGTCCACAAAGTCACATCTGTAGTCACATCTGTACTCATAGTCACATCTGTACTCATAAAGTCACATCTGAAGTCACATCTGTACTCATAAATCTGTACTCATAAAGTCACATCTGTACTCATAAAGTCACATCATAAAGTCACATCTGTACTCATAAAGTCACATCTGTACTCATAAAGTTACATCTGTAGTCACATCTGTACTCATAAAGTCACATCATAAAGTCACATCTGTACTCATAAATCTGTACTCAGTCACATCTGTACTCATAAAGTCACATCTGTCCTCATAAAGTCACATCATAAAGTCACATCTGTACTCAGTCACATCTGTCCTCATAAAGTCACATCTGTAGTCACATCTGTACTCATAGTCACATCTGTACTCATAAAGTCACATCTGTAGTCACAGATCTGTACTCATAAAGTCACATCTGTACTCATAAATCTGTACTCATAAAGTCACATCTGTACTCATAAATCTGTCCTCATAAAGTCACATCTGTCCTCATAAAGTCACATCTGTACTCATAAAGTCACATCTGTAGTCACATCTGTACTCATAGTCACATCTGTCCTCATAAAGTCACATCTGTAGTCACATCTGTACTCATAGTCACATCTGTACTCATAAAGTCACATCTGTAGTCACATCTGTACTCATAAAGTCACATCTGTACTCATAAATCTGTACTCATAAAGTCACATCTGTACTCAGTCACATCTGTCCTCATAAAGTCACATCTGTCCTCATAAAGTCACATCTGTCCTCATAAAGTCACATCTGTAGTCACATCTGTACTCATAAAGGCACATCTGTACTCATTAGGGGTGGGACGATACAGGTACCTCACGATTCAATTCTGTGGCGATATGTGGTCCACGATATGATAATATCACGATTTGCGATATCTACGATATTCAATATATTGGAAGAAATTTCATCAACGATATATCACGATATATGTGACTGAAAAGAAAAAGAAGGAATAAGGAAATTTTATGCATTTATTAATGCCAACATTTCCAACATTGTGCAAAGAAATATGCATTTGCATAATAACTCACTGCCTCCTGGTCTTAAATGTAAACACTGTACATCTAGACAGATAAAAGTGCATGAACATTACAAAACAACATGAACATTAACATGTGTAAACCATAATACTGAAACGTCAGCAGTAAGTTACTGTAAACAGTGGACACATCAAGGCATATTCTTCTTGAGGAACTAACTGATCAGCATGCTCAGATGTAAGAGCACACCTCTGAGCAGAGATTATGTCACCGGTGGTAGAAATTAAAGCCACTCTTATACAAAACTAAATAATAAAGAGTTATGACTTGAAATGTTTGCTGTATACTACAATCAAAAACAGCTTATACAAAAAAAGTGAATGAACATCTGCAGAGAGCACAGTCAAAATGTAACTTTTTGTGACTGAAATTGCACATATTGCAGTATAACGTAACAGATCGGTTTACACAGTGTACTGATGTGAAAACTAAACAATACAGAAAGCAGCTCTCATACAAAAATACTAAATTGGTAACAATGAAATTGCCAATATTACATACGTTAGCTTTTAACGAAGAAGGTGCCGTTCGAATTTGGCGCTCAGCCATCAGTCTGTTATGTATGTGCGCGACTCTGTTCGCGTCTCTGTTGCACGCCACAGACTGTCCGCACACTGCACGTCCGCTTATAGTTCCGCCTTTTGCGTTCCGTCAATATTACGTTATTAGAAAATAAATATATATATTTTTTTTTTTAGAAAATCGATTTTTTGACATTTGTGAATCGATTCAGAATCGTCCACGTCCACATCGCGATGCATCGAAGAATCGATTTTTTCCCCCACCCCTAGTACTCATAAATCTGTACTCATAAAGTCACATCTGTCCTCATAAAGTCACATCTGTCCTCATAGTCACATCTGTACTCATAAAGTCACATCTGTCCACATAAAGTCACATCTAAAGTCACATCATAGTCAAATCTGTAGTCACATCTGTACTCATAAAGTCACACCATAGTCACATCTGTACTCATAAAGTCACATCTGTCCACATAGTCACATCTGTAGTCACATCTGTACTCATAAAGTCATATCATAGTCACATCTGTACTCATAAAGTCACATCTGTCCACATAGTCACATCTGTAGTCACATCTGTACTCATAAAGTCACATCTGTAGTCACATCTGTACTCATAAAGTCACATCATAAAGTCACATCTGTACTCATAAAGTCACATCTGTCCTCATAAAGTCACATCTGTACTCATAGTCACATCTGTCCACAGTCACATCTGTAGTCACATCTGTACTCATAAAGTCACATCTGTATTCATAAAGTCACATCTGTAGTCACATCTGTACTCATAAAGTCACATCATAAAGTCACATCTGTACTCATAAAGTCACATCATAAAGTCACATCTGTACTCATAAAGTCACATCTGTACTCATAAAGTCACATCTGTCCACATAGTCACATCTGTAGTCACATCTGTACTCATAAAGTCACATCTGTCCTCATAAAGTCACATCTGTACTCATAGTCACATCTGTATTCATAGTCACATCTGTCCACATAGTCACATCTGTAGTCACATCTGTATTCATAAAGTCACATCTGTAGTCACATCTGTACTCATAAAGTCACATCATAAAGTCACATCTGTACTCATAAAGTCACATCATAAAGTCACATCTGTCCTCATAAAGTCACATCTGTACTCATGGTCACATCTGTCCACATAGTCACATCTGTAGTCACATCTGTACTCATAAAGTCACATCTGTACTCATGGTCACATCTGTCCACATAGTCACATCTGTAGTCACATCTGTACTCATAAAGTCACATCTGTACTCATAGTCACATCTGTAGTCACACCTGTACTCATAAAGTCACATCATAAAGTCACATCTGTACTCATAAAGTCACATCTGTACTCATAAAGTCACATCTGTCCACATAGTCACATCTGTAGTCACATCTGTACTCATAAAGTCACATCTGTACTCATGGTCACATCTGTCCACATAGTCACATCTGTAGTCACATCTGTACTCATAAAGTCACATCTGTAGTCACATTTGTACTCATAAAGTCACATCATAAAGTCACATCTGTACTCATAAAGTCACATCTGTAGTCACATCTGTCCTCATAGTCACATCTGTCCTCAAAGTCACATCTGTAGTCACATCTGTACTCATAAAGTCACATCATAAAGTCACATCTGTCCACATAGTCACATCTGTCCACATAAAGTCACATCTGTAGTCACATCTGTACTCATAAAGTCACATCATAAAGTCACATCTGTCCACATAAAGTCACATCTGTCCACATAAAGTCACATCTGTAGTCACATCTGTACTCATAAAGTCACATCATAAAGTCACATCTGTCCACATAAAGTCACATCTGTCCACATAAAGTCACATCTGTAGTCACATCTGTAGTCACATCTGTACTCATAAAGTCACATCTGTACTCATAGTCACATCTGTCCACATAAAGAAGAGTCTCGGCTAGTCGGCTGTGAGTGTGAGGATGTTGGAGGTGGAGTGCTACAGCCTTTTCTCACAGCACTGGGATATAATTAAACTTATTAATTTGATGATGGATCCAGAAAGGTTCAAACCACAATCACTAACTGGAGATTCACTCGCTGTAAAATGCAAAAGACTTCGGACTTCGGAGCGGCTACAGAAAAAGAGAGACTGCAACCGGTCCGTGCGAAAACAAGGATAATAGCGGAAGGGCTTTTGAAAGATGAAAATTTTATTATATTATTATTATATATATATTATAATAGATATATCGCCTTAGATATATATTATTATATTATATTACAGATACGTGTGTTTGTATTTCAAAGAGAAGAGTTCTAAGGAACATTAATTTGCTGGTATGACCATTAGACATTAGACTGTTAACATTAACAATTTGAGAACAATAATTTGCACGGTTTGACATATGATAAAGCGATCCTTAGATTTAATCGGCGCGATTTACTGCAATGCTTTTTCCCCTTAGTTGGTCAGAACAAAAGTGGATGTTACGTGTTCAGGCGACATTTTCCGGTGAAAACTCTTTTGTTGGTCATACTTCCAAAAAGTGTAATCTGTGATTTGCGACTGACAGCCTCACATTCTCCTCAAAACATGGGATTCATCCGCGCTGTGCCGAGCCGAGGCACAACCCACGTAAAGCTGATCATTCCACGAATAACTGCAGTGCAATTGCAGATTTCAAACAGAGATGGCGACAAAGAGGAAACACTGCGGACTGCAGCTTTAAGGGAATAATCAACAGTTCTGATTTTCGTCATAACCGTGCATCCCAAGCTGATCCTCCTGCTGTGTGTGTGTGTGTGTGTGTGTGTTGCAGGACGTGCTGGAGCTGCTGGAGAAGCGAGTGAAGTCTCGGTTCTCTCACAGACAGGTTCATCTCTTCAGCTCGCTCTCCTTCGCTCAGTATGTGGATGTGGTTCTCCATCAGCTCCGTCTGCCTCAGGACTTCCCGGACCTCAGGTTCTCCGCCGAGTGGAACCGCAGTGTCACGGTACAGATGCAACACACATCTAGTGCTCACGGTACAGATGCAACACACATCTAGTGCTCACGGTACAGACTCTTCTTCTGATGTGCGTTTGCTGCTGTAAAGAGGAAGAGATGATCGTGAGACCGTATGAAAGCTGAGACTCTTCATAACAAGAGCTCACTGTTATTATTGGACGGCAGGCGCTACTGTAATGCTTAGTGAAGTTTGTTCACGCATCAGCTGAAAACAGCACAGGATAAAAGATTCTTGGGATTTAAGAATGGATATGTTTAACCCCGTCCGTACACACACTCCGTAGTCTGTACACACTCTGTACACACACTCTGTCAGTCTCACCTGTCTGTGTTCTCCTGCAGAGAGTGTGTGAAGATAAGAGTGTTCAGGAGGTTTTGAAGAGGAGCTTTAACTCCAGTAAAGACTTGCGCTCTCTGCAGTCACTGCTGGTGAGTGTCTCTTGCTCAGAACACAGCTGGAGGTGTGTGTGTGTGTGTGTGTGTGTGTGTGTGTGTGTGTGTGTGTGTGTGTGTGTGTGTGAATTGTTTGCCTGTGCTTTTGTGTGATGGTGTGTTTGTGTGTTGTAGTTTCTGGCTGTGAGTCGAGTGTGTGTGTGTGTGTGTGTGTGTGTGTGTGTGTGTGTGTGTGTGTGTGTGTGTGTGTGTGTGTGTGTGTGTGTGTGTGTGTTTGAACTGTTGGCCCGTGCTCATGTGTGATGGTGTGTTTGTGTGTTGTAGTTTCTGGCTGTGAGTCGGGTGTGTGTGTCCCGCCCGTCTCTCTGCGAGGCTGATCTGCAGGAGGCCGGTCGCTGGATCTCTGCCGACTCGAAAGCAAACGTCCTCCACGGTGAGACACTGACTCGTGAACACACTCGTGTGTGTGTGTGTGTGTGTGTGTGAGAGCGCAGGAACACACTCGTGTGTGTGTGTGTGTGTGTGTGTGTGTGTGTGTGTGTGTGTGTGTGTGTGTGTGTGTGTGTGTGTGTGTGTGTGTGTGTGTGTGTGTGTGTGTGTGAGAGCGCAGGAACACACTCGTGTGTGTGTGTGTGTGTGTGTGTGAGAGCGCAGGAACACACTCGTGTGTGTGTGTGTGTGTGTGTGTGAGAGCGCAGGAACACACTCGTGTGTGTGAGAGCGCAGGAACACACTCGTCTCTAACTCTCGATCGCTCTTCCTCCAGGTCTGTCTATCCTGGAGCTGTGTTTGATCATTGCTATGAAACATCTGAACGACACGTACGATGGAGAACCCTTCAACTTCCAGATGGTCCACAACGGTACGCCGTCCTCCTGCTCATCTCAAGTGGAAATCTGTGTGTGAATGTTCATGTTCAGCTCAAGTTCTGTCATTCCCTCAGAGTTCAAGAAGTTCATCCAGAGGAAGTCTCACTCCATCCATAAGTTCGAGAAGCCTGTGGTGATGAAGGTCAGTGAGTGCTTCATCTGCAGACGGTTCAAACATTAATAACTCATAAGTTCATACTAGTGGTGTAGCGCTGTGGGAATCTACAGTACGGGTGTTTGTTGGTTTGATACACGTGTGCAGAACAAATACAGTTTATCTGTGAACAGGCGTTTTCTTTTCATTCAGGATACTCTGACTGTACTGTGTTTGACAGTATCCACACTTTAATGTGCTTACCTGTGTGTGTGTGTGTGTGTGTGTGTGTGTGTGTGTGTGTGTGTGTGTGTGTGTGTGTGTGTGTGTGCAGGCGTTTGAGCATCTCCTGCAGCTGGAGCTGGTTCGTCCTGTAGACTCGGGTGTGTGTAAAGTCCAGCGTGAGTATCAGCTGATGAAGCTGATGCTGGAACACACTCAGGTGATGGAGGCGCTGCAGAAATACCCACAATGCCCCACAGACGTCAAGCAGTGGGCGCTCTCGGCCTTCGGATGACACCGCCCTCTTTAACTGCTCAGATATGCACTTTGTAAATGTATTTGTATAGTTTGTATTTGCAATAAAGAATAAGTGAATATAACTGCTCATTTGTAATGTCTTTGTCTCAGAGACTCTCCTGGTCCATGATGTATAGATGATGTTTTTGTGCTGATGTTTTGAGAACATTATTAAAGACCAGATTTATGATAGAACGTTATTGGAAGGAAATCTTGCAGAACATTTGCTGAAGTTCTAAGAACGTTCCCTTTTTCTACGGCGAACTCTCTTCCGGAGACGGTCAAACTTCACATTTGACCCCTGATCTTCACTGGTCTCTCTTTACGGGGTCAAACTGTTTCATAAAGACCTTTCACTGAACTTTTCCCTCATCCTCCCCTCACACTTTGTAACACATCATTCCCTTGCGGGCCCTAAAATTATACTTAGTGTTTTTTTTCTGTTCAGAAAGCATATTTTATTTCATTTTTTTTCTATTTTGTAATGCGATTTATTTTTTGTTTTGTTTTTTTAAACATTTTATTTACCTTTAAATTACTAGATTTGATCAATAAATAATAAATAGTAATTTATGCACATTCTCTCAACTTAAATTCAAAGTAACTCACAATTTCATGCATACCCTTTAAATTCAGCTCAAAATATCATACATTGGGAGTGTTTGCCGACCTCTTGTGGAAAAATAATAATATCACATGATATTTCATGACTCTTATCCACCTTATGCCTGCGCCCCATGACACTTTGCGCGAATTATTGGTGTAACTTGGGGACATATCATGCCAAATGCACTTTTTTAGCCCTTAAATGCATTTTGTTGTATATTTGGAGTGTTTACAAGTACAAAAAATATGAAATTATTCTCTTCAGGTGCTTCGTTGATATCTTTATATTCTGTTTTGGTCATATTTTTCAACCTGTTCCGACTTTTCTGTTATCTATGACGTTTTTTGAACTATTACGTCACAGTATTTGCAGCGGAACTGCCAAATAAGGACATTGACTTCCGGCCCAACACTTCGAGCAATCCGCCATTTTTATTTCTCGCTGCAATTTTGTAGTCCAAGCTAAAGGATGCAGAAGTTACGAGAGGGTAAGTTAAAATGTTCGGTTGTTGGATGTAGTAACCCACACGCTTCATTACACCGTCTAATGTAGATAAACGGATGCGCTTGTGACAAGGGCGCATGTTTAACTGAAAGAACGAGCAGAGAGAGAGAGAGACCCGGTCGCGCGCGCGCTCTCTCTCTCTCTTCAGAGCCAGGCGAAAGTGTAAACAAGACATCACCGTCTCCAAACTAGACGCTGTCTTGCTCTCTCTCCCTCGCACATATTAATCAAAATAAATCGACACGGTGGTAAAAGGTCGGAAGACCAAAGTTTCATGTGTAAATACAGTACACACCAGTGCGATACATCCATATGAAGACGTTGTTCTACAGGTTCGTCGTCTTCATTTTCATCTCGCTCCGGCTCCGACTCTGGCTCGAACATGTAAGGCTGGCTGGACAAGTCTTCCGTTGTTGACATTTTGTTAATAACGTGTGAATAAAAAGTTTCTGTGCCGCTAGATAATCGTATCTCTGCTATCAAACTACAAAAATGGCCGAACGGGGTGGAGTTGAACCTCTGCAACCTGGAGAGGGGGCGGGGTATGAAGTGTCTCAATTGTATTTAAAGAGACCGCACCAAAACGAGTTGCTCTCAGACGCACATCAGAAAAGGGGTAGAAAAGGGGCCTGTGGAGCTATAATAATTAAGAATTCAGACCCAAGCATTGCAGTTCCGCTTTTTATAGACTACAAATGTATGATTTATATGTAAAAAGGAACAATTTAAAAGCATAATATGTCTCCTTTAAGCTGTAAACAATCAGTGAAACGCTCGCTCTATGAACGCAATACAATGAGATGACATTAATCTACTCACCCTTCAACCCTCGAACATTAAAAGGACATTTAAAAGTGTAAAAGCATCAACAAGGTCCTTTCAACAGACCAAACAACCCCAAAAGCGCGAGTCTTTCCACAGCAATAACGGACTGGTTAAATATCACTGTGTGTGTATATGTATATATATATATATATATATATATATATACACTCACCTAAAGGATTATTAGGAACACCTGTTCAATTTCTCATTAATGCAATTATCTAATCAACCAATCACATGGCAGTTGCTTCAATGCATTTAGGGGTGTGGTCCTGGTCAAGACAATCTCCTGAACTCCAAACTGAATGTCAGAATGGGAAAGAATGGTGTTTACAAAGAATGGTGTGAAAAGGGAAAAACATCCAGTATGCGGCAGTCCTGTGGGCGAAAATGCCTTGTTGATGCTAGAGGTCAGAGGAGAATGGGCCGACTGATTCAAGCTGATAGAAGAGCAACTTTGACTGAAATAACCACTCGTTACAACCGAGGTATGCAGCAAAGCATTTGTGAAGCCACAACACGCACAACCTTGAGGCGGATGGGCTACAACAGCAGAAGACCCCACCGGGTACCACTCATCTCCACTACAAATAGGAAAAAGAGGCTACAATTTGCACGAGCTCACCAAAATTGGACAGTTGAAGACTGGAAAAATGTTACCTGGTCTGATAAGTCTCGATTTCTGTTGAGACATTCAGATGGTAGAGTCAGAATTTGGCGTAAACAGAATGAGAACATGGATCCATCATGCCTTGTTACCACTGTGCAGGCTGGTGGTGGTGGTGTAATGGTGTGGGGGATGTTTTCTTGGCACACTTTAGGCCCCTTAGTGCCAATTGGGCATTGTTTAAATGCCATGGCCTACCTGAGCATTGTTTCTGACCATGTCCATCCCTTTATGACCACCATGTACCCATCCTCTGATGGCTACTTCCAGCAGGATAATGCACCATGTCACAAAGCTCGAATCATTTCAAATTGGTTTCTTGAACATGACAATGAGTTCACTGTACTAAAATGGCCCCCACAGACACCAGATCTCAACCCAATAGAGCATCTTTGGGATGTGGTGGAACGGGAGCTTCGTGCCCTGGATGTGCATCCCACAAATCTCCACCAACTGCAAGATGCTATCCTATCAATATGGGCCAACATTTCTAAAGAATGCTTTCAGCACCTTGTTGAATCAATGCCACGTAGAATTAAGGCAGTTCTGAAGGCGAAAGGGGGTCAAACACAGTATTAGTATGGTGTTCCTAATAATCCTTTAGGTGAGTGTATATATATATATATATATATATATATATATATATATATATATAGGCTATATATATATATATTATGTAACTTATGTTGCCTAAATCAAAAATGTTCATTAACTTCAGCATTACGTGATACTATTTCAAAGTGATTTCCGTCATTTTGTCAGATTACAGTGTGTGCAGAATTATTAGGCATGCTGATTTTCTGATCATATTTTATTTCCAGGAACATTTTGCCAATTCCAAACCATATTAAACTTAATAACTACTATTCATTTTCTATTTAATCATGTATAAGTGATATATAATTGTTCATGAAGGCTGGAAATGAAAAATGTCTTATTTTCAGGTGTGCAGAATTATTAGGCAAGTTTTCTTTTACAGATAAAATAAGCCAAAAATGAGATTTAACAAAGACTGAAAAGTCAAAAATTATTAAATCCCCATGAGAAGAATGCAAAACTAATGCAATACTAGAGATTGCAGTTAAGGCATGACCATTGGACAGTGAAATGCTCATTGGGTCAGCAGGGTCAGACAAAAACAGGTGGAGAAGAAAAAACACATGTTAACTGCAAAAGAATGAAGAATTAAGGTGAAGAATTAAGTGTGAAACCATCGGGAACCCTTTAGTCTCCAGCGCCACCATTTTCCAGAACTGCAACCTACCTGGAGTCTCCAGAAGAGCAAGGTGTCAGGGTCTCAGAGACTTGGGTTAGGCAAAGAATCCTAAAAAATGACCCCCACTTAATAAGAGTCACAAGCTGAAGTGTTGTTAAATACATGAAGACTGTTTTTTTATAGGCTTTATAGACAGACAGATTGAGAGTGACTCTTGAAGGACCAGCAACACATCCTCTTCTACCACTGTTTGAAGAATTCATCTTCCAGAATACGTTTTAATACGTTTTGTGAGTTTATTTTTAGTCCATCTCCTACCCTGAAGTCCGTTTTGCAGAGATGGACTAAAAATTAACTCCCAAAACGTATTTTCACACTTTTTCAGTGGATTGCAAAGGGGAAAAAAGAAAATAATCACGACTGAAAAGAGCTCTCGCCATAGATATTCTTGTTATAACGTCACGTTAAAATACTAAATATAACGTTATTCTCATGTCTGAAAATAAATTATGATGGAAAATTGACAGCTCATCCAGTCAGACTGACGGATCTGCTTTATTTGTAGGGAAACCTTATGATTTGAAATGATTCGTTTCAGCCTTTTTGAATAGAAGTTCCCAAACCGGAAGTGCCATCCAAAACTCAGTAAGGTGGATAGCTCTATATATGGCGCAAATGAGCTGTTCCTCTGGGTCCTAAAGTCATTTCTCTTCAGTATGGATTATGTAGACATTCTAAAATAATTCTTTGCTAAATGTTGAGCATTTTTAGGTTTTTCTATGTGAACTGAAGCACTCCATTCATCCCTAAGGGGGTCAAATTGACCCGCGAATGAAGGATTTGTTACTTTTTTAAATTTCAACCACAAAACTCCTCAAATCCATTACATTATTTTTGTGTGTGTATTTGTGGTTCAAGTGTCTTGGACCCCTCTGATGAACACTCGATTTTTGTTTCGGGTCAAAATGACCCGAGGAGGTTTAAATGTGACAAACACAACAAAACGAAGAGTACATAATAATGAAGGTAATTTAATGGATTGTTGATTGATCGTGATTAATTGCAGGGGTCCATGATCCTGCGCATGGAGCTGAACCTGAAGCCCATGTCCCTGAAGCTCCTGTACTCTCCGGGTCTCAGGTACATCATTCTGCCCCGGTACTGAGGCTGCTCGAACATCAGCCAGTGGCCGTCCATCACGTGACAGGACCGCATCTCAGCCAGGCGATAGCGGTCCGTCATGGACTCGCAGTCGTCCGTGACCTCGTGCATCATCCCGCCGAAGTTCTCCCTCTCGTAGATCCTCATCCTGAAGGGTCCTCGGTGCTGCTCAAACACACACACACAGGCACTGAAACACAACAGTTCTGGAGGTGTTGATGTAACAGGGCATCAATGAGAGTTAACACCCTCTGGGTGCTGTTCAGTCATTAATGACCGAACTTTTTTTTTAAATACATGTATTTTTCCTTCATCTGAATGGTACGAAATTTGTTAAAGGTTTTGGCACTTTGGCAAAAAAAAAAAAAAAAAAAAAAACATGGGCGTGATTCGTTAAATGGTCCTGAAAAAAAAAAGTCACAATTGTGCTCCTTGCGAACAAAAACGAGCGCATTGTAAATGAATAGGAGACGAATTTCCTCTAGTGGAAGCGCTCGGTACTGCACACTCTCACTGAAAGCTCATTTATGGAGATATCAACCTCAAATTTGAACACAACTTGTTTAGATTTATGGCTTTGATTTTCTCACAGCTTCAGACTAAAACATGTTTTTGAAAATATATTTTTCATATAAATTTTTTTTTTAAATGCATAAGAATAAAAAAAGTTCTGTAACTTTTTTCACTTCACTTTTTAAAACTTTTTTAACTTCAGCAATAATCTGTCAAGTGCCGTTATTAAAAAGAGATCAAATTTCAGTCTTTTGCTCTAAAACATTCAAGATTTACCACAGTTTAAGTTGGGAATTAAATTTTCAGGTCTATGCTCAAAAAGTGAATAAATGGATTATAAATACAGCATAAATATCATTTAGTATCATAAAATCCCCTAAAAATACAAAATATTAAATAAAAAAAAACGATCGCACTAGTAGCCTACATTAATTTAATTCAAATATATATATTTTTTTATTTCGGACATATTTGACCGACACGCAATGAGGGTTAGGGTTTTGATTTGTTCAAAAATGACATATATTTTTATTTCAATTAAATGAATGTACTATATTTTAGTTCGCTAATGTTTTTTATTTAATATTTCGTATGTTCCCCCTAGCCCAGAGCAGAGCGCTGTACCTGAGGGATCATCCTGCAGGATCTGATGGAGTCGCTCAGGCCCAGTCTCTTGCAGTCGGAGTACTCGCCTCGACGAGCGAAGAACTGGTTCCCCATGAAGTTGGAGCGATCGTAGACCATGAAGCAGCCGCTCTCCACCCGGCAGGAGCTGCAGCGGCTCAGGAACGAGTTGAGCTCCGGGCAGTCGCTGCCCGTCTCGTACGAGCGGCCCTGGAAGTTTCTGTCCTCGTAGAAGATTATCTAGACCGAACACAAACATCATCGTTTACTAGGAGACCCAGCTAATGTTCTCTCAAAGGTACGAGCAAACGTTTCCCAAGAACTTTTGCTATCTGGTCTTTAACTCTTTCCCTGTGTTTCCACTGTTATACGGTAGGGGGCGCTGTTACTCACCTTCTGAAAGAGTACAGAGACTCCAGATCAAAAGCAGAAACAAGCGATAGAAGCATTGCTGACGCACATGTAAAATAATCCGATTTTTCTGAACGTTTAGAGAATATTCTGAAGTAATGAAGAAAGACCAACTGGAATGTTTCTTTTAACGATTTCATAACCACGAATGCAAACGTTTTGAATGTTCAGAGAACATTGAGAAATAACATTTTCATAATCTAATGGGAACGTTAGCAAAACATTCTCAGAACGTTCTCTCAAAGTTCTCTTCCAGTAACGTTAATAGAGCGTTCGTTCAAAGTTATATGGTCTTTAATAATGTTCTCCCACAAACATTATTTATATAAAAAAATATGATTCACATAATGTTTGCAAAATGATACAATGTAATGTTAACATTCCCATAAACACATTTTTTAAATGTAAAAAGTGAATGTTTTGATCAGTGAATGTGACCAGTAGATGTGTGCTTACCTTGTTCATGGCTGCTTCTGTGCAGGAGGGATCCGCCGCTCCAGCTTTTATACTTGATCAGCTCCGCTATAGCTTTTTGTTATTCAAATAGTCAAAGCTGATGAACAAGCAAGAGAACTTTTCTGTTAATTTCTGCATCTATCACAGGCTCTACAAAAACTATTGTGCATCGAATGCAGTTTGTGCCTGAATGTTTTAGAAGATTAATGATCTATTTAGTCCATCATCAACACAATAACAAATAGTGTCGAACACATCCAGTCATTCAAAATCCATCAGAAAAAAGATATATAAATCCTGCACAATAATCACCTTCATGTTTGCATCAGCACCGTTTCGATCAGCCCGAGTAGTGTGGGGGATTTATATATTTCATAATCATTATTATAGATTAACACGTTGAAAAAGTGAGACATTCAAATGATTGAGCACTGACTCCCTCATGCCATCATTAAACCCACTAATTATTGAGTTTTAACAAAATGCACAAAAAATATGTTTGAAAAAGAAGAAGAGTTTAAGCATTTCTGTTCTCCTGCTGGTTTTCCCGGATTGCAGCAGAATTATGAACTGCAAGAGTATTTAAGAGGGTTTAAAAGACTGTTATTCAATAATATATTAATATTCAATAATAACAACAAAACGTGAGCTGATTTAATCTGAGTTGGGTCTTTAGTTCTGCTTATAGCTGAATCACATGTTTCGTAACTGATGAACTTTGCAGTGTTGACCTTCACTGATGTAAACTGAATAACTTTGAACTGAATTATGACACTAATAACTTGACATGGCACATTAGAATGAGAAAAAACATTGTTTATTAGCTAATCTAAGTGAAGTTTTGAGGGTTAGACTTAAAGTTATTACATGAATTATTTATATTGCCTTAGTTATGAACTTGATTTTTGTAAAAATGTGTTAGTTGTTTACATCTTTATTTTTAAAACATATATATAGCATTATGCACCACTTCTGTAGAGCATCCCATATGCTATAAATAAAGAAAAATATAATTTACCATCAGAAATGTGATCTATAGCGACTCCTTTCTATGGCCATAGGTTGAGATCAGTCTTATTCAAATGATAAATTAATGTGTTTGTGTGTCTGAGGCCTCGGACAAAAGAGATGATGATGATGATGATTCAGGGAGATTCTCCCATGAGCTGATGTGTGTGTGTGTGTGTGTGTGGGACAGGAGCGCTGAGAACGCTCAAATAGTTTGATCCATCTGAGTGAACACACACAAACAGCTGATCCCACATCATCCCAGCGCTGGACACCGTCACTCCGATCGGCTGCTGTTTGCTGCAGGAAACATTTATTCACATTTATTACTTTGACAGGCATGAGCGAATAATAATCGTAACTAATGCAACATATATACAACGTTTTTGTGCTAAACTATGGATGCATCTCTTTCAGGTCAATAAGGGCCTTTAACGGCATGCAAGGAAATGGCATGAAATTCCAGGACTATTGAGGACTTTAAGCACTACTTTCAGTACAATCAGAGATCTCACTCATCAAACAATATCTTTATTTATTCTTACAGATATAAAGTATCCAAAATACAACTTACCACAAATTTAAGAATATATATTCTAAAGTTTATAATGGCTATTGTTGTTAAATAAATAATATTTGATATTATAATGTTGGCGTACTTCATATCCAGAGACGGTCTGATGGGGGTTTATCAGGCGGGCCGCAGTGTTAACTTTGTGTGACAAGATTATTGTTGTTTTTTTCCGAAGAAATTAAACAATTTTATATATATTGTATTTTAATAAGTAAAGCACTTTTCAAGTACCTTTTCATAAATATGTCTGATTTCAAGGGTTTTCCAGGGACTTAAATTTCAAAAAGTCAAATTCAAGCACTTTAAAGGAACAGTCTGTCATTTGTCCGCCACTAGGGGTCGCTAACCTCTTACAACAACAAAGGCGTAGATTGATGACAGGAAATGAGCGTGGAATCATGGAACTTCTTGTCATGCCGATGGATCTAACTAATGTTTAAAGGTAGGGTAGGTAATCATTTTTCTAAAAAAAAAACATTCCAAATTTGTTTAAACTGTCTTTATATACCAATACATAATTAAAATGTAAGTACTCTGAAAAAGAGAATATAAAAATCGAGTGACTGTAGACCTTTCAATCTGCAATAAACACAGCTCATTATTTCCATTCACTCCACCCCCTCCCTTCTGAGCTCCTTCCAAAGCCACGCCCCCAAAACACATGAACGCGCGACGCCAAACGCTCAGGCTGGAACAAGACGCATTTATTACCTGAGACGAGTGGAGAGGAAGGAGCGCAGTACATACAGTGACATCATGTCAGAATCACATGTAATAAAATACCTAACTTTATCACTATGAATATAAACAAATAAGATTTCTTTTAGTACTCACTATCAAGCTATAGCATATCGATAATGGTAAAGTTTCATTCGGTAACGAGCTATATTTATAAGGCAAAGCTAAAAACAGGTTGCATTGATACACGTTTTCCCATTACCATCAGTTACACTGTGATGAAGGTGAATTTCGTGTAAGATTCATAACATATACGGTGTTTTGCATGTAAGAGTTTCCATGATGAAAACATTGTTGACTCTAATGAAGACTAACATACACTCCGAGTCCGGAGACAAGTACCGCATCGTCGGTTCGAGGACAGGTCCGGGGTTGAGGGCGAAGCAGAGGAGGTCGTTCAAGAGTGCGGGCAGGGTCCGAGGAAGTAGTTTTTGCCTTGTTTGCCTTCGCTGACTGCATATGCAGGTGCTTTGAGCTGAATATTTCCGGGAACGGTGACATGTGATGAGTGCACGCAGGGCAGCGCGCGCAGTGGGGCTCGGGGCGGGCACGAGACATGAAGGCATCTGATTGGTTCTTTACATTCGCACCGAATGGCAGTGATTGGTCAGAGTTTTTACTGTCCTGCAGCTGCTACAGAGGTCTGATTTTTTTCATTCCTTTTTCTAAACACATAATGTATTGACTACTATCAGGATGGAAGGACCATTTCACCCAGTATAAAAAAAAGTGTTTCTGAACAGGATTACCTACCCTACCTTTAAGGGGAAGTAATGTTTATGGATGAGTGAATACATTGATGTTTGTAACATGACTGTGGAATGAAGCGGGGCGCGAGTGCTAATGAGAGACAGATGTCAGCGCCACACGCGAGTCCCACGGATATAAAGGAATAAGGACATTTCATTCTACCGAACTACAGCGCGAGCGTGCCGCTAGACATAACGCAGTTGTCCACGGCCCTGTCCCAAATGGCACACTCCTGTCCACACTTTGGTGACGTCATGTAGTGCAGACCTATAGGGCCCTTGGCGCGAGTCCACGAGGGCACACTGAGAGATATTTTTGGGACAGACTCGATCCTCAAGCCGGATATAACGGTCTGGTTGTTGTTGGACAGGAGAAATCACATTTTTGCGCTCCGACGCCTCATCTCCATGTCCACTACACAGCCTGCTTTTACAGTTCTGTATTTTGATATTGTGCATTTCACCCGGGCATTAGACAATAGATACATCATGCTTATTTAAATGATGTATACAGTTGTACATAATAATCCATAATGTTCCATTTGAACTACAATTTTAACACATAATGAAAATGTGCACGAGTTTCAGATGAATTTACAGGTTTCAATAATCATGCTATGTTTATATATGACTCAGTAAAGCCCTGACATTCGGTTCTGTTTATTTAATGAATCATAATGTGATCGTATTATTCAACACACTATTATTATGTTTGAGACGTCAACCACTGCTCGATGACCATAATGTTTGTATAAACTGTAGGTTACAACTGGTAAAATGTACATCTAGGTCATAAAAACCATAATATTTTCTTCTCAGCATGTCAACAATTATCCGTGAGCGAAATCTCCTCCCATCCGTTGTCTGATTGGCCTTTCGCAAGGATTCCTGGGTAGTTAAAGTGTGTGGAGCCTGCATCTATGTGGGCTTCGCGGAAGACCGCTTCAAGGGTACACAGGGGGCGCTGCTGAGCACACTTCAGAGCGTTAAAATGCTGAATGGGACGGCCTACGGACTCGTAGACTCAGCGAGCACGCGCAATTTAAGTCCACGAGACCGAAAGTCCTCATGAAGTGTGCCATTTGGGACAGGGCCCAAGTCTGTCGCCATGGTTACTGTAGAAAAGGATGGTCAGTTGCGACCCCTGCTGGACACATTTATCCATTTACATCATACAGAAGGCAGTATAGCGAGAGAGTATTAGATTACGTACTGATCATGCACCGATCATGCAAGCGGACAGCCAATCGGAAAGCAGCTCTGATCTAGCGGCTGCGCTAAGGAACTGTTAGTTTCGTTTTCCACTCTGTTATGGAGGGACGGTTCGTAGTTCACTTTCCTCCTAATTCCTGCCTAATTTGTGTGCGTCAATGACGAAAAGTAAGTGTTTAATTATATTGTATGTTGCTGTTATTGCTGCGTAATAGATTATTCAATGGTATTGAGAATATTGTTTTATGTGTAAGTGAAGAGATACGCAGCAGGCTGCGGCCTTGCACGGACGAATGTTTTTCTAAACATACGCGTGTCAACTCACAGATGTAAATCAGGCCAGTTTAGCTCAGCGCTGTTAATGCGATTGCGACATATTTCTTTTAAATTAACATTACATTATCCGGAAGTGTGATTTGAGATATCTACCCATGTTTATGTAAATTTATTTAGTTTATTAAGCTCAGTCAAGTTTAATGAAGCACAGTATGTATGTATATTACATTACAATGTTATGTACTGATGTTTAAATGTGTCAAGGTGATCTTGTTTATTGTAAACTCACTTAATTTATGTATATTTCTCCTTTCTTTGTTTAGACCACACAAACTTGTATAATAAAGCCATTTAATTGGGGTTCCTGTCTCCGTGTCCTTACCGACACTCCATGGCGACGGCCAATTTTACCTAGCAACCAGTCCACCTTTACTACAAGAATTTGGTCCTTCGAGCCGGAGAGGGTCGTTACCATGGCAACCCCTAAGTCTGCCCCTACCTCATCCCAACGTCCACGCAGAGCAGTTCAGAGACCTGCCTACCTAGATGACTACGAGGTCGACTATGCTGGACACCCATCCGGGCAGGTTGTAAGACCTAAAGGGAAGGCAGTGAAGACTTCAACTCCCATCTCATCTCACCAACCCTTTGGAACGACTGGTTTATCAGAGGAATTTATGCTGCAGATGATGGAAATTACAAAGCAGCAAAGCGAGACCGCTAGACGCCAAACAGAGCTCCTGGAGAAAGTCCTGCTACAAAGCACTCCTCAAGCATCTACCCACTCCTCACGAGCATCATCACGGCATCAGACACCTCGGACCCAGATCCTGCAATCAGTGGAGAGGGGACAGCCGAAATCTGATGTAAGCCCTCGTGATGTAAGTGCAGATCCAAGTCGCTGGCCACAGCCTGTCAAACCTTTATCCCCATTCGTTGAGGAGCTTTCCCAGGCTCTGAGAAAAACACAAATTAGAGACAATCTTTTCCAATCACCACCTCTTGTGAGCAGACAGACCACTCTGTCGTCATATCAGTATGCTTCGCCATGCTGTAGCACCAACTCAGATCCAGCCAGAACCCAACTGCGTGATAGAGCAGAGCCCTGGATGAAACCGTTGCCTCCGCCACCCGAACAGATACAGAGCCAGCCCACCCAGCCTTCTATCTACCAAGTACCACCCCCAGAGGGTTTTCCGACACACAGTCAGTTTGCTTCAGAGACTGAGCCAATGCCACAAACTTCACACCCAACTACAGCATTCCAGCCTAGGGTTGATGCTGTGTCCTACACCCCTCAATTCTCTTCATACTGGCTTCCAACAGTAGAAGGTCCCACTTTCCCAGACTTCATTAAGGAGGACAGAGCCCAGTATGTAGAACTCAGAATCGCTTTGGACAGTCTGCTTCCCCCCCAGTTACCAGAGCATTATAGGTACTCCATCCTCCTGAAACATGTGAAGGTGCCTAATGCACACAGACTGGTTTTAGCACATGCAGAGTCAGTTACGCCGTACACTAATGCTCTGCAAGCCCTCGACAGAAGATATGGCCGGCCCTATCAGTTTGTGTTGAGGGAAATAGAAGCTTTGGAGAACCTACCACCTATCCGTGCTGGTGATGAGCGGGCATTCGATGATTTCTCCCTCAGAGTCCAAGCCATAGTTGGCATGCTCAAAGCCCTTAAGGGGGATGGTATTGAAGAATTGCACAGCGGGTCAAATGTGAAACGTCTTTTGAACCGCCTTCCTCGTTCACAACAAACCCAATTCAGGAGGCATCACCTCAAAAGGAACCCAGATAAGACTAAGTTCTCCCTCCTTGAGTTTGCAGATTGGCTGCAGCTGGAAGCCAACTGTATGGAGTTTGATCCAATTGAGGAGACCAGAGCCACAAAACGAGATCAAAGAGCAGCAATTCGGGGACAGAGCAAACAAACCACCATACTGCATGGCGTAGAGCAAAGGCAGGGCATAGAACCAACAACCAAGTCCAAGTCGGTTCACCCCAAAGTATCTACTAAGTCTAAAGTTATCTGCCCATATTGCAGCGCAGAACATTACCTCAGCCAGTGTACCACATTTACAGCATTAACCAAGGAGCAAATGGTTTGTTGGATTAAAGACAATAAACGCTGCTGGAAATGTGCACGATCCCATATGGCCAAAGACTGTGACCTAAAGAGGCCTTGCTACCTTTGTCAAGCTAAGCACCTCTCCGTGCTTCACGACATCAACCAAAGGAAGGGTGAGGTCACCAATGGAAACAGTAGTCTTTACAACTCCACCACAGAGACTCTCTATCTAGACCAACCTCGCTGCGGTGGGAAAGTATTCCTGAAAGTTGTTAAGGTTACCATCCATTACCAGCAGAAAGTTTTGGATACCTTTGCTGTACTCGATGATGGCTCAGAACGAACCATTCTGCTTGCCACAGCTGCACAGCACCTTGGTTTGAAGGGTAAGCCAGAACAACTGAATTTACGGACAGTGCATCAAGACATCAGGACATTGCCTGGCACTTCTGTAACCTTCAGCATATCCACCCCAAGTAACCCCAGGGAAAGGTTCATTATTCAGGGGGCCTTTACTGCAGACCAATTCGGACTGGCAGAGTATACCTACCCAGTGAGTACCCTGCAGGAGAAGTACCGACACCTCAGAGGTATACCCATAGCACCTCTGGTCAAAGCTCGTCCCCTACTGCTTATTGGTTCAGATCACACTGAGCTCATCACCCCAATTGAACCAGTGCGACTGGGTCCACCCGGAGGTCCCGCCGCAGTCAGAACACGCCTTGGCTGGACCTTGCAAGGCCCCTCCAAACATCTCCAGGATCAACTCTCAGTCTCGCAGTGTCTGTTTACATCTAACTGCTCACCATCTGCAGAGCTGTACCGCCAAGTTGAACGGTTATGGCAGTTAGATATTCTGCCTTATCGCAGTGAAAAGATGATAGTAAGGTCACAACAAGACCAAGAAGCGCTGAATATGCTGGAGACACAGACAGTGCGGGTGAAAGTAGAAGGAGTTGACCGATACGCCACACCACTTCTGAGAGTTAAGACCATGCCTCTGCTACAAGCTCCGAAGGAAGCAGTGATGTGTCACCTCCGTAACATCGAACGCCGACTAGCCAAAGACCCGCCTTTAGCTAACAAGTACCAGGAAGAGATTCAAAAATTGGAGAATGCTGGTTATGTCACTAAAATTACTCCTCAAGAAGCCGCTCTGTATACGGAATCCTGGTATTTGCCCCACCATATTGTAACCCACAACGGAAAACACAGAGTGGTATTCAATTGCTCGTACACCTACAAGGGGGAAAATCTAAACAAGCAGCTGTTACCTGGACCTACATTGGGCCCCTCTCTTCTTGGAGTGTTAATTCGCTTCAGAGAACATCAAGTCGCCATCAGTGGAGACATCAAAGGAATGTTCCACCAGGTCCGACTGCTTCCCCAAGATAAACCCCTTCTGCGGTTCTTATGGCGGGACCTACAGTCTGAAAACCCACCAGATGTGTACGAGTGGCGGGTCCTTCCATTTGGCACAACCTGTAGCCCCTGTTGTGCGACATTTGCAGTTCAGCGACACGTTTTCACTCATAGCCAGCAGGGTGATAAGATGCGACAGTCAGTTGAACGGTGCTTTTATGTCGACAACTGTTTACAGAGCACTGCATCTCCAGTTGAGGCCCGTGAGTTGATCGATGGATTAAGGTCCCTGCTGGCGTCGGGCGGGTTTGAAATCCGTCAATGGGCGAGCAACAAAGCCTCAGTGGTTAACCATCTCCCAAAAGAGGCCAGATCAGAGAACACAGAGTTGTGGATTTCTCAAAATCAATCAGATCCACAAGAAATGACCCTGGGATTAAGCTGGCATTGCATACCAGACACACTCCATTACCGCCATCGCTTGCTCTCCTATCATGAAGTCACAATGAGAAACATCTACAGAGTCCTCGCCAGTCAGTATGACCCTCTGGGCTACATAATCCCCTTCACCACCAGGGCTAAAGTGCTAGTGCGGCAGTTATGGGTAAAGGAACGAGAATGGGACGACCCCCTTCTCCCTTCTGAACAGCTTAAGGCCTGGCAAAGATGGGAAACAGAACTAGAGCACCTACCATTGATCACCATGCCTCGGTGTTATGTATCAGCTGCACTAGATGTTCCAGAGGCAGAACGAGAACTCCACATATTCTGTGATGCCTCTGAGGCAGTCTACGGGTCAGTAGCATACCTTCGTACTGACTACCAAGGACAGGTTGAGTTGGCGTTCATCCATGCCAGATCTAGAGTAGCTCCGAAAAGGCAACAATCAGTACCTAGACTTGAGCTCTGCGCCGCTCTCACTGGAGCACAGTTAGCCAAGCTACTCCATAATGAGCTCTCATTAGAGATCAGGAATACATTCTTGTGGAGTGACTCAACAACAGTACTCACCTGGCTGACATCAGAATCCTGCAGATTTAAAGTTTTTGTAGGAACCAGAGTATCTGAGATACAAGAACTTACTGAAGGTCACTGCTGGCGCTATGTAGATTCAGGAAACAATGTCGCTGATGACATTACACGTGGCAAAACCCTGCTCGAGTTATCCCAACCCACTAGATGGAGTAAGGGGCCAGAATTTCTCTACCTACCACCTGAATCATGGCCAGAAAGTCCTGCCATTGGTATAAATGAGGACCCCACTGAGCTCCGTGCTACAAAATTTTGTGGCCTCACTTCAGTTGATCCAGGATTATCACTGCCAGATCCTAAGCAGTTCTCAACCTTTGAGGAACTCCTAGAGGTTACTTGCAGGTCCATGCACGGGGCGGCGGGGAAAATTGATGAGCCGAGAGCATTGGAGTACGAACAGGCTGAGAGAAGCTTATTGAGACAAGTCCAGTTAGACAGTTTTCCCACAGAGTATCATGCTCTCAAAACTGGTAAGCCTATCCCTTCATCCAGCCGTTTACTCACATTATCACCGGAGCTGGATGAAACAACTGCACTCATCCACGTGGGAGGACGTCTGCGCCGAGCCACCCACTTAAGCTACAATACAGTGCATCCAATCGTCTTAGACCCAAAGCACCCTATCACTCACCTTCTGATAAAGAAATACGATACCAAACTCTGCCACCCTGGTCCAGAAAGGGTCTTCGCAGAAATGAGAAGATATTACTGGATCCTCAGAGGAAGAGAGGCAATACGCCGCCATCAGCGTACCTGTGTTGAATGCCAAAGATGGAGGGCTAAACCGAACATTCCAAAGATGGCAGAACTCCCTCCCGCCAGACTCCGCCTCATGAAACCAGCCTTCTATTCTACAGGGGTGGATTGCTTCGGCCCATTCCTGATAAAACGAGGGAGGAGTAATGAAAAGAGGTGGGGAATAGTATTCAAATGCATGACTACCCGCTGTGTTCACTTGGATTTGCTGAGTAACATGGACACAGACTCATTTTTAATGGCTCTGCGGCGCATGGTCGCTCGACGTGGGACCCCCGCTGAAATCCTGGCAGATCAGGGCACCAATTTCCGAGGCGGTGATAAAGAGTTACAGACAGCTTTCACTGCCATGAGCCCACATCTCCAAACCCAGTTAGCAAATCAGAAGATCCAGTTTAACTACAACCCCCCAAACGCCCCACATTTCGGAGGTATGTGGGAGCGTGAAATCCGCTCAGTTAAAAGTGCCCTACATACCACCGTAGGATCCCAAACTCTGACAGAGGAAGTCCTCAGAACACTTCTTGTAGAGGTTGAGGCCATACTCAATGCAAAACCACTGGGGTATGTCTCCTCTGATGTGGCAGATCCAGATCCGGTGACCCCAAACTACCTGTTGATGGGGCGGCCTGATGCATCACTGCCTCAGGTTGTCTACCCAGAATCTGACATTCTTAGTCGGAAAAGATGGCGGCACTCACAAGTAATGGCAGATCAGTTTTGGACAAGTTTTATTAAGAATTACTTGCCCGCTCTGCAACCACGTCAAAAATGGATGAGTGACTCTGACAATCTCACACCTGGAACTGTTGTGATGATAATAGACCACCAACTCCCTCGAGGTCTGTGGCCTGTTGGCAAAGTAATAACCACATACCCTGGATCAGATGGTCGTGTTCGTTCAGCAAAGATTGAAGTAAAAAACAAACTCTACCATCGACCAGTGGCTCGTCTCATTACACTGCCTGCCATCCCAGATGATGACCCTACAACAGACTAGGAAGATGAAAAGTACATTTGCACAACAAATGTAGGGGCGGCTGTAGAAAAGGATGGTCAGTTGCGACCCCTGCTGGACACATTTATCCATTTACATCATACAGAAGGCAGTATAGCGAGAGAGTATTAGATTACGTACTGATCATGCACCGATCATGCAAGCGGACAGCCAATCGGAAAGCAGCTCTGATCTAGCGGCTGCGCTAAGGAACTGTTAGTTTCGTTTTCCACTCTGTTATGGAGGGACGGTTCGTAGTTCACTTTCCTCCTAATTCCTGCCTAATTTGTGTGCGTCAATGACGAAAAGTAAGTGTTTAATTATATTGTATGTTGCTGTTATTGCTGCGTAATAGATTATTCAATGGTATTGAGAATATTGTTTTATGTGTAAGTGAAGAGATACGCAGCAGGCTGCGGCCTTGCACGGACGAATGTTTTTCTAAACATACGCGTGTCAACTCACAGATGTAAATCAGGCCAGTTTAGCTCAGCGCTGTTAATGCGATTGCGACATATTTCTTTTAAATTAACATTACATTATCCGGAAGTGTGATTTGAGATATCTACCCATGTTTATGTAAATTTATTTAGTTTATTAAGCTCAGTCAAGTTTAATGAAGCACAGTATGTATGTATATTACATTACAATGTTATGTACTGATGTTTAAATGTGTCAAGGTGATCTTGTTTATTGTAAACTCACTTAATTTATGTATATTTCTCCTTTCTTTGTTTAGACCACACAAACTTGTATAATAAAGCCATTTAATTGGGGTTCCTGTCTCCGTGTCCTTACCGACACTCCATGGCGACGGCCAATTTTACCTAGCAACCAGTCCACCTTTACTACAGTTACTATGGCAGTACGAGCGGAAACAGCGATAAGGCGGATATTACGTCATTGACCGGCGACAAGTGGCAAGGGACGGGCACTATTTAAAATTGTGAATTTCTCTGAATTTACAAATTCTTGGAAACATTTAGGATAATGTAAGTACACAATTAAAAGAAATATATAACACTGTGCAAGTGGTTTTTGGATATTTTGATAAAAAATTCTTACATATTGTACATTTAAGCACCTTGTACGAACCCTGAGAGAAACATAAGCTGTGTTTTCAGAGCATAATGACGCTGTGACGAGAGGCACAAAACCACCAAAATAAGGTGTTTAGTCAAAGGGCTTGTTGGAATGAAAGATCGAGTTAGTTCTCATTCATCAGGGTGTATCCGTACATTATTTGGGAACGCCAGTGTGTGCCGCTTCTTTAGCATGGGTGTGTTCAGTATTACACATTCAAAGGAATTGTGCTGGATTATACCTGTTACCTGGTTACAGTGCTGCATGTCTGAACTAATTCATCATTCTTTACCCGGTTAGACGAGTTACGAGATCTCAGTCTGAAGGCGTTGGCTAATCTGCAACAGATCATCCCTGAACTTCACAGCTCAATGAGAAACGTGTCAGATATGATCAGCAAGACCAGTATCTTACTCAACTTGAAAAGCTTCCTTAAATGTTCAGGGCAGGCAATAGATTCAGATTTTACTGCTGTAGATCGGTCAGTAAGGATTCAAAAACACTTCAGAGGAAGATTTTTATTTTTTACTTTAAACATTGCATTAGTGATTTATGCATCAATCGCTTCACCTACTGGTCAGAAGTGGGCGGGGCCAAGGAGGTGATGATGTGAAACTAGCCAATGATGTGTTGACCTGTGACAGAGTGATGTCACAATGTAATTTAAAATACAGGAGTCTTTCAGATCAGATTCAAGTGAAGATAAAGTTGAGTTATGAATGTAAAGTCCAGTACGTCAAAAATCATCAAGGAAAATCTGACTCTTTGTGTCATGAGCCCAAAAGTCCCATCAGTACAAATAGTAAAAAAATAAAAAGCAATGTTCCGCAACCCTTGAATATCATAAACGTCATAAAATGATCATAAAACATTCAAGTTTCAAGGCTCCTAGTTAAATTTAAATGAATACAGAAATGGTGTCACTATAAAATTTCCTTCTGAGAAATAAAGCTTTCAAGTGCATAATGCTGAAAATCAAAAGTGCGGGAAATCTAATACTATTTGATTCAATATCGGATTTATTACTATGTCACAAAATTTTTAAAGGTCTGTCTGGTGGATCGATGGTGTTTCAAAACTATTTACTGTAAAAAAAAAAAAAAAGATATATATCACAAATCACTTGTGATATAACCTCCATACACAAATACATATAGATACGTCACAATTTTACATTAATTCAGGTTAATTCTGATACAAGGTAGTTTGTGACGTCAGAAACACCAGCGATTTCAAAGCGTGTTTTTGAGACTGTCTTTGGTTCACTGCAGTTTTAAGGAGGAAATACTCAGCAATGGATTGGATTTTCACCACAGGGGGACTTTAACAAAAGTCAAGACAGAAATCAGACTATCATAATGCTTTGGAAGACTAT
Organism: Rutilus rutilus; assembly: GCF_951802725.1. Lineage (NCBI taxonomy): Eukaryota > Metazoa > Chordata > Actinopteri > Cypriniformes > Leuciscidae > Rutilus > Rutilus rutilus. Next base: position 2,029,101 of record NC_140217.1, on the reverse strand, counting down.
TTTGAAATTCAGTTTCACAATAAATATTGTGCAAGACAGGAGATTAAAAAAAGCCCCAAGTGACGGGGTCTTTACTCTAGACTCAGTTTTTAAGAACCCTTTATGCAGAAAAGTTTCTGAAATGTCTTTGCATAATACTTTCATGTTTAATGCGTCATTTCTAGTGATAAAGAATGTTTTCAAGCTGCATAATTCATAAAATTGAATCAAATCAAAATGAACTGAAACTAAATCCATAAAGTCCCATGATAGATATGTGAAGTCTGTATGAAGCGCAACCTTTTCCCAATGTCACCCAAAGAGGTTTGATTTTGGTCTTGAGAGGTTTGAAGGCTCTTCTGTCGCATCTTTCTCAAAGCGGTCCATGAGAGAAGTGCTGTGCACGATCTGCGACCGCAGCCGGATTTTGTTCAGACTGGGTCTCATTTTAGTGAACGAAGATTTCCTGCGAAGAGAAGGTTTCCTGGCCACACCGTTACTTTCCTCTTCGCTACTGTTTTGTGTTTTCAAAGGTCTGAAGTTGGAGTGAATAACCCTCGATAATCTCCAGCGACTCGCGTCTCCAACATCCACTTGATCCGCGTCAGATTCAACGCACGCGCCCACGATGTCTAGAATGTTCCGCGCGATGTCGCTCTTTAAATAGTGACACGCTTTTCTCCCGTTGTAATCGCGAGCTTCCACGTCGGCGTCAAACGCGCCGACTAGCAACTTAACGACCTCGAGATGATTATGCATCGCGGCTAAATGTAAAGGTGTGTATCCCGCGCTGGAGCGCGCGTTGACGTTCAGCGTGATGCCATTTTCTTTCGCAAAGTTGACTAGCATTACGATCAGCTCGTGTTTCCCGAGCTTTGACGCCCAGTGTAAACAAGTGAATCCCGTAATGAAGTCTTTCCTAGTAATGAGGCTGGGATCCCTGAGGAGAAGCCGATGGAGACTCTCCCAGTGTCCGTCAGACGCGCTCATCATCCAGTCGTGCTCCAGCGGCTCGAGCGTCAACGACGCGGGCTCATAATCGGCGTCAGGACGCGGGCAGTCGCGACACTTTCCCGGGAGATACACGGAGCTTCTCAGACGAACCTGAGGCCAACTGTCAATCAAACCCTGGGCGAAATGTTTACGGTTGAAATCATCAGTTAAACGATTTTCTTTTCCAGGCTCTGACTCGCTTTTCACTTCATTTCCCAAACTAGTTCCCTCAGATTGTTTCCTCTCTTGTTCTTCATCTTCACTCTCTGATCGGTTTATTTTCAGACTTAAATCAGTTTTATCCTCCTTCGTCGTGCTACTGTTTGTATTCCCCATGTCAGATTCTGTCGCTCCCTGTGAAAACTTGACTGAAGGATCTGGTCGTGATTTTGCGTAACCAGTTCCGTAACCTGATCCAGGTAACGTTAACACTGACATTCCTTCTTTTACTCCACTTTTGCTGACACAGGCCTCTTGTTGTTCTTCTCCGCGGGATTTGAGCTCATTCATTCTGTCACTCGTCTCGTTTGAACGCCTGAATTTCTTTTTGAGGCAAACGTATTTCTCCCCGTTTTCCTCTTTAACGTAAGCCACGCTGTCTACGTACCGTTTAAAGGCTTCCTTTGCCGCTTGTTTTAACGCAGGATCTTTGGGAATTGTAGCTCGAAAATGATCCGTTAAATGCGTGTTCTTCACGCGTCCTCCGTTCTCCTTTATGAAATATAAAACCGTTTCTTGGTTGCATTCGGTCGCCATGGTGTGTGTTCATCAAGCGATACACTGCCTCTGTAAAACTATCACGGACTATTTAACAGTACATAAATAGATGATATATCCAGGGAAACAGAGAATGCTGCGTTTATCCTTTATTCCCCAGTTAATCTGCCTGATGCTCCTCATCCCCGCCCGCACTCATTCGCTCACTCGGGTCGGTAGTTCTCTATTTCTCCCACAGGTGGCGCTGTTCATCTGGACTGAAAACCAATGGATTTACGAATATGTGACCCTGGACCACAAAACCAGTCACATGGGTACATTTTATATTTAAAAAAACATGAAAGCTGAATAAATAAGCTCACCATTGATGTATGGTTTGTTAGGATAGGACAATATCTGGCCACTATACGCTGGATATGAATTTGTAATATCAGGAATTACAACTATTTTAATTTCAACTAGTTTGTATTTTCAACTAGTAAAAACTATCATTCTTGATATTTGTAATTGTATTTTCACTAGTTAAATGTCACCAAAGGCTGCCATTCAAATTCAGTTGTTGATGAAATCAAGATTTGCTTTCTTACTAGTTGAAATTCCAATTTCATATTTCAGAAATAGTAAAAATGTTAATTTATGATATCAATAATTACTTTGTTACAAGTAAAAATATATATTCCTGAAATCAAGAATTCAGTTGTCACTGAAAATGTCTTTTACAACAAAAATGATGTATGAAATATAAAGGTCACTTGACATTCATATAAAAAATAATCAAAATTTTGCACTAGTAACCACGTAATTATTCATATAAAAAATTATGATTTTTTTACTTAAGAATTAATACGTAAGAATTATATTTCTGAAATGATAAGAAATCAATACTTGATATCAACAACTGAATTTGAATGGGAGCCTAAGGTGAAAAAACAGTTCCAGATATCAATTATTATAGTTTTTAGTTGAAATGTAATTCTTGATATCAAGAATTAGCATTATAACTTGTGAAAATTGAATGGTTTATCAGTAATTCGTATCCTGGGAATGAATAAAAGTCAATCAGCTCGACAGGAATGTGTTCATGAAAGATGCCCGATATGTTTAAAGTATGGGAATCATCTTTCAGTCACAGGACAAAAATGAACAAAGGAAACTGAAACTTTATTTCACAATTCTGACCCTTTTTTCCCCTCGAAATTCCGCAAAACTCTCAATTCTGAGAAAAAAAAAAAGTACGAATCGCAAAACTCGGAATTGGTAAAAATTCAAGATATCGTGAGATCTAAACTCACAGCCAGCAAAGAAATAGATATAAACGCATATTAGGAAGATATTCATATCAGGAAAGCTTGTTTCCGCCATGGAATGAAAAAAGTATCTTTATGCAATTGTGAGTTTACATCGATATAAGATAACAAATAAAATAAAACCTCATTCTGAGAAAGTTAAAATTGTGAGAAAAAAAAAGTCAGAATTGTGAGATATAAAAATGTCTGACATTTCCTCGCAATTTCAAGTTTTATAAACATTAATCAGACAATTTTTACAAATGTGTGTGTGGCCAATAAAATTGAAAAGTATTTAATTGCTAAACCATTGCGATACTAACTAGAATTAAACAGAAGTCATGGGTACATTTAAAAATGATAATAAAACATGAATTTAAAAAGACAAAACAAATGATTCCTGAAGATCCGTCATATAAAGACACCAGTTTAGTGACCAGGTTTTAATTGAAACATTGGTGCAACATCATTTCAATGTCACATCACAGCATGACCTGTAATGTTCACAATATTTACAAAACTGCTGTTTAGGACATCTTTAAAAAAATCAATCGAAACAATAAGAAATTATGGACTTTAACAAACTAAACCTAACAGCCACATCAAAGCTATCAGAAACAAACAGAATCAAGTGCACAACATACTTTACAAAGTCGACTGCTGTAAAGTACATACTGGTGAGAAAATATATACTCAGATACGCATCGGGGAATATTGACATCAGAGAGGCTCGTAACACCAGTCAGATACCAATCAGAAAATAGCAAGCAAAGACGACAAAATAAAAATGTTCACACACACACGCGCACGCACACACACACACGCACGCACACACACACACTCACGGAGGAAATGAAAGACTCGAGAATAGAAATGGAAAGGTTTTGGGCAACACTGACCACATGAACACAAAATGTATTTTGACCTTGAACAGTAAGACTTTGAACACAGAGCCGCATCATTGCACTGACAACAGAGTCGACTTCACCAGCACACACACACACACACACACACACTCACACACACACCAACCGTCTGTTCATGGGCTTCAATGATTTCACCTCTGGATATTTGCGTTGATATAGTTTTCAGATCCACTGCATGGAAATATTGCACTTAATTTTGTAGTGAACTTCCTGTCCGGCCCGAATCCGAGGAGAGAAACCGGTCCAAACCCGGAGTTTAATCGGCCCGAGATTAGAGTTACTGAAGAGAGATCCTACACACATCTATAGAGTTTACACACAAAAAATAATTTAATAAGCTCTTCATCTTGAGTTAGTGTTACTGGCAGATGTGCTACAGTAGTTATATACAACCTGTCCTGACCCCAACGGTGACCTCTGACCTCCAGGGTGAGGCTCCTTCCAGTCTATGACCCCTAAAGCACAACTTCTTTTAGAGCGTGAATCTGAATGATACCAGGACTTTCCTGAGTCTGTTCTACAGTTCATCGGTGTCGTTCATTAATGCAGTAATGACACGTTATTACACGATCGGGTCACGTGACAGACGCACTCGGGCGTGCTCGGATGCCGGCTGGCCGATATGTACACGTTCTCGGACTGACCGGTACAAAAGCTTGTTTCTGCCACAGAATAAATAATAATAAAAAAAGTCATTTTAATCTCAAAATTCACACTTTTTTCTCAGAATTGCGAGATCTAAACCCACAATTGCGTGAAAAAAGTCAGAACTGCGACTATCGCGCAACTGACATAAAGTCAGAATTGTGAGACAAAAAGACAATTGTTAAAAGTAAACAAATTCAAGTTTATATCTCAGAATTACGACTATTTTTCAGAATTGCGACTATTTCTTAGAAATGCTACTATTTATCTCGCAATTCTGACTTTATAACTCAGGAATTAAATAAATTAAATAAATATAAACTCATAATACTGAGGAAAAAGTCAGAATTGTGAGTTTACATCTCAAAATTACGACTTTCTCAGAATTGCGACTATTTCTCGGAATTCTGTCTTTATAACTTGCAATTGAAATTCTGAGATATAAACTCGCAACTGCGAGAAAAAAGTCCAGATTGCGAGTTTATATCGGAATTCAGATTTTGTATCTCAGAATTGCAACTACTTCTCTTGTAATTCTGACTTTATAACTCACAAATGAAATGAATTCAGAATTCTGAGATATAAACTTGCAATTGCGAGAAAAAAGTCAGAATTGCGAATTTGACTTTTACGCAATTGAAATGAAGTCAGAAATGGGGGATATAAAACCATAATTGAGGCAAAAAGACAATTGTAAGATATACAGTCATAATTGAGACTTTATATCAGAATTGTGAGACTATTTATCGCAGTTCTTTTTTTATAACTTGATTGAAATAAAGTCAGAATTTTCAGATATAAACTTTCCCAGAATTACAACTATTACTTGCAACTGAAATAAACTCACAATACCGAGGAAAAAGTCAGAATTACGAGTTTACATCTCAAAATTACAACTTTCTCAAAATTGAGATATAAACTCGCAACTGCAAGAAAAAAAGTCCAGATTGTGAGTTTATATAATAATTCCGATTTTATATCTCAGAATTGCAACTATTTCTCTTGTAATTCTGACTTTATAACTCAAAAATGAAATGAATTCAGAATTCTGAGATATAAACTTGCAACTGCGAGAAAAAAGTCAGAATTGCAAGTTTATATAAGAATTGCGACTGACTTTTACGCAATTGAAATAGTCAAAAAGACACAATTGTACGATATTGTAAGATATAAAGTCATAATTTCGTCTGAGTTTATATCAGAATAGTGTGACTATTTATCGCAATTCTGAATTTATAACGTGACTGAAATAAAGTCAGAATTCTGAGATATAAACTCGCAACAGTGAGAAAAAAGTCAGTTGTAATTTTGAGAAAGTTTACATCTCAAAATTACAACTTTCTTAGAATTACGACTTTCTCAAAATTGCCTCAATTGCCAGAAAAAAAAATCTTAATTACAACTTTCTCAGAATTACGACTATTAATCTTGCAATTCGGACTTTATAACTCGCAACGGAAGAAGAAACGGCTGAAGACGCATCTTTGTCAGCAACACTTGATCCATTAATACTAACACTTTCTCTTCTCTTCTATAACTATTAAAATAGAATAAAACAGCGTTAGACTACTGGAAGGGTCACTGCACTCACATGTCCTACTGTTAGCTTCACTGCTTCTATCGCTCTTCTCATTTGTAAGTCGCTTTGGATAAAAGCGTCTGCTAAATGATTAAATGTAAATGTAACTGAAATAAAGTCAGAATTCAGAGATAAAGTCGCAATTACCTTTTTAATAGTTTTATTCTGTGGCGTAAACCAGTTCTCTGGATATCTCAGTGACTGACAGCATTCTGGACGTCCGTGAGATGAAGATCACCACAGTAATGATGAGGCGAGCGGACGATGACACCATCCTCTACTGCTCATTTCTTAACGAGAGAAACTTGAGGAGAGAGAATAATGAGTGCATTCATAAAGGCAAAACAAACTAAAATAATACTGAAGGGTACGTGTCTGTGTGTGTGTGTGTGTGTGTACACACACGTATAAGGCTTTACCGAGCATGTGCCGCATTATTGCCAAGATTTACTGAACATGTCAGGGAGTTTCATACATCACTCTAACACACATCATAAGGCCTCAGTTTTCCTCCATGTTGGCCAGTACAGTATGAAACCAGTGTTTCATCGGTGTGGTCTAATATAACTCAAACAAATATGACAAAAGAAAAACTAAATAACGGTATAAAGACAGAAAACATGACAGGACGATCCTAAACGCATGACTGTATTAGTGTTTAGTGCTGGAAGACCTGAACTATATAGAGAAGCCCACAAGTCAAACCCGCAACTAGCCCATTGAGCTGGTGAAGTCCACTCCGACACACTCACACACACACACACACACACACTCAAAATACAACTCAAACTGAAGCTTAGAAAAGTCTCAGATTGACTCTTATTCATCGTAATGTCGCAGGGCCTTATGGGCCGAAGAGACACTTCTGCTTTGTGTTTTGTACAGCTGAAGATAAAGTGTGCATCGAGTTGGCTTGTACATGTCATTATCCTACAGTATTTACACTTCTTCCCATGTTTTTACCATGAAACTTCTGTATTGTCTATATACACATTGAAAACATATCAGAAATATTTGGACTGTCTGTGTTCTTAAATGCAGGATTTTTTTTTTTTTTTTTTTTGCTTTTTCGATATTTTTCCTTGTACACTAGAAAAAAATAGTTCTTCAGCAAGTTGTCTTTGCTGCCTTTTCTAATTGGCTGATCCAGCACCTGTCAGTCACAGGGTGTGGGCGGGGCCACGGTGAGCGTCTGCTAGTGTGTAGCACCACGATCAGAGAGAGAGAGAGAGCGAGAGAGAGAGAGAGAGACACTGATCGCTGCTGTTATCTGGAGATCTTCCTCCTCTTGGGTTTGGGCAGTTTGACTTGACGATCCTGGTGAACCTGCAGATTGACAGACAGATTCACTCAGCCAATCAGGTGTGGGAGAACCTCCATGTGATGTGTGTGTGTGTGTGTGTGTGTGTGTGACACTCACAGTTCCAGACATCTTGTCCAACTCACTCATGGCCTCATGGATCGCAGCTTCTAGATGATGATTCAGCTTTCCCGCCCTGCGAGAGAGAGAGCGACACCAGACGCTTCAGTACAAGCATCTTTAAAGTCACCATAAATCAAAAAAATAAATAAAATTAATGGAATATTTCAGTTTATTCTAAATGATTTGTCGGTGCACATCATTGTTTTAATAATCTTGAATCAGAATAAGTTCTTCTCTGATGACGAGGGCGGGGCTATAACCTGTCACTCACATGAGATCAGCCAATAGCAAACCACAACCATCCAATCAATTCCTCACAGACACAATCAAGCCCCGCCCACATTTGTTCTTGTTCCACTCGGATACACTGCCGTTCAAAAGTTCGGGATCTGTGAGATTTTTAATGTTTTTGAAGTCTCTTCTGCTCACCAAGGCATTTATTTAATTAAAAATACAAAAAAAATACAAAACAGTAATATTGTTAAATATTAATGACAATTTAAAATGACTGTTTTCTGTTTGAATATATTTAAAATTGTAATTTATTCCTGTGACCAAAGCTGAATGTTCAGCATCATTACTCCAGTCTTCAGTGTCACATGACTAATATGATGATTTGATGCTCAAGAAACATTTATGATTATTAAAAAGTACTGATTAAAAAAATGAAAGCCATAATAAAATTGTGAAACGATAATGATAAAAAAATAAAAATAAGCAAGGGATTTATCTTAAATTGGAGCTTACCTCGTTACATACTCCGACATATGAATATTTTCCTTATATTGCAATCGTTACTGTATTTACAACCTAAACACATGACTTATAACAGTGATATATTATAGATCTAAGATGGTACATGACATTATGCTGTTGCTAGGCGGACACCTCATCACTCATGAAGCTTTTGTTAACTACTGTCCTTAACTACTATGCACTTGCATAAAAAAATATTGTTAGGAACAATGTCTCTGTCATAATAGTACTTAATCAATTATTTTCCTTGACAGTGACGTCACCCATTACTGCTCACTGGGGTTTACAGAGTGATGGAGATTTCCTGATTTAATGACATGTATCATTTTCTGTAAAGATGCTTGTAACGAATGTAATGTATTGTGAAATAAACGTGAATTGAACGTGAAAGTGTGAACCTGTCACTTGAAATCAGATGGGTAAGGAATAATTAACAAATACCGAGTGTAAATAATGTGTGAAGGCTCTATCATCTCATTAAAGGGAGAATGTGATTGGGAAATATAGGAACATTTTAAACATCTGCCGGGCCGCAGATTTGACTGTGTAAATAAGACTGGACTATTATCCTGCCAACATCAACTTTAGATTTATTTGCCCATAAATAGCATTTATTTAACTGTTGTCAGTCGTTTTACACAGCCGTCGCACACACACCATTAAACATCCTCACTTGTAGATGTTTACCAGCGTGAGGGTTTTAGGATCCCGACGTTACAGAGTCAACACACTTACTTTCTGTTCTTCTTGCTGGCTCTGTCCAGCACCTGAAGGTCCTGTGTTAGTGTTTTCAGCTGCTCTGGCTCCACCTGAGGTCACACAGAGATCGGTCACTGCATAAATGTACTACCGAAGATTTGAAACTGCACAGAAACTGCACAGAGATCAGATATGCTGGACAATCTCTAGCTGTGTTTCCATCCAAAGCTGTGAATTTAAATTGGAATATCGCATAAAACACGTGTGAATAAAGCAGCGTTTCCATCTCATGTGTTCAAGAGAATGAAATCATCACTTTCTGGGAAACTGGCGCAAATTATCAGTAATAAAACTGTAAGTTTCTGCAATCTTTCTCTTTTTCCCTCCGTCATAAACGAGTGTCTCAGAGCGTCAGACGAAACACAGTAAACGCTGTCGTGTTCTCTAGCGTTCGGATGCTGGTGTTCGGGAACACACTCGTGTGTGTGAGACGCTTCTGGAGGGAATTACACCAAATCATTCTGATCACACACTTCGACTCCGGCGTTTCAGAAACACCAAACCAACATTAGAGATGCTGCGACGCCATTGGTCCACTGGTTACTCCAGTTATCCAATCACAGCTGACACTGAGGGAAACTCACATGAGTTTATTGTTGCGCATCGAGGGGTTTATTCAGTAAATGTGTTTCCACCGCATCATTTATGAGCATGTCTTCTTATCGGATAAAAAGCGGATGGAAACGCAGATACTGACAGGATTGAGTTCAGAGGTCATTACTTGCTCACCAAAACAACCTCCGAAACAAGATGTTCAATGACACAGGAACGCTGCTCTATAGCAAAAGTGGCATATGATGTAACATTCTGTATTAGTGCTGGGCAACGAGTAATCGCATCCAAAATAAAAGCTTGTGTTTCTGTTTACATAATATATGTGTGTGTACTGTGTATAATTATTTTTAACAGAACACACACACACACACACACGTATGTATATATTTAAGAAAAGTGTTATTTATATATAAAATATTTATATTTATACATAAATGATGTATAAATATATATACATGCAAATATCTCAAATATATACATGCATGTGTATTTATAAACAAAATACAAACACAGTACACACACATATATTATGTAAATGAATCATTGCCCAGGACTAATTAAAACAGATACAGTATTGCATTAGGCACCTTCAAAGGGATATATATATATAGAGGCAGTCTCTCTTACCTTGGCCTGTTCAGACAGGTGCATGCTGGGATTTATTCAGTAAATGTGTTTCCATTGTAGTTTATGCACGTCTTATCAGATCAAAAATGGATGGAAATGTAGCTACTGACAGGACTGATTTCATCAATTCTCATTTTTTCATTACTTCAAACAACCTCTGAAACTAATCTCACGAGATGTTCAATGAAACCGGAAATGCTGCTCTATAGCAAAAGTGGCACGTGATGTTTCCTTAACATTCTGTATTATAACAGATTAGGCATTAGGGATATAAACAGGACGAGGCAGTCTCTCTTACCTTGGCCTGTTCAGACAGTTGCATGCTGGGATTGTGTCCATGCTCCTCTCTCATCAGTTTGTTAGGCCAGGCGGGGAAGCCTTTAATCGGCCAGACCAGCTCTCCCACGTGTAAGGCCCTGGGCCTGTAGTGCATCAGTTCTGCTGAGGGCGAGTCGGGGTGCCGGAGCTCCTCCTCGCTGCTGAGGCTCTTCGTGTCCGAGGGGCTTGGCGCACAGTGTCCGTTAAAGTGCCCGTTGAAGTGAGCGTAGTCTTTGAGCAGCGGCCCTTCGAGGCTCGTGGAAGAGCCGGGCGACTGGTCGTCATCGTATCCGCCGCGAGCCATCGTGCCGTTCACCTGCTCTCTCACGCGCTGGCTAAACCGTTCGTGGGGTTCGTGAGTCTCCGTCGGACAGTCCATGATGGGTTTCCTCTCGGTTTTGCTGACGCGCGTGTTGCTGTGCACATGCGTGGAGCACTCGAGGAACTCCTCGCCTCTCCAGTGCGCGTGATTGGACTCGTCCCAGTGTGGGCGGGGCGAGCGGAAATACTCGTGCGCGTCCGAGCCGTCGGGCGTGTTCTTCTCGCGCTCCGAGCTCCTGCGCGTGTGGTTGTGCTGCAGCCGGTTGCGCTGGATCTGGGAGAGCGTCTCGTTCGCCTCAGAGCTGCGCGGCGCGTGGATGACGGCGTTGACGGCGTGAGGTAGGCTGAGCGGCTGGCCGATGGAGGCGGTGAAGGCACTCATGGCGCTGAGCGCGGGGACGGGGCTCGCCTGCGTGCTGACGCTCATGCCGGTGGTGATGGTCACATGCATGCCTTTGCCGGCGGCGTCCACCACCGCTCTGTAGATCGCGTCCACCGACTCCACCGATCCTCCCGCCATCGAAGCGTCGTGACCCTGTAGCTTCTGCTGAGGCTCTCGGTACATGCCCACGTCTCCGGAGTGAGATGTCATCCCAGGCTGGGCGCTGTCAGGCATGCACCCCTGAACAAATGCCAAAAACATGTCATTCATTTAGGCTACGTTTACATGCAACCAAATAATCTGTTAGTAATCGGATTGACGACTCAATCGCACTGAAAAGCCTTCCTGTAAACACCTTAAAGACCCACTCCGATGAAAATCATGTTTTTCTAGGTGTTAACATGTTCTTGTGGCATTTTTCTGATGTTAGAGGACATATATTGAGAAAAATAAGCTCAAAGTTGTATTTCTGAGTATTTCTGCATTCAAATGGCTGTGAATCAGTAGCAGGCGCTAAAATGCCAGCTAAAATAGACTGGAGTTGTGACGTAGTAACTCCACTGGGTGGGGCCACAAGCTCATACTCCCCTCCGCCCCCGCCCGCTCAGGTTCTGAGGAGTAGAGAAGACGATGGCGGATCAACACCTATGTGCGGTAGCGGGTTGCAATACTAACTGTACGTTCACACCGCCACCGACTTGAGCGGCAAAGAAGCTCTGGCCGCCCTGTCAAGGACGCTTGTCAAAAAGTACGAGGAAGCTTGTTGACGCTTATGGCCGCTCTGAAGTAGCAGCATTCTATGTTTGATCATGGGAGAAGAGAAGTGCCACACCATGAAAAGTAAACAGAATAAACAAGAAATACATTGACACTAGAAACCTTTTATAATGACAGCATTTGTATAACCGTTTTGGTCACATTATTATTTATTATTATTAGTGAGTGCGCGCGCGCTGCCGGGGCTCTCTCTCTCTCTCTCTCTCTCCTCGTTCTTATATGCCCTGTCAAGCGCGCCCTGTTAAACTGGCAGGACTTAAAAACACATAATGATAAGCTTTCACTCTGTGATGGTTAAACTGCAATTAATCCGATAATGATAGGAAACCCAGCAACGGCGATGATCAGCTTCTCCTCCGTTTTCTCGGAAGCTCAAGTCGGCGCCGGCGGGTGTGAACGTACAGAGGAGAGGAGGGGGAGGGTCGTGTCCGTGCCAACGGCTCCGCCCACAACGCAGAGGCGAATTGCTAATGAGCTACTGCCGCTCTGCTGAAGCGAAGTCCCAGAAAACGGCACAGGTTTTGTGATTTTGGCTAAAAACGGCATAATCATCATTTAAAGACCACTGAGAATGTTTAAAAATAGCTCGAAATATGATCAGAGTGGGACTTTAATCGATCCGATCCCCAATGAAATCTCGATCGGATTGAAAGGGGAGGTTTATTCCTTTTCTAATCCGATCGAGAGAACATGTAAACACTCTGAAACTGAATGGACCGCGCATGTGCAATTTAATTAGATTTTTTGATGCTCACATGAGCTAATTCTGATCGGATTTCAATCGGATATGCACAAAAATTGGATTTGGACTTTGCGGTGAAGGAATTTCACTTGCGGTAATTTTAAATGGCTCAATAGTGCGATATGCGGTATTATCGCCATTTATTCATTTAGATTTATTTGTTGCTAAATAAATAAGTGTTACGATGTAGTCAGCAGGCACAAAAACAAGTACATTTTCAGTAACCAATGTAACCGAAACTAAACCGCGTCTGCGCATTGAAAGGCTGTCACTCAGCGCGCTGTCACATCGTTACGGCAACGAAACCGTTCATTCAACGAACACATTCAAAAACGCTGATTCATTCAAAGATAGTGATGAAACAAGGTGTTCATTATTTTTAACTTTGAACTCCACTTTTCAAGGCTCAGCTGAGCAGCAATGCGTCGCATGGGTAACGCTGATGCTTCACTTAATGGAGACCATGGCATTGATTCAATGCGTGACTCGCTGATGTTTGTTTCCCGCGGCTTCCTCGCTCTGTGGATGCTGACTAGCGCTGACGCTGATGCCATTCATGGTAAATACCCTTAAAGGTTAAAAGGATGACACGACAAATATTTCGCTTTCCTTGGACACGGCAACCTTTTCACGAATATATGACTTGACCTCAAAGACAGACGCAGGTAATCACACCCGCTCAGTCGATCTCTCTCATTCACTGTCTGTTTAGGCTTAAGTGCAAATGTGCAAGTGCACCATGATAAACAGTCTCGTTATCATTAACTTATTTAAAGGTGCTATAAGCGATCTCGGTTGGCGTAACCCTTTTGTTGATGTTTGAATTATTATCAAACAAAACGGAGGCTAGCTAGACCCTCCCTCCTCCTCATCCGCGCACTAACCCCCGAACCCCACCCCCACATCATTCTTGTTGGTTATTGGCTGGAACAGTTTGTTATGTTTCGTGGTGCGGGTCGCTCTGTTTGTTGCTCAGTTTGTTTTTGCTGCAGTTTGTGGAGCGTGGGCTGTCTGCAGAGACCGTGTTTTTTTACAGTGTGTTCAGGGGACAGGCAGCTAGCGGATAGTGAGGAGATGTTTGCGGTATGTGAAAAAAAATGTTTTAGCCTAAAAAACGCGTGAGATCGCTTATAGCACCTTTAACACTAAATACACATGCACGAAGTTCAAAACAAGAAGGGTATAGCCTTATGAAAAAAGAAAACACGCGAATATCGTGGTTGCTGTGGTTATTGCATTCCTCTGCGGTTAGCCTTAGCCTGTCAGTAGCGGTTAGCCTGTCAGTAGGCTACAATGTAGGACTGCAACTGTCTGAAAATATTGTAATACTACAATATTGCGGTTATCGCAACAGCCCTATTTGGACTGACAGTCTGAACGTGGCCTTAGAGCATGCTAGCTATGGAAAAAGAAAGGACTGAGTGAGTCACCTGATAATCCTGGTACCGGCAAGGCAAGCTGTTGGAGTTGGGAACGCTATTGTCCGTGAAAGGAGCTGTGGCGAAGGAATGCCCCTGGTTGGGATATGTGGAGACCCCATGCATGCCCTGCAGTGACGGGTGCAGCTGCTGCTGCTGATGGTGTTGGTGTTGCTGATGGTGTTGGTGTTGATGGTGTTGGTATATGTGCCCAGCGGCAGCCATGACACCGCCCATCTGAGGAGAGTTTCCTATACTGCAGCTCAGCGATGCAGGGTCACCTGTGGCCAAAGCATGCGTTAGGAACAGCAGAAAACAGTCAGCACGTATTACTATACTGCATTAGTGCTAGTACATGGTAAAAGTAAATAAAATAGGCAAAAGTTGGAGGAACTAAAAATATCTTAACCTGGAAAAAACAAAAATTGATTGGCAGCCCTGGTTATGCATGCACAATGTTTGAAAAGTACAACTACAAAGATTATACTTGTTAGCATAAGGCTAGTGTGAAAGAATCAGTGACTGATGGGGGTGTAACGATACCCTCATGTCACGATTCGATATATATCACGAAACTGAACTCACTATATCGCGATACTCAGCAAAATCATACTTTACGCGATTTACAGCAGAAAAAAGCATGTTCACAGTCTGGTGCAAAAAGTGGTTTTGGTCTCTATAGAGCTGGTAAGTCCCGCCCCTTCCGCTAACCCCACTGGACCTCTAGGTTGAAAAATCGTCAATGCAAGTGAATGTGAGAAAATAATTATTTTCTGGTCCCGTTTGAATTTTGCCATGAATGTGAACATATGTTGTCTGTGAAATTTTTATATAATTTTTCGTGTGAAGAACGCTACAATTTTGCGCGTAGAAGTTTGATACGGTTAGACTTTGTGTGTGAGAGCACTTTGTGGACTACAACTCTTTGCTGCTTTCGATTACATCAGACAGGAATCTGAAGAAAGAACAGCCCATTTGGTTTGAATGGTGACATTTGGGTACAAAACACACAGGCATCTCGATCTGTCTCCATAGATTATCGCAGTATTAGCACCGTGATTTGACAAGTGGAGGGAAAATGTGTAATGGGGTGACGTCACATAGGCGACATGTAGTCTTTCTCGTTATGTCTTTTCCACAACTGCTAGCCAAAGAATCATACAATATACTGTCAAACTCGTAACATGAAAAATTATATAAAAAATTCACAGACAACATATGTTCACATTCATGGCACAATTCAAACTGGACCAGAAAATAATTATTTTCTCACATTCACTTGCATTGACGATTTTTCAACCTAGAGGTCCACTTTGGGGTTAGCAGAAGGGGCGGGACTTACCAGCTCTATAGCTAACTTTGCCCTTTATGACGACTGTGAGGGGGGTGAATATTTGTATCACTCATCCGTTTAAATTATATCAAGCCTTACATTTCTGCATAATTAAGGGCGTGGCCACTTGAGTGACAGGTGGATTGCCGCTGATGTCACTACTAGCCGTCTGTTAGCGTCACGTCACCTCAGCTAATCCGCCTCGCTGCACATTGTCGTTTATTCGGGAGTGACGCTGCCAAGATGGCGACGGCCGGCTCCGCCCACTTTGGGCTTCAGAAATGCTCTTCAGAAACACTACGCGTGACGTCACAGACACTACGCACATATATGTTTACAGTCTATGGCTAAAACTGGTGTATATTCAGCAGGACACACACATTCCACACACAGAAACAGTCAGAAACGCACACTAGAAATGTACATGTATCCACTGTTCATCACACACTTTACAGCACTCCATTAATAAACTGGTAGTCATTGAATAATTCACATGCTCCATCTAATAAAAATACAAGCGTCATGTTTCTGCATGTTTCTCACGCCTGAACGAGCTAATCGAGGCCGTCAGGATTACTGGAAAGCTCCAGGCGTGAGAGTTTGATCAGGGATGGAGCTAATCTCTGCAGGAAGGCCTGCAAATGCAGTGTTTGTCCTTACAAAAAAGACCTGAGGGATGAATATCTGACGTGTAGAAAAAGCGGCATGTTTATTGCAAGCATGTGCGTAGTTTGCGTAGCGACAGATCGGTGTGTATAAACCCTGTGCTGGCTGATGTGATGTCATGCACATGATGTGCTGGTTTTAAAGATCTCCACACTGACCTCCTCCACATGCGTTCACAGCACATGGAGTGAAATTAAATACATGTGCTAAATAACAGTCGTGTCGTGTTGCATAATGAATGCGGTGTGTGGTGTCACAGAATGACGGCCCTGTGCGGACAGTGTGTATGATCTACTGGCGAGGTTGCCATGGAGACAGCAGTGCGATGATTGGTAGTGCTTTCCAAGGTATGATTCACACACACTCACACACACACACACACACGACTGAACAGGTCAGGGAGGAAGATGTGTGCATTATAACAGGAGCATTTGTAAGTACAGGTGCTCAGGCTAACAACACTCATGTCATGCTAACACTGGATCTGTGCTTTTACATGCATGCGTTGAGGATACAACGTCCTTTTTGACAAATCTTTGAATTTGGACTGCAAGTGTCACTGTAGTGACTGTTTATGAATCATAACCTCACCTGCCTGACAGTCATCTTCCCTCCAATGTAAGATTGAGTTAATAAACAACATTTGATCTAAAGACGCTGCTTCATATCGACAGAAACCGCTTCAATGCTTCACGACAGGAACGGGTGATAATAATGTGACTTCTTGATCAGATAATAAGGAAGCTGGGATTTATCTCCAAATAGAATATCCTGCTTATGATTTATGCGAAATTAAATAAATCACAGAAATGGCAGTTTTTGCTTGGTGGGTTTGGCTATTTTTTCTCCATTTAGTGTAATTGTAAGAACAAACATGGTGGCCTTATGAATTTAAGCATTTAGCAGAGGATTTTATCAACTTTAGCAACTTTTGTATTGAATATATTGGCTATATTCTCTATACCACACAGCTCCAGCAACTCACTAATCCTACATTATAAAAAAAGACACAAATATTCTTTATATAACATCATAACATATTTCAATATCATATGTAGGGTCTTAATTACAATACTGAATTCTGCAGGGCTCAATGCAAGGGTTTGTTTCATATTTACTACTTGCCCTGACAAAATTGGCCCGTCAAAACAGTTATTGGTTTTAAAGTGTTAGTTCACCCAAAAATGAAAGTTCTGTCCTCAATCACTCTCACACACACGTCATTTCAAATCCAAAAGTCTTTCGTTCTTCAGAACACAAATTAAGATTTTTTTATTAAATCTGAGAGATTTCTGTCCTTCTATTGAAAGTCTGTTCACCCAAAACATCACAACGTTCATAAAAAGGTGGTAAAATAAATCCATATGATTCGAGCGGTTTAATTAAAGTCTAAAAACTAAAGCGATCGAGTCTCTTCAGAAGTCTTGGATTAAACCACTCGGTTCATATGGATTTATGAACGTTTTGAAGCGTCAGAGTTTTGGGT
This sequence comes from Rutilus rutilus, assembly GCF_951802725.1. Taxonomy (NCBI): domain Eukaryota; kingdom Metazoa; phylum Chordata; class Actinopteri; order Cypriniformes; family Leuciscidae; genus Rutilus; species Rutilus rutilus. Next base: position 2,011,413 of record NC_140217.1, on the reverse strand, counting down.
GAACAGACTTTCTAAGGAGGGAGAGAAACTGCTCAGATTTCATTAGAAATATCTTCATTTCTATTCTGAAAATGAATGAAAGTCTTTTGGATTGGGAACAACATGAGGGTGAGCAAATGATGACTGAATTATAATTTTTGAGTGAACAATCCGGTGCTCTTCACGTGCCGGTCAAAATGGCAATTTTTTTTTTCTCTCCATTAAATTATTGTACTATACTTTACTTCGATAATATTTTTTATTTAATATTTTGTATTTTTAGGGGATTTTATAGTACTAAATTATATTTACACTGCATCTATAATACATTTATTCACTTTTTGAGCATAGACCTGAAAACTTAATTCCCAACTTAAACTGTGGTAAATCTTGAATGCTTTAGACTAGAGCAACAGACTGAAGTTTGATCTCTTTTTAAAGATGACACTTGACAGATTATTGCTGAAGAGAAAAAAAGTTTTAAAAATGTGAACTTAAAGTTACAGAATTTTACATTTTTCGTTATGAAAAATGCACAAAAATATTATTTTCAATTTTTATATGAAATATATATTTTCAAATACAAGTTTTACTCTAAAACTGCAAGAAAACCTAAGGCATAAATCTAAACAAGTTGTAAATTTGAGGTTGATATCTCAAAAAAATGTGCTTTGTTTGGCCGCAGTACCAAAAGTTTTCACTAGTTGAAATTCGTCTCACGTTCATTTCCAATGCGCTCATTTTTGACCGCGAGGAGCACAAGTGTGTATTTTTTTGCAGGATCATTTAACCTTTTTTGAATCATGTCCATGATTATTTTTTATTTATTTTTTCACACAGAGCAACTGCTAAAACCTTTACCAAGTTTCGTACCATTCCGATGAAATAAAAAAGTATATATAAAAAATAAAAAATAAATAAAAAACATTTTCGTTCAAAAATGATCGAAGAGCACCAGAGGGTTAAGCATGTAAACAACTGCTTCCAAATCATTAAAAACATTGGGCTGCCACAATGTAAGAAATTTCACTATTGTCCTTTCACTGTTTTCAATACCAAGGCAAGTGAACCACTCCAGAGTTCGTTTGCAATCGGGCTATGACCTCATTCAGGCGATCTCAGAGCGATTGTTTTGGTGCGGATCCGAGCGCGATTGCCGTGTTCACATATGCCTGAACGAACCGAACCAAAGGAGAAAACGCACCTAATTCTGAAACAAATGCTCAGGTGTGAAAGCACCCTTACATTACCATATCAGATTTCTCAATTTCACTACTGTCCTTTCACTGTTCTCAATACCAAGGCAAGCTATGTAAAACATCCAATAAGGTTAAAAAAAATTAAAATCAGCATGCAACCTAGGGGTGGCTGAGTTGATCAACATTTCTAAATACTAATTTGGTGCAACAAAAGTGCTGGAAATTCTCCTTACCTGTGTCAGTCATGGGTTGTGAGCAGCAGGCGTCACTGCCGCTGGGTAGCATACAGCTAACGTTTGGCTGAACACGCTGCTGAAAGTGAGCGCTCGCGTGTCCCATCACATGGTTTCCGAGAGGAACCTGTCCGCTCTGGTTCACGGGTCCACAGTTTCCCATCGCTGTCGCCTGCATCTGGTTGATCCTGCCCGAATACTGGCTCTGGGTCTCCATCATGGCGTCGGTCGGGCCGTGCAGTCGCTGCTGAACCTGCGCGCTCTGAGACGCCACACCAGAGGTCACGACCCCCTCGGCGAAGTGCACGCGCCCCCCCGGACTCACGAGCCCCGGGTTTCTGCTCCCCCTGCCCATGTGCGAGCTGTGGTTGCTCAGAGACTGGAGTAGCTGAGCCATTGACGTGTTCGATGGCATTCGAGAGTTTTTCCGCATCTGCTCGGCGGACGGCGTTCTCATGCCGGTCATGTTGAAGAAATTCTCGTGGTTGGTAGCGTTTGGAGGATGTTTACGCTTGCGGAGGGGGTCGCGCTGCTGTGCCATTAGCTTATCCCGAAGCGCCGCGCGTCCACTCTGGGCTTCGCTAGGTATAACCATTCCAGGGTTTGGTGGCAACATGTGTGTTTCAACAGCCCTGTTGGTTTCACCCGCACTTAGAGGGCAAGCGCCACCGGCTCCTCCGATCTTGTTTTGATTTGCTAGCTGTGCTTTGGCGGCGGCTGAGAGGAGACTGCTGGCAGGGAACGAGGCAGCGTTGTGTTGGTTAAGGATCTGGTTCAGTGGCATTCCCAAAAGGCCCGGGTGCTCCTTTTCCTTCGCGGGGGGGTACATGGGGTTGTGCTGACTGCTCATCCCTGCCAGCAGCTGGGTTGGGATTTCTTTGTACTGGTGGATACCGTCCGGTTTGCCAGATGGGCTTGAAGGCAAAGCCGGTCGTGGGGAACTCATTGAGGACCTCGGCGAGCGTGGCGGGACCTTTATCGTGGCGCACGGGGGAACGGCGAAGCTTCCTTGCTCGGATGAGGTTGACGAGGAACGGGAACGTTGTGGAGACGCTTCGATCCGGTTCAAAGCCGGCCCGGACATGTGCACAGGAGAAGTGACGGGCGACGGGGAGATTGATGTGGCTGTGCCGTGCGACGTCCTCGTCATGTGACCGACCGGTTTCACCGTGGGCAAAGGCAGGTTGCTCGGCAATGGGACGATTGCAGGAGGGATGTTTACATTCATCATTGGTACCTGAGAGTGGGCGTTGGGTTGGAAAGTGGGATTGGGTTTACTAGGAATGGGATCCAGGATGCCAAGAGGGTCTTTCTCAGAGCTCACCTGTTTGTTCTGCAGGGAACAGGGAGCCGACGGAGCCTTGTGGTGAAACACCGTTCTGCTCGAGTCCATGCCGGGCGGGTAGTTGCACATGGGCTTTTTCATAACGGGGCTCTTGTTTGGGACTGGCGGGGACAAAGGCATGTTAGTCCTTCCAGCCATTACACATGATGACTGTGTGACGGGCGAGCCGTGCATCATGACCCCGGGAGAAGACAAAGGGATTCGGCTGTTGCTGTGGATTGCGCTTGGACTACCGGTTCCCTGGAAGCCACAGGGGTTGTTCCGCAAAAACGCGTCGGGACTGCCAATAGCGTCTGTTCTTGGGGACAGCGAACCGTCCCCGAAGGCTTGCGAGGGAGGGCTCAGCATGACTCTGCGGTACGGAGACTTGGGCCCCGGGTCCCCGCTGGCCATTCTCTGTCGGGAGAACGGAGGGAAAACGTCCTGCGGGACACACCGATCCGGGGAGAAGTGCCGCTGCCCCGCCGCCATCATCGCCTTATACGGGATCTTACATTCTGGCTGGCCCTCGTGGGTTTTATTCCTTATTGCTCGAGGCTGTGCGGTCGAGGTCATGGAGGTCACACCTGCAGGAAGACACAGAGTCGCTGTCAATCATTTAGTGTGCGATTGTTTCTTTACTACAGGGTTCCCCGATGAGGCTATATGAACCCCTTGGGGTTTATCATTACAAGATAATAATGGCTGTATTAACAGGGTGAACTGTAAATAGCCGCCATTGGTTGTTATTTGCGATAAACTGTGATATTCTGTGACATTTATTATATTTATCAAAATGTTAGAATGGCTTAATTTACATCATAAGAACCCCTGCTGCAAAGCACAGTAAAATCACCAAATACTGAGGAAAAAACATGCACAAGATAAAAAACATAATTCATTAATTCAAAAAAGGTGCTTGTTCAGATACGTTCATATTAAAGTGCTCCAATAATGCTATTTTAAAGGTTCCTAGTTTTGTTTTTGAGTCTCCTACAACAGGTTTACATGCATCCAAGGTAAAAAAAACAACAACTCAAATTTCCTCATGATATACATCGCAGCATCAGCTCTTTTCTCTCAGTGTCTGAAAAAGGTTTGATTAAGGATTCAGTCTCTCTAAACCCCGCCTTCCTGAGAGCTGCTCTGCTCTGATTGGACAGATGGCCCAGTCTGCTGTGATTGGTCGACTGCTTACTGCGCGCGCCAGAAACGAAACACCAACCTACGTTTGTAACTAATTTCAGGCGGTCGCTTTCTTTTGGGAGACAAAGACTCAATTTATCTGCACTTTGATCTTTGAAACTTTGCAGGTGTTTTACATTCATAAACAGCTTTATTACACACTCAGGCATGAAAACTCCTCACCTTTCGGCGAAATTCGCCGTTTTAAAACCAAAATGGATCACCTACGTGATTGGTGCAGATCCGATGAGAAAATATTTGGGGGTGGGGAGTGGGGGGGGTCGTGAGAAAATCTTTTCAATGAAAATCTCAAATGGAGATTGCAGACCTCCAGCTTACTTGTCTGTGTTTTCAGATCATCTGCGCTTCTTCAGAAGTATAGAAAGTGTGTATGGTTGCCAGATACTATTGTCAAAGACCGGGTAGAAAACGTGTTCTTTTAACAGAAAAGCTCTGACTGGGGTTTAAATGATTGAAATCTGGCAACCATAAGCATGAACGCTCGTAAAAACAGTCAGTAATATGTTGTCTTCTCCTTTATTCGACGAAAATAAGTGGTTTTGGTCAAGTTTTAATTTAGTTTTTAAACACATTTCAGTCTTGTCTTTTTTTGTCAACGATATTGCATGTGTTGATATAGTCACAGTTATCGTTTAATGACGTGGGTGACGTCTCTCATCGCCTTGTCTTGGTCAGGGGAAAAAAGGTCATCAACGTACATTTTTCCGTTAACAAAATGAACACTGGTGACGGTAAAATATTTTATTTTTTAGACAAAATTTGAGACCCCCTTCTCATGGGTTAATCGGGGGGGGGGGGGGGGGACTTATATTTATAGCCCCCCCGGACTTATATTTCCTATTTGTTATTTGTGCAGCTCTTGGGTAACCTTGTTTTTTAAAATGTGATGTATATAAAGTTGATTGGATTGGATTTTTTGCTGCCGTATCCCTCTCACCTTTTTTTTACCCCGACCAGTTTTCATGCCTGACACTACATTAAAGATAATACCAGGAAAGAATATAACAGGGGCACTTTAAATGTACAAAAATGATCAAAGACGTCATACTTGTGCCTCCGCCAGGACTGGTGAGTGTTAGGGAAGGAGGCGGCAGCTCCATGCTTTTATGCAGCGTCGCGACAGCGATAAGCTTCCTCTTGTGGATGCAAAGCTTCGTAACGTCCTCATCAGCCTTCACGTCCTCGGCAGTCCTCTGCTTCACCACCGCACCAGGATCAAAATTAAAAACCTAAGAAAACAGAATCGTCAGAGCAAGCCTTGGGTTTCGGCATAAAGTCTCAGTTTGCTTTGTTTATTCAACGTGACATTTAGAGGCGATTAAATCTCTAAGTCAATGATACCACACTGATTACTGGAAGTTATCCTCACAGTCAAATCTCCCTACTAGTATAGTATGCGTGAAACAAGTAATATGTTGGAATAAGCAGTATTTATGAAACAAATGGCATGCATGAACACTGTAGGTCACATGACAATGCCAACATGGTATCTCCATGAACATATAAGTGAGCAGAATAAAGGTGTTTCAAGACTTTTTAACCTGACACAGGGTTCAATACTGGACTTTAAAGTACTTTTTACAGCAACGTTTTTTAAGGACTTCATACAATATACAAGTTATTCTTTCATACAATTGACCTTTTAGTTCTCACATTTTTTCATCATTTTCAGAATATAATATCGAAAAAGAATACAGAATAAGGACGGAAAGTTAAAAGTCTTTTATATAATTCCTATTTAATAAATAATTAAATAATTATTTATTAATTAATAATTACATAATTAAATAAATGCCGCCTCTAATGATAATCAGTATGCTGCATTACCTACTCCTCATACAGTCCTGTGTGGTGAAGTCTTCCTTTGAGAACGTTATTAATTTCCAGTGTTTTAGACGCTGGTGGCGTTACGCATTGTTACACTATATTCACAAGGAGAAATCTCAGCTGCTGGATCATTTAAATCAGCACAAAGAGTCTCATTATTTATTTTAATTCATGATTTTTATCTGGTTTCAGAACTGATCTTATACGTGGTTCAATAACTGCACAGAAAAAGCATTAAACACAGAGCACGAGCCCTGATGCGTAGACTTAAAATACTCACTACATGGGCAATATGTAAACTCTGCGTGAATTCTGTATACACTTGTAAAATTGTAAGTGTCTTATTTATTGTTGGTGGTTATATGTTTGTCTAGTAAACGAGAGTCAGGAGTAGTGTTCATAATTTCATTGTATGCAAATACAATGACAATAAAGGCTTCAATTCAATTCAATTCAATTCAATTCAATTCGTGGAACACTGGCTGCATCTGAAATCACACACTTCCCTACTCATTAGTAGGTGAAAAACAGGACACTTCAGTACAAACAGGACACTTTACTATCCCATGAGGCCACGGGAGAGGATTTATGAATGGCAGTGAAGCGACGCAACTGTCTCTGGTAGGTCACATGACAGTGACAACATGGTGAATGTAGTACGACCGAATTACATTCATACTATATAGAACATAGTTTTTATCAGTAGCAAAGTAATTATTAAAAATAAGCCCCTAGTCAGAGAGTATGTGATTTCCCACACAGCCACTATGATCTGGATTGCTCATCACTCATGCATTCCTCAATGTATATGACTTTCTTTCTTCAAAGTCAAATGAAGATTTTTAGGAAAATAACCCCTCTCTGAGAGTCCGTATAATGCCACTGAAAGGCTGCCGCTCGTTTGATGACAGAGACGTTCATACGAGCGTTCATGAGACGGACGTCGTGACGCTTGTACGAGAGGTGACGGTCCTCTGTGCTTCTGCATTACTACACAATGCACTTACGTTTATGTCAAGCTGAACTCGTGAAAAGGACAGTAGACGAAATTATTTTGGATTATTTTCCTAAAAATCTTCGTTTGTGTTTTTCTGAAGTTTTTCAGAACTTGGTGAAGTTTGTGTTTTTCTTTTGGTTGAACTGTCCCTTCAACGGTCTATGAAACGCATCACTACTGTCCGAGAAGAAACAGGGAAGTACGGCTGAGTTTGCATAGGAAATGAATCGAAAAGCAGCACTTTTAGCCGGAACAGCTTATTTTCATGACCCAAAATACCTCTCAAAAAAGCTGACTATTGTTTTATTTTGAGTTATTTTAGTTGTCTAGTCTCTGTTTTACTGACTAAACTCCAAATGATTCAGTGAGAGAGCAACTGAATCAATCAAAATGAATCGCGAATCAATTCAGGCCATTTTGCAAACCCGTTTGGCCAAATATAAGTGAAGTCTGATTCATTGCTCAATATTGAAATCTTCTCAGGCATAATGTGTCTCCGGTCAGTTTGAGCATGTGTGGTTCACAACCGAACAGGGAATGAAGACATGAGATCCTCGTGAAGTTTGAGGAATGGAGCATCTATACTGATCTTGCCGTGATTTATCCTCCACATCAACACTATCATCAGTGACGATGTAAATGTATAGGCTACGTTATAGCATGTATATGTCACAGATGCATTGGGAACATGTCCAGAGTGTACGCTTGGTGTTTGTGGAATGGGCAACTTCAGTACTGACCTTGGGTAGGATGAGAGGACACTCCAGACCACATTTACAGGTGCCATCAGTCAGCAAGTAAGACTTCACCTGCTCGAGGCAGGACAGCACTGATCCACTTGGACTGCACACACACACACACACTATTACTTAACAGAATTTAGAATTGGTCTCATATTTAATGAAGTTTGCAGTAGGGATGCACTGATATGAACATTTTGGCCGATACCGATAACCGATAATTCTTTACATTTAAAAAGCCGATAACCGATATATTGGCCGATAAATCTAAATCCAAATTTTGATATATCTTTTGAGAGCCTGATTACAAAAAACAAAAGTCTCACCATTAAAATCCATGTCCCAAACACACAATTATAATGTTCTCATCATTTTCTGTAGCCGATATGACAGTCTTGTGCTGCACTTCACTGTACTTTCCTTTTTTGAAGTGATTTCAATCATATTTCAAGCTATTCAAAACCATCAAGGCGAAGCTGAAGTGTCTCAGCTGAAGGAAATAATCCATTATTTATCGGCTTTAATATATCTGCCAATAACGATAACCCGATAACGATAACATTAAAAAATGAACAAACATCGCCCGATACCGATATGGCGGCCGATATATCGTGCATCCCTAGGTTGCAGCATTGAGTGTCATGTTCCTGTTTATCAGGGTGAAGCTGCTTAGTATAAAGACCTGCAGAAATAAAGGTGACTTGACAAATACAGTAAAGACATCAATCTATAAAAGTGAAAATAGACACTTTAGTTTTGACAAATAATGTCTGGAGGACTATTTGTAATGACGTGTTTGACACGGGGTCCAGACTGAACACACTGAAAGAGAGCAGCTTTGAGCGAGTCAAAGGCTCGTCACGATCATGAATTAAGAGCCGACGATTAACTGTCATTCAAGAAATTGCAATTAGCTTCTGTTTTGTTCATGCCACTTACAGTGTGAGCCTCAGGGCCTAAAACTAACTTTTTGCCACTCCTGCCAATGGCCGGTGGATTAAGAAAATGTACCGGCCATCAAACAGTTTTTGCAAAAACAGGCATTAATAAACGGAGCAAATCCAATCAGTGAATCGCTCATTATGACACCGACATTATAGATACCAGTGAAAGTTCACAATTTTAATACCACAGCTAAAACTACTAGCCGGCTAACTAATATACATTTACAACATTACTAAAGAAAAGTAAACAGTCAGTAATAAAATAAAACACAATCAAATTAAAAGCAAAAGCACATATAAATACAATATAACAAAGATACAAATGACATAAACAGTGCTTTTCAGGTTAGTCTAACAGTAGTTTTCAGGTACAGGAATTTAATAAATTAAGCACATGATGTAAAATAACAGTGCGTAGCCTTACATTTATAAATTAAATATCGTAATCCTTATTAAAGTTACAAAAGTTATTTTTTCAAGAGCAGTGAGTGATTTTTGTCCACATTAAAACACAGACGGCTGCAGGATTATTAGGCTGCTGTCACTTTAAGAGCGAATGCACGGATCTAATAGACTGATACTGATGCAAATGCGCTTATTTTCTCAAATGTTTACGTTCAGGATAGACATAACCGACTGTGTTTACTAGGATACTCGATATTGTTTGGCATAAAATTGTGTGAATTTAGACCTAACACTATATTTGTGTACTTTATAGCGGTGTTATCCCTGCTAGATGATGACTCTCCTGTTTCTCTGTACCACACTGGAAAAGTAGACACGATATCATGCATTTTATGGCATTTCCTTGAGCGCTTAAATTTCCCTTATTTGGACGGCAAATTTGTGATTAAAATTGAACTGCATAATTATTGCGGTCATCTTAAATAATTGCTATGTTATGAGCTGTTGTGATTCTGATGAACTGTTGTTGGCCACTTCATGCGTTACCTCAGATCGGAGAGCTGTCCGATTTATCAAAACGATTCCATCTACACCTGTGTCACATAAATGCGTTTTTGCAAAACGGATTTAAATCCGATCTTCAATTCCCGCTATATGCAGATTTAATGGAGTTCACGTCACCGACAGCAACAGATATGAGCTGCATTTTATTGATCATCAGCTAAAATTTCTAAATCAAAGACCGCAATAAGAGAGAGCGGCAACAGCCCTGGTAAGATCATTTCATTTCTTTACTTTTAATGATGATAATTGTGTGTTAAGCGTCTGCGACCTACTTTCACTATGATCTGCGATAGTTTGCACGTTGGCTTAATGAAGAGATGCACAGCTTCTCATCTGAGGTGATGTGTTGCAGTAGCGTCGTCATATCTGGCTATAACATTACATAGAGCCTTTAACAGATGCATTTACACTTGTCCAGTTTCGTCTGGAACGTGTCTCAGACCTCCTCCTGAAGTGGTTTGAGGGCATTTCGGAGGGCATTTACACCTGATCTTTTCACGATCGGATAGCTATCCGATCTGAGAAAACGCATGAAGTGGCCAGGTGTACACAGCCCCTGAGATTCACTGATGTAAGTGATGTGAGCGAATCAAAACGCAGTTCCTAACCCTAACACAAAAAACAAAACAACATCATCCATGGTTTTGGAATAATTTGGATGCAGGATGAATGATGGATCACAGAGCCAGGAGATCTGAAAGACCTGTCAAACTATCGTTGCGGCAAACCAGTGAAGGTGTATTTCACACAGGACACATTTCTGTGGGTAAAAACACGAGACTCTCGTCTAGAGACACGTTTTTAAAAGCTGAACTTCTTTAATCTTGAGCTAGATGCTGCTAAAGACGTGAGATGCGAGGGCAACGGTTAAAGAAGTCTGTCTAGCACGTGTTTACATAGAAAAACAATGGCACATTGTGAACCAGTTGAATAAAAATTCGATAATACAGGTATTTGTGAACTGCACACACACACACACACCATATGAAGAGTTCAAGAAGGCATAAAGAAATAACAAACGTCATCACATATCATTTATGCAAAGATATGGCGCCCGCAAATATCGCCAATAAAGCCGGCTTCCAAAACATGACACAAGCAAGTATGTGTGTAAGGAAAATTAGTTTCGCACAGCCTATGGAAGCTTGTTTACGCCACAGAATAAATAAAAAAGGCAACTGTGACTTTTTATCTCACAATTCTGTCTTTTTTACTCACAATTGCATGATATAAAGTCAGAACTGCAATTTATAAAGTCAGAATTGTGAGAACTAGGAATTCTGAGGAAAAAAGTCAGTGTTTTTTTCCTTATAATTGGACTTCATAACTTGCAATTGCGAGTTTATATCCCACAATTGTGAGAAAAGATGTCAGGATTGCGTGATATAGTTGCAATTGTATTTTATAAAGTCAGAATTGCGAGACGTAAACTTGCAATTGTGAGATAAAAAGTTGCAATTATCTTTTAAAATGTTTTATTCTGTGGCGGAAACAAGCTTCCATACATAATAGCGATCCACGGCTTGGAAGAAACATTTACGACCAGTACATTTTGGCAGGTGAAATAATCCAAACACTCTCAATAAAGCCGTTTGGATTTTCTGAGCACTATGATGTCATATTACCGGTGAGCAGTTGCTCATTATCATTTAAAGAGACATGCACCGAAACCTGTGGCTGTGAACAGAGCTGTTTTTGAGGAGGTACAAACACGACCATTGAGGAATTATAACCAAAGTATGTTATAAACTTTACATGAAGACCCTGAAGAATCATACCATTGAGCTTGTGGAAAATGGGCATCCGATGACCCCTTTAAAGGGGTCTCCATATAAAAGTGAATTTTGCATCCGATGACCCCTTTAAAGGGGTCTCCATATAAAAGTGAATTTTGCATCCGATGACCCCTTTAAAACATGCTAGCATTGTGCTAATTCATGCTTGAAACGTGAACAACATGCTAAAACACATTGTTAACATGAATTAGCATGTTGCTAGCATGAATTAGCTTGTTGTTAGTATGTTTTACACAACCATTGATGAATTTTAACCAAAGTATGTTACAAACTTTACATGAAGACCCTGAAGAATCATACCAGCTTGTGGAAAATGGGCATCCGATGACCCCTTTACAGGGGTTTCCATTTAAAAGTGAATTTTGCATCCGATGACCCCTTTAAAACATGCTAACATTGTGCTAATTCATGCTTGAAACATGTGAACAACATGCCAAAACACATTGTTAACTTGAATTAGCATGTTGCTAACATGAAATAGCACATTGTTAGTATGATTTATGTTTTAGCACATTGCAAACATGAATTAGACATTGCTAGTATGAATTAGCATGCCGCTAACATGTTTTAACACATTGCTAGTATGAATTAGCATGCCACTAGCATGTTTTAACACGTTGCTAACATGAATTAGCACATTGTTTGCATGAATTTGCATTTTTTTACACATTGTTAACCTGAATTAATGTGTTGCTAGCATGAATTAGCTTGTTGTTAGTATGTTTTACACGACCATTGAGGAATTTTAACCAAAGTATGTTACAAACTTTACATGAAGACCCTGAAGAATCATACCAACTTGTGGAAAATGGGCATCCGATGACCCCTTTAAAACATGCTAGCATTGTGCTAATTCATGCTTGAAACATGTTAACAACATGCTAAAACACATTGAATGGCACATTGTTAGTATGATTTATGTTTTAGCACATTGCTAACATGAATTAACACATTGTTTGCATGAATTTGCATTTTTTGACACATTGTTAACCTGAATTAGCATGTTGCTAGTATGAAATAGCATGAAGACCCTGAAGAATCATACCAACTTGTGGGGCATCCAATGAACCGTTTAAAACATAAGGAGAAAGTGCATGGAGTGAGAACACACCTGATATACAGGACCCCCGAGGCCTCCACCTTTCGCTGCCAGCCGATGGGCACCTGGGCGAGATGTCCTCTGCCGTCCCCACCCTCCCTTTCTTTACCTCCATTCATTTTTATGGACCAGTGCAAAACTCCTCGTGAGAGATCACACGCTCTTCTCTGTCCCGACACAATGTCTCATTCTGGCGCTCAGAAGAGGGAAGACGGAGCACAACTTTCCCGGGACCGCAGTGAGACGGGCTCACAGCGCAGACCCGCCGCGAAACGGACTCATTACTTTTCCACTCGACGCAGACAGGACCTCCGCTGCTAGAGTCCGACCAATCAAAGCCATGAGAAAGAAGTCTGAAAGCGCTTCTGATCTTGACATAAAAGCACCTCAAATGACTAGACGCATGGAAGAGTTGCAGCTCCCAGCAGGCAGTGGGACCGGCGGGTCCAGGTCATGTGACGTGTCTTCACAGTGGACCGCACACGTCACGTTCTCTCGGCAGGTCTGTAGATGCGCTGCTCATCGTGGACCGTTTAGATGCAGCTCGCGCAAATTCATGGTTCCTAAAAGAGAGAGAAAACATTATAATCCAAACACTTCTTAGATCTTTCGTCCACACGCTCCTCTCAAACCTTCGCTCTACGGAAACTACAGTGCGTTTCTGCTCAACACACCGTGATGATCTGAGAGCGGAAGACTTCATCCACATGCTGCCGTGAGTCTCATTAATGAAGTCAGAGAATCTGTGATGATCATATTCTCAAAAATACCAAATGCAACTGAAAGGAACAAAATCTCTTTGGGGTTTTTTAAATACACACAAATGCATGTATATATTTATATACACTACCGTTCAAAAGTTTGGGGTCAGTAAGATTTTCTAATGTTTTTAAAAGAAGTCTCTTCTGCTCACCAAGGCTGCATTTATTTGATTAACAATAAAAAAAAAAACAGTAATATTGTGAAATATTATGACAATTTAAAATGACTGTTTTTAATATATTTTAAACTGTAATTTATTTCAGCATCATTATTCCAGTCTTCAGTGTCACATGATCCTTCAGAAATCACTCTAATATGAGGATGTTATGTTCATTATTATGATCAGTGTTGAGAACAGGTGTACACATTTTTTTCAAAATTCTTTGATGAATAGAAAGTTCAAAAGAACAGCATTTATTTAAAATAGAATATTTTCTAACATTATAAAGGTCTTTACTGTCACTTTTGATCAGTTTAACTCGTCCTTGATGAATAAAAGTATTGATTTATTTTATTTATTTCCCCCAAAAATAAAATAAAAATTCTTACTGACCCCAAACTTTATAACGGTGGTGTTTAATGTTACAAAAGCTTTAGATTTCAGATAAATGCTGTTCTTTTCAACTTATATATATATATACACACACACACACACACACACACACACACACTCACACTCTATCTATCTATCTATACATACATGCAAATATTTGTATGTCTCAGAAATATATATATTTATATACAATTTATATTATATAAATAATGAAGTCAGTAAATCTGTGATCATATTCTCAACCCTTCAAAATGCAACTGAAAGGAACAAAATGTCATTTGGCTTTTCTATCTTTCTCTCTCTTGTAAAGCCATGCCAGCCTCTATGGCTATATTCCAGGTTTAGTTACTCAATTTAAAAATAAATAAGTCAAATAATAAATAATTTTTGTCTAAAAACCTTAAAGGCTCGTTCACATGAAGGACGATATCGATAAATATACTTCTAAAATCGTCCTAAATGTAAAAGAGTAACCGAGTCCACACCGCAACTATCAAGACGGAAACAATATCATCGGAATCACTTTCAGAATGATTTTTCTCTGACAGCCAATCAGAATCCATCCTGCGTTAAAGCGCTCCAGCACTTAAAGAGACAGACGACAGAATGTTATCAATGTTAGTGTGGACGGTTTCATCTCAAATCTGAAGCAGCGCAACCGGTTTCAACATTATTAATCAGAAATGTTTCTTGAGCATCAAATCAGAACGATTTCTGAAGGATCATGTGACACTGAAGACTGGAGTAATGATGCTGAACATTCACAGGAATGAATTATATTTTACCGACCCCAATCTTTTGAGCAACTCAACTAAGGTGAGCTCTGATTGGTCAGGACAGATTAGCGAGAGATGAAAGATGAAATGTCGCACAGCAGACCTTTATAACCTGAAGGCATCATCAGCATGAGTAAATAACACTGATGATTTCAAGAAGACATTTGAACAAAGAGAAAGATCATGTTAAAATCCTGGATGGATTTAGGGCACTTAATAAACAGTAAGGCTACGTACTTCAGACCGCAGACGACCAATCAGATTTATTTTGCGCACACATGACAGTGTGAGCGGCTCAAACCACATGGATCTTTTCCGTTCAGGTTTATGTCACTTCCATGTGTGATACAGGTCAGATGTTTCGCAATGCGTCCTCAGTCTGAACAGTCACATCAGAATTCATGCAACTTTTATGTCTAGAGCTCATGGGAGTCACATTTTACATAGCCGATGTTATCAAGACATGAAAGATAGTCAGTGAAGGACAGTGATGTGTCAGACCTACAGTCCTCCAGACACAGCTCTTTATACAAAGCATAACACGAGGGCTCGTATTATCAAAGGTTTAAAAACTCTGCTCTTCTTTTTCGCATCTCGTCGTCGTTATTTTATATTGCCTGCGCATTCATTGGCTGGCTTCCACGGCAGATCACACCATACACACACACGCCATCACTTACTTTACTGTTCCCCGTGTTCACCTCCGTATGACAGCGTGCCGCCTTTTTACTCGTTCTTTCGTGCATGCAAGTCAGTTCAGGATCAGGATCTGTTCACACTGGAATCTGATTTAAAACAACAAATTGAACAGCTATACAAAAAATCAGATCTGAGCAGTGTGTGAACGCAGCCTAAGATGTTCTGATCTGAGCAGTGTGTGAACGCAGCCTAAGATGTTCAGATCTGAAGCACAAACAGGCAGACTGAATCAAGAACTGAGTGTGTATGAGATCTGAATTCACTCCTGAACATCAGCAGTGTGAACGGGTCTGAGTCCGGATCACACAAACCTCAACGCTGGACTTCGAGAAGACACGGCCACATTCATGAGAAGACGAGCAGCTGTGTGTGTCACTGTGTTGCTGACTCACTACAGGTCTGAATGAGCAGCACACACACACACACACACACACACACACACACACACACACCTGCAGAAGCTGTCAGAGGAGATTCTGACAAGAATGAAACCCATTACCTGAGCAATCAGGTGCTAATCTGCACAAACTACACTGAAACTGAAGGACAACACACCAGAGATGACACAATCATACACACAAGTTGTGTCCCAAAGGACGCACTATATGCGTATATATACACAATATTTTGACATTCAACATCGATCCTTCACTAAGTAAAGCTGTCGAGAGCGTGAAGCATCCACCGTTCGACACTTAAGTGCATCATCCTATATATTACAAAAAAAAAAAATGGCATAGAATAGTGTACAAGTATGCAAATTAGGACAGACCTACAGAGTCCAGCTGTTGTGCCCTGCGGTGACCCTTAAAGAGGTCAGAGGTCATTTACTTCAATGTGTGCTGACTGAACAACATCAGAAAAGACAATGTTATCAGCTCACAGAGAAATATTCACAAGTTAAACGACAACAGGACAAAATACAGTACGTGAAGAAGACACAGAACGTCTTGATCACTACATGAGTGTTGTATTAGACACATCAGGGGTGTGTGTGTGTGTGTGTGTGTGTGAGAGAGAGAGAGAGACACACTCTAGGTGTTGCCTACCTGTCATTAACATGACATAAGATGATTCCCATCTCGGCATTCAGGTTTACCCACCGACTGAGAGCTGTAAATACTGTGGTAATCACACTGATATATGAGTGACAGTTGTACTGACAGTAAAATAATGTGAGTTTCAGATGTGATCAGACTCTCTCTCTCTCTTGAAGATATACTGACAGAGATGAGACAGTAAACGTCCTGCTCACACACACACTTGTGTGTTTGTATCACGACAAACATCACATTCACAATCACTTATTTCAGCATTTACTGATGACAACACTAACCCAGAGCAGATAAACGAGCTGCTGGCCCACAGCTAAGGCTAAAGCTAGCCCGAGATGATGTCGAAGAGCATCAGAGGTCGGATCGCGGCTCAGCACAGGCTCGGCTCGGTTCGGGATGAAGCTCTGGGCTCATTATGGCTGCGGGTGAATCCGAGCGAGCGCACACGCGCACGCGCGCACACACATACACACACACATACATATACACACAGCTAACTGCTAACCTAAACAACACACGCGCAACAAACATACAATCACACGTACACAAACGTACCTGCTCGCGTGCGGGCCGGAAACACTCTTTTAGCGGATTTACACTCAAATGTGTCGCCGCGGCCGAAGCACAGCAGCAGCGGCTCGATCTACCTCATAACACCCGCCACACGCATCGTTTCCGTCCGCTGGAAGCTCCCAGGAGGATAATAACGGAGGAAGAGTCCGCTCGGGTTTGTTTCACATCGACTCTGAGCGTTTAAAAATAAAAACAAAACGTCCACAAGCATCAACACATCCGCTGCTCTTCTGCGCTCGGGATGGAAAGATGGAGCT
Organism: Rutilus rutilus; assembly: GCF_951802725.1. NCBI lineage: Eukaryota > Metazoa > Chordata > Actinopteri > Cypriniformes > Leuciscidae > Rutilus > Rutilus rutilus. The sequence goes on along the minus strand of NC_140217.1, from coordinate 1,994,425 downwards.
CCGCTGTGCGCATGCGCCCCTGACAGCGACCACAATGCACCGGGGCATGACGGGACACACGAATGAGTTCGGCCATGTAGCCTGTTTTGTTAAATGTTTCATGAGAACATTGATGCCTCGTTAATTAATATGATTCATACATGTAAATGGTCAGCAAAAAAAAATAAAAAATAAAAATAAAATAAAATAAACAAATAGGCCTATAAAAAAAACTTTATGTTCAGCTGTGTCAGTGTCCTTTTCATTTGCATCCCATTCATAAAATATTTACAGAATATATATTGTAAAATTCAAATAAATGAATATCAGTTTTAACAGTTCATGGTTATTACATGAATACAATTCAATTCACATTTATTTGTGTAGCGCTTAGTTTTCACAATACACATCGTTTCAAAGCAGCTTTACAGAAAATGCATGATCCACATTACAATTTGGAGAGATCTGTAATCAGAGGAAACTGTCTATTTCGGAAATGTACATATACAAATCACAGTTAGCTAAAAATGTATTCATTTAAACAATGTAATAATTTAAGGCAGAAACAATGAGCTCATTGAAGCAATGAATACACCATTATTACACCAATATGAAATTAATAATATTTCAAATAACTCAAAAACTCAAGGAAAACAAACTAATATGCAATACTTTCTTCTTGTTTATTTAAAAAAAAAACATAATTAAAAATGTAAAGTACTTAAAACGGCAATCGAATTAATGTTTATTAAAAATATTAACTTAGTCTATGTCAAGTAGAATTCAGGAACGAGTGGTTGATGGTAAAGTCCGCCCTTTCTGGCAGTGTTTATTCATGTATTTATTTTTAAAAAGAAATGGAAGGTCTCAAACTTTATGTTCCTCTGTGGTAGAATATGAAATAGTGTATTACTGTCTTTGTCTGCTAATCGTTTGCCTTGATTCTTCTTGCTCCTTGCTATCTAGTTAGTTAGTTAGTGTTCATCCTGGTGCTTGTGTCTTATGCTATTGGTTGTTCCCGGTTCTGTGTTGTACACAAGAATAAATCATTAAATAAGCAATAAAAATAAAAGAAAGTTTGCGGCCCGATTTACTCCCTTTCGGTTGAGTGGGCGTGACGATAGGGTGGTTCTGCGCATGCGCGTCTCGCGCTCTCGGTTGCACTTCCCACTGAAGACTGTCAGTACACACAGTACATTAGAGTTTTCATAACTATAAGGATCTTGGAACAGCGTTGAGGATCAATCCAAATTTCATCTCAACTGTTTGTGGATCATTGTTGTTGTTAATGAAAGGCCGCCGCTGAGATGCGCGACGCGCTGTTGACGCCTGTCAGACGCTTCCCGTGGGCGACTAATGTGACCCTGTACGGGTGCCTGTTCGCGGGCGGCGATCTCGTGCACCAGCGCTTCTCTCGGAAAGAAGTGGACTGGTCGCACACGAGGAACGTGGCCGTGGTCGCGTTCAGCTTTCACGGCAACTTCAATTTCTTCTGGATGCGGTTCCTGGAGCGACGCTTCCCCGGTAACGCGTTGCGAGCGGTGATGCAGAAGCTCGTGCTGGACCAGACGGTCGCCGCGCCGCTCGCCATCAGCGCGTTCTATACAGGTGAGCACAGGTGACTGACTGACTGACTGACTGACTGACAATTCTTATGACGTGAGGTGTGACGTGAGATGTGTAGTGATGATGTCATACACAGGTGAGCACAGGTGACTGACTGACTGACAGGTGTTATGACGTGAGGTGTGATGTGAGATGTGTTGTGATGATGTCATACACAGGTGAGCACAGGTGACTGACTGACAGGTCTTATGACCTGAGGTGTGACGTGAGATGTGTTGTGATGATGTCATACACAGGTGAGCACAGGTGACTGACTGACAGGTGTTATGACGTGAGGTGTGACGTGAGATGTGTTGTGATAATATGTCATACACAGGTGAGCACAGGTGACTGACTGACAGGTCTTATGACGTGAGGTGTGACGTGAGATGTGTTCTGATGATGTCATACACAGGTGAGCACAGGTGACTGACTGACTGACAGGTCTTATGACGTGAGGTGTGACATGAGATGTGTTGTGATGATGTCTTATAAACAGGTGAGCGCAGGTGACTGACTGACTGACTGACTGACAGGTGTTATGATGTGCGGTGTGATGTGAGATGTGTTGTGATGATGTCATACTCAGGTGTGAGTTTCATGGAGGGCAGAGATGAGATCCTGCAGGACTGGAAGGAGAAATTCCTCAACACGTACAAGGTGAGTCTGCAGGCGTCATTTATACGGATCTGTAGTTTTGCTGGTAAATGTCAGATTGGCAAGGCAGCAGACAGAGTCACACACCTGTGTTTGTTTCTCTGTGCAGACCGGGCTGATGTACTGGCCGTTTATGCAGGTAAATCGCACTTACAACACTTTCTCACAGTTAAAGGTACAGTAAACGATTTCTGAGAAACGTTGTTAATATTTGAAATCCACAAAACAAACACGCCCCTAGCCAAAACAAACTTGCCCCTAGCCAAAACAAACTCGCCCCTAGCCAAAACAAACACGCCCCTAGCCAAAACAAACTCGCCCCTAGCCAAAAGAAGCACGCCCCTAGCCAAAACAAACACGCCCCTAGCCAAAACAAACTCGCCCCTAGCCAAAACAAACACGCCCCTAGCCAAAACAAACTCGCCCTAGCCAAAACAAACTCGCCCCTAGCCAAAACAAACTCGCCCTAGCCAAAACAAACACGCCCCTAGCTAAAACAAACTCGCCCTAGCCAAAACAAACTCGCCCTAGCCAAAACAAACTCGCCCTAGCCAAAACAAACACGCCCCTAGCCAAAACAAACACGCCCCTAGCCAAAACAAACTCGCCCCTAGCCAAAACAAACACGCCCCTAGCCAAAACAAACTCGCCCTAGCCAAAACAAACTCGCCCCTAGCCAAAACAAACTCGCCCCTAGCCAAAACAAACTCGCCCCTAGCTAAAACAAACTCGCCCTAGCCAAAACAAACTCGCCCTAGCCAAAACAAACACGCCCCTAGCCAAAACAAACACGCCCCTAGCCAAAACAAACTCGCCCTAGCCAAAACAAACACGCCCCTAGCCAAAACAAACACGCCCCTAGCCAAAACAAACTCGCCCCTAGCCAAAACAAACTCGCCCTAGCCAAAACAAACACGCCCCTAGCCAAAACAAACACGCCCCTAGCCAAAACAAACACGCCCCTAGCCAAAACAAACTCGCCCTAGCCAAAACAAACTCGCCCCTAGCCAAAACAAACACGCCCCTAGCCAAAACAAACTCGCCCTAGCCAAAACAAACACGCCCCTAGCCAAAACAAACACGCCCCTAGCCAAAACAAACACGCCCCTAGCCAAAACAAACTCGCCCCTAGCCAAAACAAACACGCCCCTAGCCAAAAAAAACTCGACCCTAGCCAAAACAAGCACGCCCCTAGCCAAAACAAGCACGCCCCTAGCCAAAACAAACTCGCCCCTAGCCAAAACAAACTCGCCCTAGCCAAAACAAACACGCCCCTAGCCAAAACAAACTCGCCCTAGCCAAAACAAACTCGCCCTAGCCAAAACAAACTCGCCCTAGCCAAAACAAACACGCCCCTAGCCAAAACAAACACGCCCCTAGCCAAAACAAACTCGCCCCTAGCCAAAACAAACACGCCCCTAGCCAAAACAAACTCGCCCTAGCCAAAACAAACTCGCCCCTAGCCAAAACAAACTCGCCCCTAGCCAAAACAAACTCGCCCCTAGCTAAAACAAACTCGCCCTAGCCAAAACAAACTCGCCCTAGCCAAAACAAACACGCCCCTAGCCAAAACAAACACGCCCCTAGCCAAAACAAACTCGCCCCTAGCCAAAACAAACACGCCCCTAGCCAAAACAAACTCGCCCCTAGCCAAAACAAACTCGCCCCTAGCCAAAACAAACTCGCCCCTAGCTAAAACAAACTCGCCCTAGCCAAAACAAAACTCGCCCTAGCCAAAACAAACACGCCCCTAGCCAAAACAAACACGCCCCTAGCCAAAACAAACTCGCCCCTAGCCAAAACAAACACGCCCCTAGCCAAAACAAACTCGACCCTAGCCAAAACAAGCACGCCCCTAGCCAAAACAAGCACGCCCCTAGCCAAAACAAACTCGCCCCTAGCCAAAACAAACACGCCCCTAGCCAAAACAAACACGCCCCTAGCCAAAACAAACTCGCCCCTAGCCAAAACAAACTCGCCCCTAGCCAAAACAAACACGCCCCTAGCCAAAACAAACTCGCCCCTAGCCAAAACAAACACGCCCCTAGCCAAAACAAACTCGCCCCTAGCCAAAACAAACTCGCCCCTAGCCAAAACAAACACGCCCCTAGCCAAAACAAACTCGCCCCTAGCCAAAACAAACTCGCCCCTAGCCAAAACAAACTCGCCCCTAGCCAAAACAAACTCGCCCCTAGCCAAAACAAACTCGCCCCTAGCCAAAACAAGCACGCCCCTAGCCAAAACAAACTCGCCCCTAGCCAAAACAAACTCGCCCCTAGCCAAAACAAACACGCCCCTAGCCAAAACAAACTCGCCCCTAGCCAAAACAAGCACGCCCCTAGCCAAAACAAACTCGCCCCTAGCCAAAACAAGCACGCCCCTAGCCAAAACAAGCACGCCCCTAGCCAAAACAAACTCGCCCCTAGCCAAAACAAGCCAAAACAAACTCGCCCCTAGCCAAAACAAGCACGCCCCTAGCCAAAACAAACTCGCCCCTAGCCAAAACAAGCATGCCCCTAGCCAAAACAAGCACGCCCCTAGCCAAAACAAACTCGCCCCTAGCCAAAACAAACACGCCCCTAGCCAAAACAAACTCGCCCCTAGCCAAAACAAACACGCCCCTAGCCAAAACAAACTCGCCCCTAGCCAAAACAAACACGCCCCTAGCCAAAACAAACTCGCCCCTAGCCAAAACAAACACGCCCCTAGCCAAAACAAACTCGCCCCTAGCCAAAACAAACACGCCCCTAGCCAAAACAAACTCGCCCCTAGCCAAAACAAACACGCCCCTAGCCAAAACAAACTCGCCCCTAGCCAAAACAAACACGCCCCTAGCCAAAACAAACTCGCCCCTAGCCAAAACAAACACACCCCTAGCCAAAACAAACATGCCCCTAGCCAAAACAAAATAAACACGCCCCTAGCCAAAAGAATCACACCTCTATCTTGATAGCTCCGCCCCCAAATTCACGAAAATACGTAATCATTGCCGTACGCGAGTCTAGTTTCAGTGGATGTGTTTTTGTAAGAAAATATCCATATTTACAACTTTATAAACTATAATGACTGGTTTCCGGGAATGGCCGTACGCAAGTCTAGTTCCAGTGGAAGAGTGACCTCTGACCCGATGTGTGACCTCTGACCCGACGCGTGATGTAGGATTAGCGTAAGCTTAGGTGAGAGTCGACGCCTCTCGCGGTTCAAACAACAAACTCAAGTTCCTCCCACATTTCTCTTTAAAAATTCTCTTTCTAATAATTTTTTTTTTCTAATTCATGACCGGTGTTTTGTTTTGCTCTATCCTCTTTGCTTCTGCTTTCGTCAATACATCATGCATCGGGTCAGAGGTCATGCATCGGGTCAGAGGTCACTCTTCCACCAGAACTAGACTCTCGTACATCCGTTACCGGAACCCAGTGATTATAGTTTATAAAGTCATAAATATATATTATTTTTTTATTTGTTTCATAAACGCTTGGCTTCGCTTCAGAAGGCCTTCATTAACCCCTAGAGTCGTGTGGATCACTGTTATGATGGATGGATGAGCTTTTTTGGGCTTCAAAATCTCAGGCTCCATTCTTTCCCATTATAAAGCTGGGAAGAGGCAGGATTTTTTTAATATAATTTTCATTTTTGGGTGAACTATCCCTTTAAGGTATGAGATTAAAGCTTTTGGGGGAGGGGTTCTTTAATAATTAAAAGATTAAAAGGGAATAAAGAAAAATAAATAATTCTAGGTTTAATTGAAGTTGTGAAGTAATCAATTTAAACTATTTGTAAATAATATTTTATTCTAAAATATGCACACATTCACTCTTATTAGTATGTGTGTCAAAAACAAAGTGTTTCTTCTCTCATCGCGTTCAGTTATGAATGACTTTAAATCATGTAAATGAGATCATTCGCTCTGTGAACAGTAAGCCCCGCCTTCTCTGATTTGATTGGCCATTTCAGTCATTCTGACAGTGACGAGCACTGAGGCAGAGCAGCCTAAGAATATAACTTTTAAATACAATATTGCGTTTACAATGTTTAAGTTACTTAGTTACTATTTGATGGAAAGTAATGCGTTACATTACTTTTGCGTTACTTTTTCTCACCTGGGTTGGGCTTGCTTGTTTGTTTTTTAATAACAACAAAAAAAGTTATATTTCTGGCAAATGTAAAGACCCTTTCACACCTAAAGTGAAGTGATTAAGCCTCAGGCTGAAGGAAATGCAGATTGACTCCTGTCCAGCAGAGGGCGCCGCTCAAACCTTTCAGCTGCTGTTAACCTGGAGTGAAGAATTGGATGCAGAGAAGTTTAACCATAGATATATAATAAAGGCTAGATGTCTCGTGCGCGCTGCTGGCCAATGGAGGTTGGCGTCCGCACACGGCGGCCATCTTACCACAGGGGGCTCGCTCACTCGTAACATGGTGCATGTACTTTTAAATAACCATAACTTGCTCAATTTTCAACCGATTTTCAAACGGTTTGGTTTGTTATTAACGTCAGAGATGTAGTTATGACACTGCATACATATGAATAATTATAACAATGGACTTCCATATGAAAGAATTATAGCCACGTTAATAACGTTTGTTAGAAACCAAACAGTTTGTAAATCCGTCAAGATTTCAGCGAGATAAGAGGATGTGTGTGTGCTGATCACTCACCTTATTCACAGCTTCCCTGTGGCAAGATGGCCGCCGGTGATGCCGGAAGTGACTCCGCCATAAGACATCTAGCCTTTATTATATGATATCTATGAGTTTAATACGCTTACTTGAGCAATGAAAATGTTAAAAATGAAACACAAATGTGATGTTTATCTGTAAAGTCTCTTCTGCTTATTAGTATGGCTAAAGTGGTTTTCTTCAGGGACTGTCAGTCAATAAATGGAAAAACAAAGTAACTTGCGTTACTTGTTTGAAAAAGTAACTGATATTTTACTGTAAAATTAAAAGTAATGCGTTCCTTTACTAGTTAAAAAAAGTAATGATTACGTACCTCAGATGACCCCAACACTGATCCTAACATCAAACACACTGTGTAATGGAGAGCGGCGTCAGTGGACTCGTCCCTCTCAGTGCTTGTGCATGCAGCCTTCAGGAGGACACACTGCACAGAGAGGGCATCATGTGGAAGTGAAGCGTCCCGGTGCTCTGAGAGTCGGGCAGTGTGTGTGTGTGTGTGTGTGTGTGTGTGTGTGTGTGTGTGTCTGTGTGAGAGAGAGAGAGAGAGAGAGAGAGAGAGACTGCGTGTGTGTGTGTGTGTGTGTGTGTGTGTGTGTGTGTGTGTGTGTGTGTGTGTGTGTGTGTGTGTGTGTGAGAGAGAGAGAGAGTGAGAGTGTGTGTGTGTGAGAGAGAGAGAGAGTGAGAGTGTGTGTGTGTGAGAGAGAGAGAGAGAGAGAGAGTGAGAGTGTGTGTGTGTGTGTGTGTGTGTGTGTGTGTGTGTGTGTTCTTCTCACGTCAGTGTTCTTCACGGCTCACAGTTCCTGAACTTCTCCCTGGTCCCGGCGCTGATCCGCACGATGTTCTCCGGCTGCTGTGTGTTCCTGTGGGCCTGGTTCCTCTGCTTCTCCCAGCGGAGCGGAGACGGGACCGTCACACCAGCGCTGGACTGGATCAGGGGCGTCCCGCGCAGACCAGAACCTTCCGTCTCAGGGAAGAGCGGCGGAGAGTGACACTCAGGGGGCTTCATCGGTTCTGCAGTGTTTAAACGCTGAGACCAGTCCAGACGAGCTGCAGATCCACTCTTCCACTCTTCCTGGGTTTAGATGTTGCCTTTTAAAAAAACTTTTAATTTTTAAAGACGGTAGTTTTTAATATTTAATTCTTCCTGATATATTAGTTTTGTTTGTCTCCATTTTTTGATTCCGTCATTCACACACGATTCCTGGGACACAAATGTAGTGCTAATATTTATTTGAACATGTTCAGCTTTATGTGGCTGAGATAACATCATATTTAGAGTTTCTGTTGATGAAACAAATCTCCTTTATTGTATTAATTTATTATGTTGATTTTGTTTGTCTTCTTTTTTTTTATTCACAAACGGTTCCTGTGAATTATACTAATATTTATTAATATGTATGTTTGACTGGGGTTTAATTAGTATCTTACACATTTTTCTCTGTGGAAATGTATTTATTTCAGGATTTATTTAAGGTTATAATTATTAATGAATGATCGAGGGTTTTATTGCAGACGGCGGCTGAAATCTGGTCACAGCATATTTACATGAGACTTTCTTCTGTATTTGATGCTTTGAATATGCCTAAGTATATGTATATGCTATAATCTCTTTAATAAGCAGCTAATTCCTTTGTCCAAACATGCATTTTCTTTATTAGTCTTTTGATTTCATTCTGTTTTTGTTTTGCACATCATTTATCATCTACATCAAATTCAGTGGAATGAAATTATTAAAATGTATTTAATAGGTTTTACAGATTGTCCTATGGGATGGGAAACAGTTTTTAGCAAACTGTAAATATCTTGAACACCTTCATAATCTTCTTTAATTGAAATGAATGAATCACACATGGGGAGAATGATTATTGTGTATTCTGTTTTATGCAAATTATATGTTAACAATAAAACAATGTTATAAAATAACAGACTTTTTTTTATCAGTCATTTATCATCAATCATATACGGTTCATTGCAATGAGTTGGACGTTTGGGTATAACTTTAATAAATTAAAACGTAATATATAAAACTAATCTTATTAACAGATTAATAAATGCTGTACTGAAGTATTCTTTATTGTAATGTTCATGATTGATACTCACTGCATTAATGAATATAGAATATATAGAAATGTAGTTTTATAGTTTAACAATACAGTCAGAAAGATATTTTAAATGTTTTGATAACGGTTTTTTTTCTTGGTTTTACGATCGTTAAGTGAACATTACATTGTATCATTCTTCAAACATTATGGGAACGTTACATTTGAATGTTCTTTGAACGTTCTGAAACAAGTGGTTACATTTAAAAAACGTTACATTAATAAAGAAAGACCACATCATTTGAACGAACGTTCTATTAGTCTTACGGGAAGAACGTTTGCTAAAGTTCTCAGAACGTTCCCTGTTCTCTGAGACGGAAAGAAACGCGGGACCCAAAACGAGTTTTAAATAGACCTTTTTTTAAGCACATGTTGACAAAAAAGAACAATTAAAAACAGTTTGTACCGACGCAAAAACACCAATTTTAAGTTTGCAACAATTTTCTCTTACTATAGGCTACTTAGTGTGATTATTTCTTAATAACGCCACTGTTATCGATGTTAATGCAGAGTAGCGTTCTTCGCCCAGTGTTTTGTGTCAGTCCGTCGAGTCGACCCTTGTGCGCATGCGCTCTGCATCCCTCATCACGGTGACGTCACGGATCTTCATTCTGTCATGATGTTGTTGGTCTCCTCGGATGAGCGCAGATTAGCGTGATTACAAAGACGAAATCAAAGAAATCCGAGATCTGTCACATCAGCATTTACCATGGAACTAAAGAAAGCCCTTTCCGAGAGCGACGGGACGATGAAGACATACGGCGCGATGCACGAGACCAACCGGGGCAGAGACAAAGGTGACAGGCACTTCAGATTTACATGTTATTATTACCAGATATATCATATATCATATAGTCTTATTATCGGATATGGTTTCACTGTCGTTACCAGGCGTCACATTAGTGTTATTGTCTATGTGATGGAAGTCTTATTATTAATTAGATAAAAATATTATTTCAATATTATTATCAGACGTGCATTAGCGCTGCTATCAGATATGATTTCAGTCAGTCATTGATATTTGGTTTAATATTAGATATGATTGCAGACAGCGTTATTAACAGACGCGATATTGATGCTGATGTTATCAGTTATGATTTTTTTTTTTTACTTTTGTTATTCATTTGTAACAATTGAAAATAAAAAATAAAAATCAGTTTTCAATAACACTGATGACCTCTCGTGTTTTTAAGGGTCACCCGTTTGTTTTTCTATTTGTGACCCTTTCAATTCAGTCATATGACAGGTAATTAAAAACTAAATCCATAAAAACATTTTTGTTGGAATAAGATAAACGTTAACAAAATAAAATATTTAAAAGTTTAACATTTCAGCGAGTTGCCAAATATATAAAAAAAAAAAAAAAAAAACTGTATAGAAATAATATAAATAATTTAAAACTAATAAAAATGCAAAATATTAAATATTAATTCAAAATATTAATAAAGCTATACTCACAATGATACTAACAGATTAATATACAAATGTTGTGTTTAATATCATCCTGTGGTTAATAACAAATGGAGTTCTAAACGGAAAATCTATTTTAATAATATTTCTGTTCTTTTATTACTCATTTGAGTAATTATTATTAAGCTGAAGCTTGAGATGTCTGTCAGCCTTATATACCAGCGGGTGAACTTGTGGAACATTTTTAAAATAATATGGCAGTTTCATAAATGTTATATTTCTTCATACATCGCATGTCTTACATTTCATCTCCAGCTCTTCAGTCTCTCTGTTGTTGTCTTGGTAAATATGTTTAATAACTGTTGATAAAACAAAAAAGTGGCAAAATTGTTCTCTATGGTGGAAATTTCATTATAGCGCGTTTCCAATTTCTTTCCGCTTACTCTTAAATTCAAAACTAATATTATCATGAAAATATAAACAATATTATTTCTACTGTATTGAGGCCTCTCAGGAAATAATTTGCCAAATTATTGAGAGCATGAAGAGTGATGTTAGTAAAAGATTTGCAATATTTGATTTATATTTTGTATCTAATGCAGTAACATTAAAGAGCCCCTATTATGCTATTTTAAAGGCTCCAACAGGTTTACATGCATTAAAGGTCAAAAACACTTTAATTTCCTCATAATCTCCACTGCAGCATCAGCTCTTTTCTCTCAGTGTCTGAAACGCTTCCATCAAGGATTCAGTCTCTCTAAACCCCGCCTCTCTGAGAGATGCTCTGCTCTGATTGGTCAGATGGCACAGTCTGCTGTGATTGGTCAACCGCTTACAGCATGCGTCCGAAAAACAAACACTCATTGCCTAATTTGTTACATTATATTACACAGGTTCATATGTAACAGGCCGTTTCAGCAGTTCAGAATCGCTTCTTAGGAGACAATAACTTTATTTGTCATACACTTTGATCTTTGAAACTTGGCAGACCTTTAACACATACACAGAAAGCTGCATACACTATATGAAAGGGAATATCCAAAAAAGCATAATAGAGGCACTTTTTAAGTTGTTTTTTGGGAACTACTGTGTCAGTGGCACTACAGCAGTGATATATGGCACAGATTTTTCAATGCAATGGTCCTGAAAGATTCCACACACTCACACACACACACACTCTTACCCGCCGTCTGTTTGCACTCTAGGCCAGATGGACGTGTCGATGGCTGAAAGCTCCATGTGTCCAGACGAGATCGAGGCAGAAATGGCTCGTATTCAGCGCCTGCGGGAGGTTCTGGTGAGACGCGAGTCCGAGCTCAGATTCATGTGAGTATCTGTGTATGAGTATGTGAGTATCTGTGTATGAGTATGTGAGTATCTGTGTATGAGTATGTGAGTATCTGAGTATCTGTGTATGAGTATGTGAGTATCTGAGTATCTGTGTATGAGTTTACTGAACTAAATGCTGAGATTCATCTGAGTATCTGTGTATGAGTATGTGAGTATCTGTACGTTTACTGAGCCAAACGCTGAGATTCATGTGAGTATCTGAGTATTTGTGTATGAGTATGTGAGTATATGTACGTTTACTGAACTAAACGCTGAGTCATGTGAGCATCTGTGAGTATCTGTGTATGAGTATGTAAGTATCTGTGAGTATCTGTGTATGAGTATGTGAGTATCTGTGTATGAGTATGTGAGTATCTGTGTATGAGTATGTGATGTGAGTATCTGTGTATGAGTATGTGAGTATCTGTGAGTATCTATGTATGAGTATGTGAGTATCTGTGTATGAGTATGTGAGTATCTGTGTATGAGTATGTGAGTATCTGTGAGTATCTGAACATTTACTGAACTAAACGCTGAGACTCATGCGAGTATCTGAGAATCTGTGTATGAGTATGTGAGAATCTGTGTATGAGTATGTGAGTATCTGTGAGTATCTGTGTATGAGTATGTGAGTATCTGTGTATGAGTATGTGAGTATCTGTGTATGAGTATGTGAGTATCTGTGAGTATCTGTGTATGAGTATGTGAGTATCTGTGTATGAGTATGTGAGTATCTGTGAGTATCTGTGTATGAGTATGTGAGTATCTGTGTATGAGTATGTGAGTATCTGTGAGTATCTGTGTATGAGTATGTGAGTATCTGTGTATGAGTATGTGAGTATCTGTGAGTATCTGTGTATGAGTATGTGAGTATCTGTGTATGAGTATGTGAGTATCTGTGAGTATCTGTGTATGAGTATGTGAGTATCTGTGAGTATCTGTGTATGAGTATGTGAGTATCTGTGAGTATCTGAATGTTTACTGAACAAAACGCTGAGATTCTCTCCTGGAATCTGAGCTTTTCTCTCGTGTTCTTCTCAGGATGGACGATGTTCAGCTCTGCAAAGACATCATGAGCCTGAAACAGGAGCTGAGGAAGATCGTGACAGTGCCAGGTGACTGAAGAGAACATGTTTCCATCAACTACAGTATACAAAACTACTGAAAATACACCTCAGCATAAATTATGAGTATTTATTCTGATGATTTTTTGTGCACATTTCCATCTTGCAATAAAAATTCTAAATTTGCATATACACAGCTGAGTGGAAACCCAGCAAACGAGACCCACTAACAGGGAATGGTCTCTAAGCGTCATGAACAAGCGTTGTAGAATATTTGTTCAAAGTTATCTGGTTTTTAATAATGTTCTCAAAACATTAGCACAAAAACATTATTCATACATCCTTTATGGATCGACTACAGTTTATTAAATGTTACTACTAGTTTCAGAGCACATTCAAAAGTAACGTTCCCATAATGTTTGAAAAATGATACAATGGAATGTAACCTTAATATTTATAATCAAGAGGACAATCAAAAAACATTTAAAGTTCCCCTGTAGTCAACAATTTTAAAACTCATCTTTGATCACCAAAATTACATATTTAAATGTTTTTTCCGTGAATTTTTTTTTATCATGCCTTAAAATATCTTGAATGTAACTCGACACCCTTGCCTCATTTAGTATACGCGGTTCTATGAATATGCGAATGAGCCCCGCCTCCACTCACTCACTCAGGTCAGAGATCCACTGGTTGACGATCACACGTTGATCTGATTGGTTACCAGTTTGTGACGTCAGAAACACCAGCGATTTCAAAGCGTGTGTTTGAGACTGTCTTTGGTTCACTGCAGTTTTAAGGAGAAAATACTCAGCAATGGTGTCGACTTATGAACTAACACATGGTGTGCCTTAAACTTTAAAGCAGATTAAAAACACCACATAGACACATAAACAACATTAAAAACTGGATTTTCACCACAGGGGGACTTTTAAAAAACTGGACGTTTTGAACATTCAGGGAACATTGAGAAATAACATTTTCATAACTTAAACGTTAGCAAAACATTCTCAGAGCATCTTTTCACCAGTGAAACCGTGAGCAAGTGAACTTTTATATTCTCCTCTAACACACACTCACCTGCACACACAGACGCAGAGAAGACTAAGAAACAGCGTCAGAGAGAAGAGAAGTTAATCGTGGAGATTCATCAGCTGGTGCAGAAGAGAGACTTCCTGGTGGAGGACGCAGAAGTCGAGCGGCTGAGGTCAGAAGAGCTTCTGTGTGTTTACAGGCTTTTAGAGGATCTATCAGGCAATCCATTAGTATACATAATGCCATTAGTGTAGATAATGAAGATATATCTATCAACTTTACAGATTTAGTTTCAATTCATTTTGTTTTAATATGAATTAAACATCTTGTAAACATACTTTATCGGTTGGGAAAATCTGCTATAACGTGTTTAACATGAAAGAATTATGCCATCTTTAACGTTAACTTTTGAGAACTGGATCTTGTAGCCTAGAGTTTTTTTTTCTTCAAAATAATGTGAAATAGTTTAAATCAATATATTGATTTCAATTTTGTAAGACACTTTTCGTTTAGGTCGGCCATATCCAAGCAGACACGAACGATCATCAATAATTATTTGATTCACACTGAAGGAGATTAAAATCCAGTCAAGAATGGAGAACCCCATTGAACCTTTTCTTTCTAAGAGTGAACTAGTGACTCGTCTGCATAAAAAAACCAAACAATATTTAATATTAATCTTAACCTGATCTGCGGTCTGTGTGTGTGTAACAGGGAGCAGGAGGAGGATAAGGAGATGGCCGAGTTCCTCCGACAGAAGCTCAGCGTAATACAGAGTAAGAGTTTCTTTTGCTTTAATCGCTCACATAAATGTTTATTTCACTGAGAGATCTGAGACCTTTCTTAAAGTCATCATGAAAGAAGTCACACTAGTGTTTTCTCCTCTATTGTGTCGTATATCCGAGTGAATCGCTTCTGGAACAAGAACAAATGTGGGCGGGGCTTGATTGTGGGTGTGGGGAATTGATTGGATGGTTGTGGTTTGCTATTGGCTGAACTCATGTGAGTGACAGGTTATAGCCCCGCCCTCATTATCAGAGAAGAGATGCTGCAAGATTATTAAAATAATGATGTGCACCAATAAATCATCTATAATAAACTAATATTCCATAAAAAAAAATTCCATTTTGATTTCATGGTGACTTTAAGAGGTTTTCCCATGACTTGCACTGGGCATCAACACACACACGCCGCTCAACTTTGACCTTGACATGACAATGACGTAAGGCAGTTGCTGTAACAAGTAACAAGTCAGTGTCAAACTGGTTAAATTATTTGTGGCATGTTTGTATATAGTTCATCTGATTTTTGATTTATCTTCCTTAAATGTTTGAACATTGAAATAAAAATGTATAAGAAAACAGTTGAAACTACGTTGTTTAAACCCAGCGGCTGAGAATAATGGTGGTCAAGTCATGTCGGAAACATCATCTTTGACAGTTGAACACATGAATGTTTCCACCAAGTCGTAATTGCGAGTGGGAAACTGGGGTTTTCCGAGTCACAGTGACTTCATCACACCTGATGTCGTAATCCCGACTTCCCAACTCGTACATACTAAATTCCCAGGAGGACGTGCTGCGCCTCAATGCTGCGTTCATGCCATGGCATCATTACGAGATGACACCAGACGTTCTGTGTTTGGACCGTAGGTTTGGGAATTATGAGTGTGTATGGCAAACACTATCAGCGGCAAACAGCGCTCAGGTGGTACGACTCAGAGCTCTCAGAAAATTATTTATTAATAATAAATCTTTCTATCAAACTAATTAATCTATCTATATTTCTTTCTTTCTAACTAATCTATCTTTCTTTCTTTTTTCTGTCTTTCTTTTTTCTATCTTCCTTTCTTTCTAACTAATCTTTCTTTTTCTTTCAAACTAATCTTTCTTTCTTTGTCTTTCTTTCAAACTAGTCTTTCTTTATATTTTTTCTTTCTAATCTATCTTTCTAACTAATCTTTCTTTTTAACTTATCTATCTTTCTAACTAATCTTTTTTTCTTTTTCTAACTAATCTATCTTTTTTCTTTCTTTCCTTCTTTCTAACTAATCTATCTTTTTTTCTTTCCTTCTTTCTAACTAATCTATCAATCACAATTTTAACTACTTTAAACTTCTTCAAACTGTCTGGTCCGGCTTTCTCAAGTCAACTTAAAGTTTGTCTCAAACTTTCTAGTTAATCTTTGTTAATGTTAATTTCAACATTTACTAATACTTTATTAAAATCTTGTTAACATTAGTTAATACACTGAACTAACATGAGCAGCTGCATTTTTATTAACTAAAATTAACAAAGATGAACAAATACAGTAAGAAATGTTTTGCCCATTGTAAGTTCATGTTTGTTGATACATTAATGTGAACTAATGAACCTTATTGTAAAGTGTTACCATTATGAGTTTACATGGACGCGAAGTCGTAATCTCAGTAATTGTGAAATGGCGTGAACGCAGCTAGACGCAGAAGAGAGTCATGTGACCCCTGACCCGTCTGCTCAGCTGATTGGCTCTTCTTCCCGCCACAGGAGCTCCGAAACCCCGAGCATCTGAAGCTCCCGCGAACAAGCCGTCGCTCAGCCGGAGCAGCGCGGCCCTCATCAAAGACTGCTGTGGGGCCACTCAGTGCAGCGTCATGTGAACACCTCACGCCCAACCACAACCCTGTTAACTCAATCTGATGAATATGTTAATGAGCTTGGATTTGATCACTGGAGCAATAAAGACTGATTCTGCAGCATGTAAAACTCCACAGTTACTCAAGCGCTTCGTTCCAGTCCGGAGGAACAGAAGAGCAGCTCCTCAAACACTTCTTCACCCTGACTATAAAGTCCGTTCACACCAAGAGCGATAACTATGATGATTACTATATTAGTGTCCGCACTAACGCATGATATCGTTCTGTTCAAGGCCTGAAATTAACACTTGCCAAGCGCCAAATGAGAGTAAAAATCAGTGTCGGCGAGCATGAAACGCGTCAGTCGTCAGTCGGCCGTAACATTGATGAATTCTAATAATGCAGTGTTGTGAACATGACGCCGCTCGGGACAGTAGCCGAGCCAGCGCTGCATCCTCATGAACGTTTAAACCTTGACAATTAAAACATTCAAGCACAAGAAGACACGGAAAGGAACTCGTATCGTCACGCTGGAAGTTTAGTGTGCGCAGAAAGCCGCGTGAATACTGACATGAGCTCCGTTTCACCTCGTCTTACGCTTGAACGGACAAATACATAATTATGTCCAAATATGCTAGTAAACACAGTTGGATATGGCTTGAGTGAAGACACAGTCGCGAAAGACAATGCATGTGTATCAGTATATTACATCTGTGCCTTCGCTCTTAAAGTGACAGTAGCCTAATATTCCTGCTGCCGTCTGTGTTTAACGTTAAACAAAGAGAAGAAAAACTCATTGCCCTTTGACTGAATAACTTGAAATTTTAAGGATTAATCTATGATTCAATTTTTTTATTTACATTTGACTACTTTTAAGACAAGTAACAGTTTAATTAGAGACTGAATGTTTCAAATTTATATGAGTTAGGCTAGTAGTTTTAGCTGTGGATATCGCTTCTGTGTGTCATTAGCAGAGTCCACACCACCGCTATAACTATATTCTTTTAGATTTAGAACGATCGTCTTCATCGCTATAGTTATTGGTGTTGGTGTGAACAAACATTAAGAGTTATGAATTATGGGTCACAAGCACAACAGAACCTCACCACAGTATCACTGTCAAACGAGAATGTTACATAACACTATTATGAGTCTCAGTCCAAAGTATATTAGAGCGTTTCCACTAACAGCTGATATTTCTTCTTCGACACGAGCAGCCAATCACTCGATCTTCTGTCATTATCCCCTGGACAGTTCTCCACACACTTCCCTAAAGGCTTGAATGTGCTTGTGAAGTTTAGGGGATTTCTACACGTTTTCTTGCACACAGAGCCGGATCAACACACACCACCTCGTCATGTGTGCGCACTAACATGACAACTGTGTTTGGAGTTTAAGGCGTTTGTTGCCTTTTGAAATGTGATCTTTAAGCAGGTCAGAAATCTGAATTAAACAGAAACTGAATCTGAATCTGAATAACAGGATATCAGTGGCACTCGTGAATATCCTGCAAATAAAGTTTGTTTCAGCAGTGTGTGTGTCGCTCCTTCATTCAGCAGTGTGTGTCGCTCCTTCATTCAGCAGTGTGTGTGTCGCTCCTTCATTCATGTTCACAGTCGCATCATTTACTAGTGTTTGAGTTCCAGTTTTTTTTATTTTTCACTGGATGTCATGTGTTTATGGAAGCTTGTGTCCGTCACGGAATAAAAAAAAATGAAGGTAATTCAGCAAAAATCAATAGATGTGTATGAACAGTGTTGGGGGAAGTTACTAAGTAAAGTGTTACAATATTGCAATACTCCCTAAAAACATGACAAGTTACTTTTTATGGAAAGTAATGCATTAGTTTACTTCAACGTTTCTCCCCTTGGCTGGGCTTGCGCGTTTGTTTTTAACAAGAACAACAAAAGAAAGTTGTACTTTTGGCAAATGTTAAAGGCCCTTTCACACCAGAAGTGAAGTGAATAAGCCTCAGGCTGAAGGAAATGCAAGTTCACTCCTGTCCAGTAGAGGCCTGACCTGCCCTTTCGCTGAGCTGCCGTTTAACTAAAGATATATTCGCCTAGTATGTAGTAATAAGTAGTTAAATTGGATCATTGAAGGTCAGCAGCAAAGACATTGCTTAATATATTTAAAATGTACATTTTAAAAGAGTTACTTTACCCACTACTTTAAAAAGGTAATCCAATTACATAACTTGCATTACCCTCGAACACTGCTAATGAGTGACAGATTCTTCATGAAGGTTTCAAATAATGTGCAATGGTCATGTTTGATCAGTGAAATTACATATTTAAGCATTTGTTCATTGGAAAAATATTCTTCATCCCTTAAAATATCTTGACTGTAATTCGACACCCTCGCCTCATTTAGTATACGCGGTTCTATGAATATGCAAATGAGCCCCGCCTCCACTCACTCAGCTCAGAGATCCACTGGTAGACGATCACACGTTGATCTGATTGGTTACAAGGTAGTTTGTGACGTCAGAAACACCAGCGATTTCAAAGCGTGTGTTTGAGACTGTCTTTGGTTCACTGCAGTTTTAAGGAGGAAATACTCAGCAATGGTGTCGACTTATGAACTTACACATGCTTTGTCTTAACCCTCTGATGGTCTTTATGTCTACACTTGAGGTTTTTGGGGTCTCTAGAGACCCCAGACAATAACATTTAATTTTGTAACAAGATAATAGTTTTTTTTTTTACAAATGTAATTTTATTCTGTTTGTTAATGTTTTTACTCCACATTTGTGCAGTTTTTGGAGAATTTATGATATTTTTTAAATTTCTATAAATAAATAAATAAATATTTAAATAGCCTTTTTACAAAAAAACAGCATTTGATGTAAAATTCACTTTATAAAAGACCCAGATTTCTAACTTTCATTCATGGGGATAACATGGATAATTTTAAATGGTTTAATGTAAAATTTTTCCCCAATTTTTGGAAAATGCAGTTTTAAAATAAAAAATAATCATTTTAACTACTATATGGCTATAGAGCTCCAGTATATGCTATTTGCTATTAGACTACATGAAATATATCTTTTCACAAGTTGGATTCAGTTGGATTCATATCTAAATATTATAAAATCACAATTATAACAAAAATAAAATATTTTTGTCAAAGTTTAGCATTTTTTTGTACCAAAAAAACCCAGTTTTTCAATAATGTTACATTATGATTAGAATCAAACCTGAACAAAATGTTACAAAGAGAAATGTTGGAGTCTTAAGATTTTATCATTTATTTCAATCATTTATTTTTAATCTAATTCTAGACACACACACAATTGTGTGTGTGTGTGTGTGTGTGTGTGTGTGTCTGAGAGATAAAGAGAGAGAGAGAGAGAGTGTGTGAGTACACATTGTCGATGTGCCAGTGTCACCACACCACTTTATATTTGTGTTGGTTCTGCATTTTGGATGATTTTATTTGACAAATTATAGCCTTACAAATGTTCCTGTGTGTGTGTGTGTGTGTGTGTGTGTGTGTGTGTGTGTGTGTGTGTGTGTGTGTGTGTGTGTGTGTGTGTGTGTGTGTGTGTGTGTGAGAGAGAGAGAGAGAGAGAGAGAGTGTGTGAGTACACATTGTCGGTGTCAGTGTCACCACTTTATATTTGTGTTGGTTCTGCATTTTGGATGATTTTATTTGACAAATTATAGCCTTGTGTGTGTGTGTGTGTGTGTGTGTGTGTGTGTGTGTGTGTGTGTGTGTGTGTGTGTGTGTGTGTGTGTGTGTGTGTGTGTGTGTGTGTGTGTGTGTGTGTGTGTGTGTGTGTGTGTGTGTGTGTGTGTGCGTGTACACGCGTGTTGTGAGCAATATAATTCAGCATTGTGGATGTTTTTTGCATTGGTGGAAGTGTGCCACTTAATTTGTGCCATTTCTGTCGATGTGTTCTGCGTTGTTTCTGATTTTGATGATGAATTTTGTCTATTTTGATTGCGGGGTCTCTCGAGTGTCACAATTTTTGTCACGCTAACATAAAAACAGATATCATTCCAATAATTTTTTTTTTTTGTAGATCTAGAAAGTGTTGAGAGCCGTAGAAGGTTTCATACCATTTGGACAAAGGGAACATTTTTTTTTATTTGAGTAAAAGTCATTTGGGGTCCCAAAAGACCCCATAAACCATCAGAGGGTTAAAGCAGATTAAAAACACCACATAGACACATAAACAACATTAAAAACTGGATTTTCACCACAGGGGGACTAAGTAAATTGAGCGCACAATATATATATTAATTCATTACCTCATATTTAGTTAAATCAATAACAAGGGAACAAATTAGTTAAACACGGCCATTATTTAGTAAAACAAGGGGAACAAATTCGTGGCCACGATATAAAATATGTATAAACATTTTTTTTTTTAAATTACACAACAAAAACTAACTGAAACTAAAATGTAAATGGAATATATATTTTTTTTTAATTCAGAATGTTAATAAAACCTCAATGATACTAAAACACTTCCTCACATGAGAGGCGTTTCATCCGGACCTACACCTGAACGTGAGACGCGTCAGAGGCAGCAAACCTCGACTCAAAGCAGGACACCAAGTGATGCTTGTGATATTTATTATACATGACAGAAAATATTTGGTCATTACATAAAAATAAAAAAAACAAGAGTTTCTGGTGGAGACTAAAATCATACAAGACCTCGTGCGTCTTGAGCCTGAACTTCCACATCAGAACACACGAACCGGATGATGGTCAGCTGACGTCGCAAACCTGAGGCTTCTGGATTCATCTGATGACGCGAGAGGATAAACACACACACTAACACTGCACGGACGAACGGAGACGCGCACACACACACACACACGGGACGAACACACACCACATTCCTGCATAAACCAAATCTCCATCTGTCCAACAGCACGAGAGGCGAGCGTTATGCACACATGCATATAAACACTGAGAGCTTCTGAAGACACGCGTCCTCCACCTCAGAGTTTCAGCGGTCACCGCTCAGCGCGTCCGAGACGTCAGGACCGAGGAGAGACACCCTAAACAGAAGACGTGAACACTTCATGCAGTGTCACGAGTGCAGAACACTTGAGCGTTCGGTTCGTTGGTTTCTCCAGCCGAAAGCGTGCGACACAGTTACACAGATCAGCCTCGCCGTGACCGAGGGCGTCCGATACAAACCATTGTAAAAGCCGGACTCGGATCACGAGGAGCTTCTGCAGAGAGCGAGGACACGGACTCAAGGTTCACCAAAACAACCTTGGCATCTCCAGAGGGACATCATCTGATTAGCACCATTTTGCCAAAACACGTAAAAGAGGAAACTGCAGCTACTCATCGCAAACAAGGGTTTATGCACGATGTGCATATAACGTACAAAGCAACTTCTGGACCAAACTAAACGACACGCTGCAGATGAGTGAGTACGAGGGTGTTGCTCTCTTCGGCCCGCCGTCGTTCATCCGGACGCCAGTGAAACCGCGAGGCTGAAACGAGGCGCTTTAAACTAAACATTCCTTTAAGAATTAACAAACACAGACTTGATTCACAACATGAACTTAAGCGATTCGGCTTCCGTGAGTCATGTGACGAGGGCGGCTTTGAGTAAAGAATGCGTTTAAAAGAGAGGAAGGCTCATTAAGAACAGGCTCCTGCTCTGGAACGGATTTAACAACAACAAAAAAAAAGTGTTAAGCGAATTCCTCCTTTCATTTCATTGGACGGAGCCCATGTGCTTCACACAACACAAATGACGTCTCAAACAAAGGCACAGATTCACCGTAATGAAGGTTTGGATGAAAGCATCATGGCTTCACAGTCCCGATCAGCTGCGGCCTGCACGCTTCAGGCTCAAGCGAGACATTGATAACTAGCATTTGTAGTAACGAAAGACCAATCGCACGGGCCACGGCTGGTCTGAGAACACGAGAGAACAAAAGATTTGAAAACAGAAATTCACCACACAGAACGACTGCTTCCTCTCACAGAAGAACATCTGTGTCACATGATGTTTCTGCACAGACACACACAGTCAAAGGGAAGGACACAGAGCTGCTGGCGAACGCACGTTCATCATGATGACGTGATGTCGCGGGACTCGTTTAGCGTTAGCCTGACAGGGCGGATGTGAAGGAGAAGTTAGCCGCTAGTTTGACCTTGTTTCGTGTCGTCCGGCGGCCGGGGCTGTCCGTGATGCAAGCTTTGGGTTCGCTCGGGTCGCTGTCTGACGGCGCGAGGAGACCGTTGGCCGGTCGAGGCTGCCGATCGTGAACCGGATCGAAGCGCATCAGATCTGCGGGGTGAACCGGGTCGGGTCGCAGCTGAGGAGACGGCAGGCAGGACGGGACCGGGCCACACAGGAGATCCACGGGAGATCCCGAACCCAGACACAGCAGCTCCAGCTCACCTGACGGACACACACACACACACACACACACACACACGCGGATTAGCGGAGCGCAGGTTAAAGTGCATGTTCGTGACGCAAGCTCTGAATCAACAGTTTTCTAAATGTCATTATCATTTACCAAGTAGAGTTTATTGCCATATCAGCATCATCAGCTATTACACGGCAGATAACATTTAACAACATCATTATTATAAACGTACAATTATATAAGAGATTCTTTAAATGTACTTGTGCTAAAAATTTCAAAATACATTCTGGATCCATAAATAAATCCTTAAAATTGATAAAAAGCGCCTCATAACATTAAAGATTTGGCAATCCCAAAGAATGTGTTTTTCATCACTTCAGTGAGCTCATTGTTTCTGCATTAAATTACTACATTTTCTCAATGAATATGTTTTTAGCTAACTGTGATTATGTACATGTAGATTTTCTGAAATGCATAAGTTAGTTTCCTCTGACGACAGACCTCTCTAACCTGTAACGTGGATCATGTGTTTCTGTAAAGCTGCTGTGAAACGGTGTGTGTTGTGAAAAGTGCTTGCTGTGATTTACCACTGGCGGGGCTGTCGGTGGATCGGTTCTCTTCATCGGGACGAGGACCGTCAGCAGAGACCGCAGGACTGCCTCGAGCTACAGACACACACACACATATTCAGCTCAACTTAACACACACCATCACAAACAGCTAGAGGTGTAACGAGACCCTCATGTCACGATACGATATTACTGCGATACTCCAAGACATGATAAAAGGTTAAAATTTCTACTGTTGATTAAAATGCTACATTTGGTTTTACATTGTGTGTGTAAATGAAGAGTCTTGGACTCGGTGCTGAAACCCAAAGCACAGGACAATAGAGACACCAGAATAACAATACTCATGATTCTGAAGCTGAAAACAGAGTTATTTTAGACACATATGCTTCACTCGGACACTGACTAGATATATTTAAAATAATGTAAGCCACTTTTTACTGGTAACATCAGACATCTGGCATTATCAGGACACACAAATATTCCCCCATTGCATTATTATACATCATCTTCAACATTATATATAGTAGTTTAATGTAGTACTGACACTAAAACTCTGTAAACTTTAATTTTTTCACACACACCCAGTAATTTTTATTTTGTGAGAACTATACAATACATTGTCACTATCCACGATACATAGTTGCATGTTTGTATTGCGATACATTGTGACTGCTGTAATAGGGCTGACATGTAAGGGTTAATCCACAGATAGCTGTGCATTACAGGATTAGTTCACTTCTGAATTAAACTGCTGATCATTTACTCTCCCCACATCATCCAAGAGGTTCATGTCTGTCTTTCTTCAGTCTAAAAGAAATGATCCGCTGGTTTGTCTAGATGAGACTCTTATTCCTCGGCTGGATCGTGTCGAGACTTTGAATCTGCACTGAAACCTTCGACCCGTTGGACCCCATTGAAGACACTATATGGAGAACAACCCTGGAGTGTTTTCCTCAAGAACCTTCATTTCTTTTAGACTGAACAAAGAAAGACATGAACATCTTGGGTGACGTGGGGTGCGCAAATTATCAGGAAATTTTAATCCTGAAGTGAACTAATCCTTTAATGCACGACATTGAGGCAAAAAACCCACCGAACGTGAAGTGGAGCGCATTAACATCCTGCTCATAGGCCATAGCCAGCAGTGACAGGTTAAAGCTGTTATTGACGTTTGCAGCACAATATTTGACCGGAAGGGTAAATGATGCTTATTTTCGTGAGTAACGGCTCATTAGCTCAAGCATTCTGCACACTTTAAAATAGATGTAATCTTACCGCACTGATTCAAAGAATGAATTATGGCATTTATTTGAATTAACTATCTGAGAAAGATGATGATATAATGTATAATTTTTGGCTAAACCATTACTATTAAAACAATTATGGTAATTCTGCGGCAGGAAGTGGAAAGCGTAGCGTTGAGTCAATCACCACATTTATATTGTTCATTATTTTTGGTAATAATGAATTGGTGAACTAATGCAGAATGATGAAGCTACGTTTTTTGTTCATTATCCGAGTTATATTTAGTAACGTCTTCTGTTCTAACAAACTCTGTTCAAACTCCAACTCTGTAAACATTGAGATTTTTTCTGTTTAATTATTACAATTTTTTTAAAATTGTAAGTGTGCATGTATGTTTTTATTGTAACTGTACACACAGGTATTGTCTGTGTAATTTTATGTTAGTGTTGACCAGCCTGGGGACTACAGATGAAAATTAGCCTTTTGCTAAATCCAGTACAATGCATGAAATGGAAACATTTGTAAATTTAACACGGTCCTTTTATAAATAAAATAAAGGAAAGACAAACATGATCACATGATTCAAAGAGCTTCATCAGGGGTATCAAACTCAGATCCTGCATCAACCAACATGGAGGGAAAATAAAGGATTCAATACCTCTCATATCGTTCTTCAGGACTATGATCTTCTTGTGTCCGTGACCTTTAATCCAGACAACCTGTTGAACACACAGAAGAGAGAGAACCGGCTCATTGAGGGATTTATCTGAGCATGCTGAATCGAAGCGTGTGCGTGTGTGTGTGTGTGTGTGAGAGTGTGAGAGTGAGTGAGTGTGTGTGTGTGTGTGTGTACCTGAGGTATGGCAGCCAGCAGCTCGTCCAGCGTCTTGTACCCGTACGCCAGCGGCTGAAACTCTCGGCCGGTGTATTTGCTGAAGGCGCCGCAGAACTCCGACAGGAAGATCTGGTTGTAATGATAGGTGTGCAGAAGTGCACGGACACTGCGGGCAAACTGGTAGAGTCTGGTCAAACTCACACGCTCCTCAGCGTCTCCATCATCATCCTCCTCATCCTCAGAGAGCTGGAGAGGAAGAAGACACACAGACTTCACATGACAAGCGTCACGACACCAATCATTTCAATGGAGAGCGGGCGATTTACAGCGACACGACAACGTTGATATGTTTAACTTTATGCAAATGGAGAGCGACTTTTGGGAGCAACAACGAATAGGAGTGAAGTCAGTGGAGTCACGTGATCCGTCACTCTTCAGTGCCGAGTCCGACTGAGGAAGAATGAGCAGCTCATTTTAGCAGTCAGGAACTGTCCTGTAATTTCTGATAGCAGGTCTCCGTGTGCGTACGCTGGTATTCGCTCTGCTGACTCCGAGACTGGATGCATTCGTGAACCCATAGACCGGCGTTTGCCCGTTTGCTGCAGTTAAATAGCCACGATGGCAAAGAACACTCGCTGTTTTCCGATCATCTTTAAAGGGGTGGTATAATGCCCTTTTCACAAGAAGTAAAATAAATCTCTGATGTCCCCAGAGTGTGTGTGAAGTTTCAGCTCTAAATACCCCACAGATATTGTTATACAGCATGTTAAAGTTGTCACTTTTTGAGGGTGAGCAAAAACGCACCGTTTTTGTGTCTGTCCCTTTAAATGCAAATGAGCTGCTGCTCCCGGCACAGAGGGCGGAGCTTCAAGACCTTGTGTATCACGCAGTGAAAAAACGTTTAGCTTTTTATGTTCAAACCGGAGTCAGAAACATGGAGAGACTCGAGAAGAAGTGACAACATGTAGAAGCAACAGGACATTTCTGAATGGTTAGTTGATGAATTTATGAAGCTGATGTGTAGTTATCTTCTAGTCATTGATTAGCATATTCTGTCTGGATAATCTATAAATCGTGTTCAGGGGGCGGGGTTTATGTAAATTCTAGGGTTGGTGATGTCACTAACCCGGGAGGAATGTGGTGTAGTCTCTACCAGCCGTTTGTTGTAGTCCTTAAAAAGCGATTTCTGTAAAAGCAAATTTCTCCCTTTGCTCTGAACTTTGAGCGTCGTAACTTTGCAGATGTTGTTTATGCTCAAACAGCAACATTACACACTAACTAAAGTTAGAAAAGTGAAAACATGATCAACCACCCCTTTAATATTATGCATTTTATGTACTGATTCCATTTATATTTAGACTTTTCCTTCCAAAATGTTTGTTTGTAGCGGCAAGAAAACGGATGTGTCCGTGAATGTCACTCACAAACATTACAAGGAATCCAGTGGTGGGATATACTATCACTGTTCACATACTATCGGTCCTAAATAGCATTTGAAATTAGCATTAAATCCCAAATCGTGGTGCGTTAAAACGAGTATCCCAGATGGTTTACTATTTCCGATGAGAATCCGAAGTGCAGACCCGTGCACATTCTCCCGGAAACCCAATCCATGAAAGACCTACGATTGCCAGATCAACGTGCCGCTACATTTCTCTCCAACACCGATGGAAATGAAATATGGAGGTTGTTAACGGTGACAAGATGATTGACAAGGCAGTTTAAACGGTGACAGAATGCACATATCTATATTAAAGTCCCCCTGTAGTCAATCTTATTCCTTAAAACTCATCTTTGATCACCAAAATTACATATTTAAATGTTTTTTCCTTGAAAAAATATTCATCCCTTAAAATATCTTGACTGTAACTCGACACCCTCGCCTCATTTAGTATGCGTGGTTCTCTGAATATGCGAATGAGCCCCGCCTCCACTCACTCAGCTCAGAGATCCACTGGTTGACGATCACACGTTGATCTGATTGGTTACAAGGTAGTTTCTGACGTCAGAAACACCAGCGATTTCAAAGCGTGTTTTTGAGACTGTCTTTGGTTCACTGCAGCTTTAAGGAGGAAATACTCAGCAATGGTGTCGACTTATGAATTTACACATGCTTTGTGTTAAAGCACATTAAAAACACCACATAAACAACCTTGATTTTCACCACAGGGGGACTTTAAAGAAGTTGTACGTCTCAAAGCTTGCCTACTCTTCTGCTGCACATAAAAAGTATAGTACACACATTGGCTAGGCTAGGCTCGTAGCTAAAGCTCGTAGCTAAAGCTCGTGTGGCGCTCGTACCTGCAGCAGGTACGGCAGACTCTTGAGGAGCTCGGTGAGAGAGATGAAGCCGTACTCGCAGGGGTTGAGCGGCGTGGAGTAGGCGAACTCGTACTGCTGCCTCAGCTCTTCCACTCCGAGATGATCACGATCCTCAGGAAGTGACATCATCAGCGCCAGCAGCTGAGACGTCAAGGCCCGCAGGGACTTCCTGTTAATGAGCTGCACCTCCTTCCCTTCGGGAGCATCGACCACCTGGAGAGAGAAAGACGGACAGAGATCATCTTCACAAACTGAAAGCTGCGTCGCCTACAATCTTCCAAGATTGCGTTTGGTTTCAGAGCAGCTGGTCTGGTGATGTCGAAGGACGAACTGGTGTGATGTAGTTTTGAACGAAAGAAATGCCAAAACAAAGTTAGTTTCTGGAGTTCGAACTTTCTGGAAAAGATATTTCTGGCTGGTAGACGCCTTCAAACTGTCATTGGTCTGTGTGGTGATGATGTAATAGGTGGGTGTGGCTCTGAGGTTCCACCACCTTTAGGCCAATAGAGGTCATGCGTCAACAGGGTCACACACCCAATAGACATCCAATAGACAGGGTCACACATCTAAAGTGGGACAGAGCGTTGAGACTGACAGTACACACAGATCTGCCCAGAAATCTGAGGTGTATTTTTACAGACTGCTGAAAGCTACAGAACAGAAGCAAATGCATCGCTGTAATTCTCAGAAACAACTGCTGAATACTTGAGGTCAGGAAGTGGATCATTTCGATTCCTCTTATTGATTCCTTTGTGAGCATTTCAATATGATTTTAAACCATTCAAGCGTGAGACTCGAGCGCTGTTTTCTGTGCTGCAGGAGTGTGTATCAGTATACTGGATCTGTGCGGCTCTTAAAGAGACAGTAGCCTAATACTCCTGCTGTCTCTATAATTACACTAATCAAACAAGATAAAGAAAAATCACTCATTGTTGACTGAATAACCTTTGTAACTATATTTGTAATGTATATTTTATTTATAAAGTGCTGTTATTTTACATTTGATACAGTTTCTGTACCTGAAAATCTTAAAGTACTGTTTCAATCGTATCTTCGTTCAGTTGTGTCTATTTGTAGAGATTGCTAGTTTGTTTATTTGTTCTTTAATTGCTAAGCGTTTACTCGTCTTTAATAATGCTTGAAATGTACATTAGTTCGGCTAATTGCCTTTCTTCATTTTTAAACCACAGGCAAACGTTCCTTGCGTGAGTGTCCTTTAGTCTATTGATTTGTGTTCATGATATTCAGCTACAATTACATGTTTTGCGATACCCTACCCCTAAGCACAGAACTTTGGCGTGAGTTTAGAGACCGTCTACCTTCACAACATGGCAGAGTTTGTTGAGCAGGACGGGCAGCGTGCCGGAGTCGTAGTCCTGCAGGCGGAGGCTGTAGCCGAACGTCTTGCTGTATTCACACAGCAGCTGATTAACAGGAAGTGCCGACTCTCTCTGAGCTCGAAGCAGCTTCACCAGCTGAGCCGCTAATGCTTTCACACGCTCCACCTCCGTCAGCGCTAGCAGACGCTCCTCTCCACACTCCAACACCTGAGAGAGAGAGAGAGAGAGTGTGAGTGAGTGAGTGAGTGAGTGAGTGAGTGAGTGAGAGATAAAGACTCCCGCCGACTGCTCTAGCACTAGAGCTGCACGATTAATCTCAATGAAACCGCACGCGATATGACAAAGTCTGCGATTATTTTATGCGCTGTTTGTCAGTGCAGCGGCTGATCGGTAATAAATACTGTTCCATCTGAACACCAGAGGGCATCTCTCACACACACACACACACACACCATATCCCTCTGAACACCAGAGGGCGTCTCAGACACACAACATATCCATCTGAACACCAGAGGGCGTCTCACACACACCTCTGAACACCAGAGGGCGTCTCTCACACACACACCTCTGAACACCAGAGGGCGTCACACACACACACACACACACACACGCACACACCTCTGAACACCAGAGGGCGTCTCACACACACGCCAAATATGCCCTGCAGGAGTACGATAAGAAGAAAACGCGTCATTCCAGGAAATCCCTATCGCTGTCTCTGAATAAACAGAACATTACTTACTTACTTACAAGCTGCGCATATAAAAAACTAAATAAATCGCAGCCTTTGTGATTTCATAATCGTGATAAGCCAAATCGGTTTCAATGCGATTACATGTAAATTGCGATTAATCGTGCAGCCCTACATCCAGCACCTTCACATCTGAGGTTCTACAGACCAGAAGAATGTCCGGGATGGCCTCGAACAGCTCCATGAGTTTGGTGAAGCCGTAGTAGGAGAGTTTGCACTGGCGTCCGAAGTGGTGGTGATACGTGGGGATGAACTTGCTGAAGGGCATCCGGAAGTGAGGCTGGTGTCTCAGCAGGTCCACAACCTCCTTCCCAAACTGCCGTGTGCGTTCCACCTCCTCTGGTGTGCGCTCTGAGGGACCAGACGACACCACTACTGTTACACAAACCCTCATAATGCCATTATAATGAGATTTAAGTGACATTGTGATTAAAATTGATGCAATTAAGCTTGTAATGACTATTTATTTTAACCAAGCGGCATCGGTCCGGTCTCTCTCTTGAAACCAACACAGAAGAGACTTAAACTGCAGTTCATCGACTGGCCACTAGAGACCGGCTGCAGAAGAGACTCAATCCCATAAACCCTCATGATAAAATGCCCAACTTTACAGCAGAAAACATGTTTACAGTCTGGTGCAAAAAGTGGCTTTGGTCTATATAGCTGATTTTGCCCTTCATGATGACTGTGACTGGGTGAATCCGTTTATATTATATTAAGCCTTAAAGTTCTGCATAATTAAAGGGACACTTCACCCATTTGCATTAAGCTTTGCATTGTTAGAAACCCAGTCATACTATTGAATGGTCGTGCAGCACTCTCTCATTTTCCCCTGAGACGGGAGAAATCCGTTATCAGGGCTCCAGACTGCGACCAAATGGTCGCATTTTGCGACCAAAATTTGAGAGTGTGCGACTAAATTTTACATCCAGTCGCACATGTGCGACCAGTAAATTTCATCTCGTTCATAGTGGGCGACAACCGACGTCGCGTCTGCGATGCTTTGTTTACGACATCACGACAAGAAGACTAGCATGTTTAATTTTTTAACGGTCCTCCATGAAGGGTTCCGAGTGAATGAGTGTGTGTGTGCACGCGAGTGAATGAGTGTGTGTGTGTGTGTGTGTGTGTGTGTGTGTGTGTGTGTGTGTGTGTGTGCGCCCGCGCGCGAGTGAGTGAGCGAGTGAGCGAGCGAGCGAGCGAGCGAGCGAGAGAGAGAGAGAGAGTGAGAGAGTGTGTGCGCGAGTGAGTGAGTGAGTGTGTGCGTGCGTGCGTGCGTTAGTCTATGTGCGTGTATGTGAGTGAGTGCGTGTGTACATGTGCGAGTGAATATGTGTGTGAGACGGCTCGAGATGACTGGTTGTAAAGCAATGTGTAGTCTGACAATGTTTCTTGTCCAGGACATGACAAGATTTTTAGGAGTCGAAATCGTGTAATCTGATACATTGACTATACAGACAAAAAAATTACGTATTCTGAACCAGGCATAACTATAACTATGGTATACTGTGGTTATGAAAGTAGCCTACACATCTTTTTACAGCACTTCAAAACTATATCCTATTAAAATGTTTTTTTTTTTTTTTATGTGTCGACCAAAACATTTTTGTTCATCCTTTAAAGATTGTCTCTATTTATAAAACTGAAAGTTTCAAAAAGTAGGAAAACTCACACTTATTTTTTTTTTAAAAGAAGACTAAATTACCATTGTAAACAGCTGCTGAGGGTGCTTATTGGCTATTTTCACTCCCTAATATCTATTTTGTCACTCATTTTGCTTTTGAAATAATATTAAGACATTATGAAGGATAATAATTAAATTTAACTTTATCTATACACCTCAAATTTATCTCAGTGCTTTGTCATCCCACAGTGCTACCAAATACTTTCTGTAGAACTTAGAGCCGCGGCCCTCAGATGTTAGTCTGGAGCCCTGTGATCTTAAAATAAAATTGCACCATAATTTCTGTACGCTTAATCTATTTATTATCAAAGCATTTGTCTGTAATAGTTATTTAGGGGGAAAATGTGAAGGTGTGCCCCTAAATTTTCTGCTTGCGCTCCTAAAATTTTAAGTCAGGGGCTACAGCGCTCCTAATAAAAAAAGTTAGTCTGGAGCCCTGGTTATTTACCTTTTACACTTCCTCCTACAATGATGCAAAAATCGTCATTTTGCGTCATTGTAGGAGGAAGTGTAAGAGGGGGGGAATTCTGTTGAGACTACAAGCACTAGTTCCTCATCTTTCCCAGGGGGCGGGACCCGCTCACGCTACAGACCTATTACAGATCAGTGGGTGGGACTTTACTCTCTGAAACTGAAAGCAATATCCTCCATCTTGTTTGAAGCTAAGCTAACAGGCGCTGTGGAGACAGATGTAAAGTTATGACAATAGCGGAGGAGAGTGCTCAATATGATATAGACTAGAGGAAGAGGATTTCGGAAGTCTGATGCTTGAATCAGGTGTTTGTGGCTACCTTTACAAGCCGCATTATAGCGAAGAGCAGCCGAGGCAGAAGACCTGCCTGCCGCGGACGAGGAGCCCGGACTGGCTCGGGTTAGGGCGGACTGGTGGCGCCGGTGATCTCACTATGCAACTACGAACCGCTACGAACACAGAGATAGAGTCCGTCTGTGGCAAAGATTTACAACGATGACAATTTCTCCTGGACGAAATCTCTGAATCAGACGAGGACACGGACGTTTGTGTTGAGAACTATCCTAGTTTCGCACCGCATATGTTCTGACTGAACATCCAGGTACCATGCAATAATTCACCTTTTCGAAAGAAATACAAATGAGGAGTAATGAGTTCGCCAACTAACTAGACATTTTGTGTGAATGTGAAATGAATTTCAAGCTCTGGTGGTAGCTAGCCTTGTAGACGGAAGAGTGATTTCTCTTATAGGCAGATATGCGCTTTCTGGATTAGTGGGAGTGGCTTGCGGAGCTGTGCAATGTGGTGCATTGTGGGAGTTGTTGTCTTTCATACAAATGCGTCCTGAAGTTATTTTTTGTCTTTCCTCGGTCACGAAGGCACCAAATTCAAAATTTATTTTACATTTCGACTACATATATGACCCACTTTAAATAAAAAACAATGTTCAAATGGGTGGAATGCCCCTTTAAGGGCGTGACCACTTGAGTGACAGGTGGATTGCCGCTGATGTCACTACTAGCCGTTTGTGTGCCGTCTGTTAGCGTCACGTCACCTCAGATAATCCGTTAAGTGTGTTTCGTCTGACGCTCTGAGACACACTAATTTATGACGGAGGGAAAAGGAGCCAGATTGCAGAAACTTTATTTTACTTTATTTTTATTTATTTTTTATTACAGATAATTTGCGCCAATTTCCCAGGTTCTCTTGAACACATGGGATGGAAACGCTGCTTTATTCACACGTTTTATGCGATATTCCAATTTTGTGCTTAAGTTAAATTCGCAACTTTGGAACATTGGAAAAACAATCTTGCATCTGTACAGCCGTGGCGTCAGGGATTCATGCATGTGCCGCAGTGTTTCACCTCTTTTGGGAACAGAGATGAGTGTGTCACAGTCCTGCTGAGTGACTGTGATGGTCGTGTCCGGAATCTCAGCCAACAGGTCCATCAGATCACACATCCCATAATCCACCACCTGCCAGTTCCTGGAGAAACACCTGACACACACACACACACCAGGAGGAAGAGGTTACACCTAATGCTTAAAGGGATAGTTCACCCAAAAATGAAAGTTACCTCATGATTTACTCACCCTCAAGCCGTCCTATCCTTATGACTCTTCTTTCAGACGAAAACAATCAGAGTTATATTTAAAAAATGTCCTGGCTCTTCAAGCTTTATAATGGCAGTGCCTCTAAATAAAAGTGCATCTATCCATCATAAACTCCACAGGCTCTGGTGGGTTAATAAAGGCCTTTTGAAGCGAAGCGTGTGTTGTAAGAAAAATATCCATATTTAAGACTGTATAAAGTAAAGTAACTAGCTTCTGGCCAAACGGATTCCACTTGAGTCTAAAGCGCAACTTATGTGAGTAATGCGACGTACTGCTGATTTTTGCGCTACGCCATGACGCACTACACTACTTCTGACATCACAAGTTGAGTAAGTTACGCTTTAGGCGCAAGCAGAGACTGCGTTTGGCCGTAAACTAGAATTTTACTTTGTAATATTTTAAATATGGATATTTTTCCTTACACAAACTCATCGCTTCGTTTCAGAAGGCCTTCATTAACCCGCCAGAGCCTGTGTGGAGCACTTTATGATGGACGGATGCACTTTTATGATGGACAGATGCACTTATGATGGACGGATGCACTTTTATGAGGGACGGATGCACTTATGATGGACGGATGCACTTTTATGAGGGAAAGACGCACTTTTATGAGGGATAGATGCACTTTTATGGACTTCAAAACAGAAACAGCCATTATAAAGCGTGGAAGAGTCAGGACATTTTTTAATATAACTCCGATTGTATTCATCTGAAAGAAGAATGTCATATACACCTAGGATGACTTGAGGGTGAGTAAGTCATGGGCAAAATTTTCATTATTTGGTGAACTATCCCTTTTAGAAGCAGAGAGAGAGAGAGAGACGACCGTCCTGAGATTCTCACCAGTGATACGCCTGAGCGAAGTCCCCGATCACCACCTGTTTACTGGCCTGAAACTTCAGCAGCTTCAGCAGGTCTTGAGTGAAGCGCTTGATCTGCGCGCGATGAGTCAACGTCAACAAACGCTTGGAGCCTAAACCCAGGATCTACACACACACAAAAGAATTAAAGTCAGCATGAAATCAATATGCACAATTCTTTTTTTTAAAGGTGCAGTCTGTAAGATTGGCAGCTAGTGGTCGAAATAGGTACTGCAGTCCAAATTCAAAATATCAGATCACATTTTAATATGCTCTCGTTCAGAGAGATTTTTAGATGATACTAAGGCTTTTTAGGTTGCTGGCTGCAATACGCTGTTTCCTGCCAACTGGCATCCCAAACAAAGAGTATAGAAGCCCAAGAGGCGAAACTCTGTTGTGTTATGGGTAACAGTCTGTAGATGGCGCTGCGGAGGCGCGTCCGCCATTATGGACCGAAAGCTGCTGAAATCGTTAGCGCCAGTCAATGGCAAAATCCATTTTAGTAGGTGTTTATAGTTCATGTGTGCACTTGCTAGATTGCACATCTTTTTTGTACCTTTCCGCCTGTAATAGGACATTCATAGATTGTTTTTTTCTTGCCATTGAAACGTTCACTGTGTGCACTTTCACTGAAGATGTTGAAAAAACAAGTTGTTAATATTTTTGTGATATTCTATGTAAAATATTAACTGTTAGAAATGTTCATTTATAATTTATAATTTTTTCAAATCATATATATGGTGATGTTCACTAATTTCAAAATCAACATTGAATACATATCTTATTACTTATATCTAATTACTGTGTGTCTGCCTATAGCCTAGCCCTAGCCTATATTATTTCATGAATTTCTGTTAGTCATATAACAAGGAAAATGCATAATAGAACATAAATATTGATAGATTCAAGTTTTGCAGTAATTTTATAATTGTATCTTTGCAAACCGTATAGGCTAATGAAGCCGATTCAGTGGGGGACATACCCTTACTAAAAAGTACTATAGGAATCTTATAGTATTTTGGGACAAATTATTATAGTAATCTTATAGGAATACTATAGTAATTTGGGACATACTACAGAAGTACGATAAGACTACTATATAAATACTATAGCAGCTTTAAAATATTATAGAGGTATTACAGAACATCACAGAAGTATGTTATGTTCTGTAATACCTCTATAATATCCTAGAGCCGCTATAGTATTTCTATAGTAGTCTTATAGTACTTCTATAGTAATATTTTGTCCCAAAATACTATTTTCCTAAGGGTAATTAGGCCATGCATAACCAACACATAGACGAATATTTTCTGTCATTTAACGTCGGTCATCCTCATTAATGTATTTTAAATTGTTTTCATATTTAGATATGACGGCCAGAAAAAATTAAGTTATGTTAAGTTTTTGTTATGTCAAGTTTTTCAGTGCCACTGACTCCCATTATTTGTCGGCGTTTTCCTTCAGTTTTCAGTCCACATTTCAGTAAAATAAACTAACTGGCTGTAGAAGTGTTTTCAGAGAAACGAGTGTGTGGACTTGGAGTGAAAGTTACATACAGCATCTTTAATGGAATTTATTATAAATGATTATATATAAATGACTTCAGTTTCTGACTTTACACCTGCTAGGGAAGCATTTGGGAATGTCAAATTGTGAGCTTGTGTCCACAGACCTGCAGCACGTGAGGAACGGCCTCCAGCAGCTCCAGCAGTTTGGAGTATCCGTAGTCCGACACACGGCACTGCTTGGCGAAATGGTGGTGATACGCTGGAATGAACTTGGTGACGGGCATTAAACAGCACGGCTGGTTCTTCATGAGATCCACCATCTCTCGGCTGAACTGGATCAGCTGTGGATTCCCAACCGGACTCTTACTGCGCTGCAGCCACGGATCTGACCTCACACACACGGGGAAACACACACTTTTCACTTATGCACTTCATTAGCTTCAGATGAGCATGTGACTAAAGCTACGACAACAGATGAGCACTGTGCAGTTAATTACGATTGACCAGTCGGATTGTCACCATGAATTGTGTGATTCTTAAAGTAACCATGAAATCTAAATTGCAATATTCCATTAAAAAAACTAAAAGTTTCAGTGTTTATTATAAATGATTTATTGGTGCACATCATTATTGTTTTAATAATCTTGAATCAGAATAAAGAATAACAGCTTCTCGTCTCTGATGATGAGGGCGTGGCAACCTGTCACTCACATGAGATCAGCCAATAGCAAACCAATACCATCCAATCAATTCCTCAGACACAATCAAGCCCCGCCCACATTTGTTCTTGTTCCAGAAGCATTTCACTCAAATAGACTAGCACAACTTCTGTTTCATGCCTATTTTAAATAGAAATGCATGGCTTTAAATTTTCATAGAACATTTTCATGACAGAATTTCCGTGATTTTCACAAGGCTTAAAAAAAAAAAAAAAAAAAAAAAAGATGGATCATAAAATGGACTTAAACTCAACATCACTTACACCTCGTGTTTGAATGTTGTACTGGCTTTATGCAGGTGCTTCACACACTCTCGCACACTATCACTCTCACACACACACACACCTGCATTGGGCGGTGGGGGTTTGTTGTGAATCCACTTGATGATTTTGAAGCCGTTCTGGGCCGTTACTATGGTGACTCCCGGGATGCAGGTGATGAGATGCTCCAGCGGGACACTTCCCTCCAGCCCCCCCTCCTCCGCAACGCTCAAAGCACTGAACTCTGCAGCGTAGCATTCTGGGAAACTGTGCAGACAGGAAACAGTCACACATGCAACAGACACACACCAGACCGATGAGATGACAGCAGGAGTGTGTGTCACCTGAGCAGAGGTACCGTTCCCTCGTGACTCTGCAGCAAACCGTGGACGTGAGCAGCCAGAACTTTCAGAGACACCAGAACAAACGGGATCATGTACAAATCCGGATCAAAGTCAGATTCACTGAAACCAGAGGAGAAACAGTCGAGTTCGTCACTGCTAAACCTGGATGAGCACACGCAGGGTTCGTACAGACACTGTAACATGAAATTCCAGGACTTTAAAGGACTTTAAGCACTACTTTTTGGTTTTCAAGGAATACAATCAAACAATATCTTTATTACCTTCAAAAAAAAAAAAAAAAAAAAAAAAAGGTAAACATAAATAAAAATAAACCAATGAAACTAAATGGTACAGATAAAGTGCAGCGGATGCAGTGACTGTGGAAACTTTAACCACTGAAAGGATACTACGACAAAGATATCGCTTTCCTTATTCAAACTGATTTATTGCCATGAATATATGATTGACCTGAAGAATGAAAGCTGTATCAGATACTTGGATATTAATGAGCAATATCACACTCATAGCCATGAGAAATGCCTCTATATCAGACGGGCTGCAGCTTCATTATGTGCGAAAAGATTGTTTTATCGATAAAATTAAACACTAATTTCACATATATTGTCTTCAATAATTCAAGCACTTTTGAAGTACCTTTTCATAAATATGGCTGATTTTAAGGGTTTTCCAGGACTTAAAATGTCAAATTCAACTACAAGTACATTAAAGGGATACTCCACTTTTTTCGGAAATATGCTCATTTTACATCTCCCCCAGAGTTAAACAGTTGAGTTTTACCGTTTTAGAATCCATTCAGCCGAACTCCGGGTCTGACGGTACCACTTTTAGCATAGCTTAGCACAGATCATTGATTCTGATGAGTCCAGTAGCATTTCTTTCAAAATGACCAAAGAGTTTCAATATTTTTCCTATTTAAAACTTGACTCTTCTGTAGTTAAACCGTGTACTAAGATCGACGGAAAATGAAAAGTTGCGATTTTCTAAGCCTATATGGCTAGGAACTACTCTCATTCCAGCGTAATAATCAAGGAACTGTGCGGCTGTACCATGGGTGCAGCAGGCGTAATGATATGACGCAGCGCCTGAAAATAGGTCTAATAGGTTAGACAAACTTAGTCCCGGTCACGTTGGAAGAAGTTACCGAGCTGGGGACTATTTTCAGGCGCTGCGTCATATCATTACGCCTGCTGCACCCATGGTACAGCCGCACAGTTCCTTGATTATTACGCTGGAATGAGAGTAGTTCCTAGCCATATAGGCAGGTGAGAGGGACAGGTGAGGTGAGGGACAGGTGAGAGGGACGGGTGAGGTGAGGGACAGGTGAGGTCAGGGACGGGTGAGGTGAGGGACAGGTGAGAGGGACGGGTGAGGTGAGGGACAGGTGAGGTGAGGGACAGGTGAGAGGGACGGGTGAGGTGAGGGACAGGTGAGGTCAGGGACGGGTGAGGTGAGGGACAGGTGAGGTCAGGGACGGGTGAGGTGAGGGACAGGTGAGAGGGACGGGTGAGGTGAGGGACAGGTGAGGTCAGGGACAGGTGAGGTCAGGGACAGGTGAGGTGAGGGACAGGTGAGGTGAGGGACAGGTGAGGTGAGGGACAGGTGAGAGGGACGGGTGAGGTGAGGGACAGGTGAGGTCAGGGACGGGTGAGGTGAGGGACAGGTGAGGTGAGGGACAGGTGAGGTGAGGGACAGGTGAGAGGGACGGGTGAGGTGAGGGACAGGTGAGGTCAGGGACGGGTGAGGTGAGGGACAGGTGAGGTGAGGGACAGGTGAGAGGGACGGGTGAGGGACAGGTGAGGGACAGGTGAGAGGGACGGGTGAGGGACAGGTGAGAGGGACGGGTGAGGGACAGGTGAGGTCAGGGACAGGTGAGGTCAGGGACAGGTGAGGGACAGGTGAGGGACAGGTGAGGTCAGGGACAGGTGAGGTCAGGGACGGGTGAGGTTTAAGGGACGTTTAAACAGTGTAATTACATCAATTAATTACAGCTGTAATTACATGCAGGTATTTTCAAAATATAAGTACAATTTAAAAACATGCATGTATGTTTCAAATGATTAATTTCAAAGCAAGTACATAGTACTTAAAGCCACTTAATATAAAGTGGGACCCTATCAATATCATCCTCTTTTTGCCTCTGTGGGAGCCCTGCACAGGTGTGTGTGTCCCGACTCACCTGAAGTCCTGCTGAGCGCAGTGGCGTTTGCACACAGGCTCGTGGTACTCCAGCTCCTCGAACAGAACTGGGCTGGCCGTGTTGGAGCTGTCGTGAGAGTGTGCGGATCCTAGCGGACTCTGCCGGGCCTGAGTGCTGGACAGCAGACACACGAGCCGCCCACCGCCCTGCTCGCGCACACACACCAGCTCCGGCAAGCGGTACAGGTCGCTCACCACCAGCTTATGCCCAAACCTGCGGGACAGACACGCCGTCAAGACACCAGCCACACACACACACACAGGCGATACACGCCGTCAAGACACCAGCCACACACACACGGGCAATGCTCTGTCATAATCATTTGTTAACAAACAAGTTCATTACTTCAATGAGCTCATTGTTTCTGACTTAAATTACTACATTGTTTAAATTAATACTTTTTTAGCTAACTGTGATTTTGTATATGTACATTTCGGAAATCTTAACGATTAGCTGAAACTTTCTAAGATGTAACTGAACACACTTACAGACTGTTACAGCAGATTTTAAACACAGACTGTGAACACCGACCTGAACGCGACTCGGCACGGTTTGGCATGATCAGTCGTAAGTATCAAATTACATTCATAATCAGCCTTACAGTCGTTATGCGTCCCCGGCTTTAGACAGTTTCCTCTGATAACAGATCTCTCTAAATTGTAATGTGGACTCATGCATTTTCTGTAAAGCTGCTTTAAAACGACGTGTATTGTGAAAAGCGCTATATAAATAAATGTGAACTGAACTGAACGCTTCACTCACTTCCTCTCGTAGGTCTCGGTGAACTTGTAGAGAGGCAGGCAGTTTGCTGGAGCGTCCTGGAGGATACTGATGATCTCAGAGCTGAGAAACAAACACCATCACTGAGGCTAGAGCAGATATACGGGGAATCACGATATGAACATGCATGAAATTGTTATCGTGTGCACTTATAATAACCAGATAAAATAATTAACTTAACCAGATAACACTTCCAACACTGCTTCAAAGAGACTGAATAAATGCACACTCACTCTGACAGCAGATGGCGATAGTGTAACAGCAGAAATTAATCTGTTACCCCAGTAAACAAAGCAGGCACTTCCTGTTTCTGAACATTACATGTTTCACACCGTTCAGATGTGTGTATTCGCTTCACCACAGCACCAAATATTTGTTTATATTTAAACATTTTGACATATTCTGGACTAAAACATGCCTTGGATGTTGACTGAACATTTTTTGACTCTATTGTTCTTTTGCACTTTAATCTGTTTGAAACATTTGTTTACTTTATATTCTTTTTGTTTTAGGAAAACATGTATTATAATGGACCTATTACGCCCTTTTACTAAGTCTTGATGTTGTTTTCAGGCTCTACTAGAACAGGTTTTCCTGCTTGAATGTTGATTATTTTCCTCATATTCTCCATTGTTGCGGCTCCTCTCTTGCCCAGTCTGTCAGTAACGCTCTGTTTAGTTCCTGTCTCTATGAAGCCCCTCCTTCTGAAAAGCACACTGTGCTCTAATTGGTCGACTGGATCAGTGCGTTGTGATTGGTCGAGCGCTTCGAGTGTGTTTGGGAAATGTCCCGCTCTTACCATAACCACCAGTTTAACACTCTACTAACTAACTCAACCAGGCCCCACCCCTTTATTCTGCGTATGAATTATTATAATGAGGAATATTGTGACGTGTTCCCGGAAGAAACTCAAGACTACAATGGAGGCGTTTCAGGAGTTCAGAAACACTGACACTGATATTGAGAAGAACTGGAGCTTTATCATGATCGTACAGCAACATTACACACTAAAGAAAGATGAACATTTAACCCTGTTAGGAGGAACACTTTGAATTCAGTGCAGTGATAACACCATATACCATGATAAAAGCTTCGGCTATTCTCGTGATGTGGAAGTTCGACACGTCACATGTGTACCTGAGGCAGGCGAGAGATTTGCTGCTGGCTCCAGTGACGAGCGACACATGAATCCTCTTGCTGCCGATCTTATAGCGATGCAGAAGACTGACGGCACCGATGGCCTGCTGGAGGGAACTCATGTGAACCCGCGCCTTCAGCTGATAGTCAGTGTGAGGACTCAGATCAACGCTCTTCACCTACACACACACAGGTTTGCTATACTTGAGGACATTCCATAGCTGTATTGGTTTTTATACTGTACATTCTATTCCCCTACACCAACCCTACCCATCACTCACACACACACACACACACACACACACACACACACTAACCCTACCCCTAAACCTACCCATCACACACACACACACACTAACCCAACCCCTAAACCTACCCATCACACACACACTAACCCGACCCCTAAACCTACCCAACACACACACACAAACACACACCCCCTAACCCCAACACACACAACTCCTAAACCTACCCAACACACACACACACACACACACACCCTAACCCCAACACACACAACTCCTAAACCTACCCATCTCACTCACACACAAACCCCTAAACCTACCCATCTCACTCACACACAAACCCCTAAACCTACCCATCACACACTAACCCGACCCCTAAACCTACCCATCTCACACACACACACTAACCCGACCCCTAAACCTACCCACACACTAACCCGACCCCTAAACCTACCCATCTCACACACACACTAACCCGACCCCTAAACCTACCCACACACTAACCCGACCCCTAAACCTACCCACACACTAACCCGACCCCTAAACCTACCCACACACTAACCCGACCCCTAAACCTACCCACACACTAACCCGACCCCTAAACCTACCCACACACTAACCCGACCCCTAAACCTACCCACACACTAACCCGACCCCTAAACCTACCCACACACTAACCCGACCCCTAAACCTACCCACACACTAACCCGACCCCTAAACCTACCCACACACTAACCCGACCCCTAAACCTACCCACACACTAACCCGACCCCTAAACCTACCCACACACTAACCCGACCCCTAAACCTACCCACACACTAACCCGACCCCTAAACCTACCCACACACTAACCCGACCCCTAAACCTACCCACACACTAACATGACCCCTAAACCTACACACACACACACACACACACACACACACACACACACACACACACACACACACACACACACACACACACACACACACACACACACACACACACACACACACACACACACACACACACACACACACACACACACACACACACACACACACACACACACACACACACACACACAATAATGAAGTACGCTTTCGACACGCTCTGGTTTTAAACGTCTGCGAGATGCGACTCACTCTGCCGTGTTTAGCAAAAGCGTCTCGCAGGATTTGCTGGAGGTCCTTGCGTGACATTCTGTAGTCGAGGTTCGTGATCTGAACGTCGGCTCCGTCAGAGAAGGGCTCTGATTGGCCGTCAGGGGACGGTGCGCTCAGCGGAGACGAGCGGTTCGACAGGCAGGGGGACACACTCCTGAAGAGACCGGAGACCAACACACACACACACACGTGACAAGAACGCAAGAGTGTTATATGAAGCCTTTGATGATCATGCAATTCGCTTACCGTGACGACCACGAACTCTGAGAGAGCATCATGGGACTGAAGCTCCGCTGTAAACTTAATTTGCTGAATGCTGAAGGAGTGCTGACCTGAAACGGCTGGCCGGGAGAGTCTCGCCTTCACACACACACACACACACACAGAGACATGAGAACCACTGAGGTTTCGTCAATCAAGTACGGTTGAGCTTGTTTATATTCACTGATCAATGAGAATCAGAA
The DNA here is from genome assembly GCF_951802725.1 of Rutilus rutilus. Taxonomy (NCBI): domain Eukaryota; kingdom Metazoa; phylum Chordata; class Actinopteri; order Cypriniformes; family Leuciscidae; genus Rutilus; species Rutilus rutilus. Next base: position 1,951,077 of record NC_140217.1, on the reverse strand, counting down.
TCAATTGAATCTGTTCCTCAAATAAAGCAGCCGCGTCTCTTCAGAAGTCTTGGACTAAAATGCTCAATTCATATGGATTTATTTGACCATCTCTTTAAGAACATTTTGAAGCATCAGTTTTGGGTGAATAGACTTTCAATAGAGGGACAGAAACTTCTCAGATTTAATTAAGAATAGATTTAATTTGTTTCAACAATAAACGGAAGTCTTATGGGTTTGGAATGACAATTTTCATTTTTGGTGAACTTTCACAATCACATGATGAACACTAGTGATGTGAGTGTGTGTGTGCGTGTGCGTGTGCTTGTGCGTGTGCGTGTGCGATAGAGTCTGTGTGTGAGTGCAAGTGTGTCTGTGTCTGTGTGAGTGAGATAGTGTGTGTGTGAGAGAGAGAGAGAGTGTGTGTGTGTGCGATAGAGTCTGTGTGTGTGTGAGTGCAAGTGTGTCTGTGTGAGTGAGATAGTGTGTGTCTATGTGGGTGTGTGCGCAAGTGTGTGTGTGTGTGTGTGTGTGTGTGTGTGTGTGTTTGTTTGTGTCTGAGAGTGCGCGCGTAAGAGAGCGTCTGTGTGTGAGTGTGTGTACGAGAGTGTGTGAGTGTGCAAGTGTGTGTGAGTGAGTGAGTGAGTGTTACCTCCGGCTGCGCTGCTGCTCTGCAGGCTTTCCGGCTGCCGGCAGGAGAGTGTGACTCTGAGGCGAGGCGCTCACAGGTCGGGCCGCTCCGCACACAATCTGCAGCAAACACACACAGCACTAACTTCACAACAAACGAACACACAGCCGATTCCCAATGAGACGGAAGACAGGAATGTGACGGGGAGGACAGACGAGGACAGAGGAAGATGGAGTCTCACGTAAAGCATCCCGGCGTCACAGAGCAGCGGCACACGAGCAGCACAAGCAGGTCAAGCGCAGCACAGGCACAATGAGAATGAGAGGAAGCGTGCGATTGGAGGATGATGGGAGGAGGCGGGAACACAGCTGACCTGGGGGCGGGGCTTCATCACAGGGCTGCACGAGGAGGCGTGGCCTGCTTTCCTCGGGAGCGTAGCTATGAGTGTGTGCGAGAGTGCGCGCGAGAGTAGTTGAGCACATGTGTGAGAGGTTGTGTGTGTCTGAGTGTGCGTGTGAGAAAGTATTTGTGTAAGTGAGTGTTTGTGAACGAGTGAGAGAGTGTGTGGGAGTGTGTGTGAGTGCACGTGTGAGTGTGCGAGTGCGCGTGTCAGTGCAAAAGAGCACGTGAGTGCGCGCGAGAGAGTGTGTGAATGAGTGAGAGGGAGTGTGAGTGTGAGTGTGTGTGAACGAGTGAGAGGGAGTGTGAGTGTCTGTGTGTGAAGAGTGGGAGTGAGAGTGTGAACGAGTGAGGGAGTGTGAGTGTCTGTGTGAACGAGAGGGAGTGTGAGTGTCTGTGTGAAGAGTGGGAGTGAGAGTGTGTGAATGAGAGAGTGGGAGTGAGTGTGTGAACGAGTGAGAGTGGGAGTGAGTGTGTGTGAACGAGTGAGGGAGTGTGAGTGAACGAGTGAGTGCATGAGCACGTGTGAGAGAAAAAGGGTATCTGAGTGTGTGCGCGAGAGAGTATTTGTGGGAGAGTGTCTCTGTGTGTGAACAAGTGAGTGTGTGTGAGTGTGTGTGAACGAGTGAGAGGGAGTGTGAGTGTGTGTGAACGAGTGAGAGGGAGTGCGAGTGTGTGTGTGTGAACGAGCGAGAGGGAGTGTGAGTGTCTGTGTGTGTGAACGAGCGAGAGGGAGTGTGAGTGTCTGTGTGTGTGAACGAGCGAGAGGGAGTGTGAGTGTCTGTGTGTGAGGGAGTGTGAGTGTGTGAACGAGCGAGAGGGAGTGCGAGTGTCTCTGTGTGAACGAGTGAGAGGGAGTGCGAGTGTGTGTGAACGAGTGAGAGGGAGTGTGTGTGAACGAGAGAGTGAGTGTGTGAACGAGTGAGAGGGAGTGTGAGTGTGTGTGAACGAGTGAGAGGGAGTGTGAGTGTGTGTGTGAAGAGTGAGTGTGAGTGTCTGTGTGTGAACGAGAGGGAGTGTGAGTGTGAACGAGTGAGGGAGTGTGAGTGTGTGTGAAGAGTGAGAGGGAGTGTGAGTGTCTGTGTGTGTGAACGAGTGAGGGAGTGTGAGTGTGTGTGAAGAGTGAGTGTGAGTGTCTGTGTGTGTGAACGAGTGAGAGGGAGTGTGAGTGTGTGTGTGAAGAGTGAGAGGGAGTGTGAGTGTGTGTGTGAAGAGTGAGAGGGAGTGTGAGTGTGTGTGTGAAGAGTGAGAGGGAGTGTGAGTGTGTGTGTGAAGAGTGAGAGGGAGTGTGAGTGTGTGTGTGAAGAGTGAGAGGGAGTGTGAGTGTGTGTGTGAAGAGTGAGAGGGAGTGTGAGTGTGTGTGTGAAGAGTGAGAGGGAGTGTGAGTGTGTGTGTGAAGAGTGAGAGGGAGTGTGAGTGTGTGTGAGAAGAGTGAGAGGGAGTGTGAGTGTGTGTGTGTGAAGAGTGAGAGGGAGTGTGAGTGTGTGTGTGAAGAGTGAGAGGGAGTGTGAGTGTGTGTGTGAAGAGTGAGAGGGAGTGTGTGTGTGTGTGTGTGTGTGTGAAGAGTGAGAGGGAGTGTGAGTGTGTGTGTGAAGAGTGAGAGGGAGTGTGAGTGTCTGTGTGTGTGTGAACGAGTGAGGGAGTTTGAGTGTCTGTGTGAAGAGTGTGAGTGAGTGTGTGTGTGAATGAGTGAGAGGGAGTGGTGAGTGTCTGTGTGAAGAGTGAGGGAGTGAGAGGGAGTGAATGAGTGAGTGGGAGTGAACGAGTGAGTGAACGAGTGAGTGAACGAGTGAGAGGGAGAGTGAGCGAGTGGGAGTGAGAGAGAGGGAGTGAGAGTGTATGTATGATGATGGGAGGAGCAAGCAGGTCAAGCGGAGGCACAGGCACAATGAGAATGAGAGGAAGCGTGCGATTGGAGGATGATGGGAGGAGGCGGGGCAGAGGCGGGAACACAGCTGACCTGGGGGCGGGGCTTCGTCACAGGGCTGCATGAGGAGGCGTGGCCTGCTTTCCTGGGGCTATAGGGGCGCTCAGGGGCGTGGCTTCTCGACCGAGACGCCCGGCGACGGGGCGAGCGTTGCTTCTCCACGGGGAGGAAGAGTCGGCGCTCCTCTTCCTCCTCCGGGCCGTCGGGAGAGAACGACACCACGATGCGCTGGCCCAGGACGTCTTCGTTCTCCATGCGCTTGTGCGCGCGTTCAGCCGCGCTAGCACTAGCGAACCGGAGCACGGCGCAGCCGCCGGATACTCCCAACACCTTCCCTCCACAGTTATTGGAGAGGCGCTGGAGCCGGTTCGCCACAGCTTTGGCGTCGCGGTGTGTGGGAAGGTGGTGCACAAACAGAAGGTTGAAACTGGGCTGAGGAGCAGAGACACAAACAGCACTCTGGGAGATCTGAGATGAGGATGGAGTTGCCGCTGGGAGCTTTAAATAACGGGATCTCATTAGGAATCTCAGAGCATGGAGTCACACAGGTTTATGATCACATGATTACAACAGCAGCATCTGTCTTCAAACAGAAACATCAGCTGTTTTCTGGCAAATCAGAGCTCAAAATGCAGAACCACATGCAGTCAGGAACAGTGTTGGGGAAAGTTACTTTTAAAAGTAATGCATTACAATATTGCATTTTAAAAAAAAGTAACTAATTGCATTACTTGTTACTTTTTATGAAGAGTAATGTTACATTACTTTTGCATTACTTTTTCTCACCTAGGCTGGGCTTGATTTTTTGTTTTTTAATAACAACAACAAAAAAAAAAAATATATATATATATCTGGCAAATGTTAAGGCCGTTTCACACCAAACGTGAAGTGATTAAGCCTCAGGCTGAAGGAAATGCATGATTACTCCTGTACAGTAGAGGGCGCCACTCAAACCTTTCAGCTGCTGTTATTCTGGATTAAAGAACAATAGGATACAGGAAAAGGAAGTTCAACACTCTTATTTCTAAATCTAATCTAATTTTGCTTAGTATGGTGGAATTAGATCATTGAAGGTCAACAGCAAAGACATTGGTTAATAAAGTGAGATTAAATACATAAAGTATATCTGTGTAATTTAATAGTTAACTATAAAGGTTTTGTGTAAAATTCTGAGATTGCATTTTACTGTTTTTATTCAGTTTGGGGAATACTGAATGTTTCCGTGGCAGTGAGATGAGTAAATGCAGGAACACATTTAGTCTAGAACTAAAATAACCAACATGTTCACACACACACACACACACACACACACAATTTCTCTCAACATGGAGAGCTGTCAGTCAATAAATGTGAAACCGTAACTAGCGCTACTTATTTGAAAAAGTAACTTCGATATTTTGTTGTAAATTGAAAAAGTAAAACGTTACTTTACTAGTTACTTGGAAAAGTAATCTGATTACATAACTCAAGTTACTTGTAATGAGTTCCCCCAACACTGGTCAGGAATATAGAGGGAGTGAGGCTAACCTGTGATTTGACGACCATCCCGGGCGGGAGGTCCGAGACGAACTCCTCGAAGGCGACGCGCAGGTGTGCGTGTTGCAGGAGAGCGGACGAGGCCTGGCTCTTGTGCACCAGGATCACCTGGAAGCCGTGTCGATGCCTCAGGTCACTCAGCTCACTGGCGAAGTTCACATCCGCTGCGGGAAGGACGGACAGAATTCAGTTTCGCTTGATGTGTGATGTGATTGTTATGTGTAATGCACGATTAATCGCTAAAAGATCAGTCTCGATGTAAACACCCACGTGTGATCTTATTCCTAAAGGACAATGATTTGGCGATGTCCATTAAACACGTACGATCACAGAGAACATTCAGATCTGAGCTCTGAGCCAGAGAGAGCAGTTGTCATGTATATATTATTTCTGTTACAATAATTCAGATTATTTCCTCGTTGCACCAGTAGGTGGCGATGAGTGACTGTTAAATGTAATTGTCATTGAATCATTAATACAAGAGACTTCTGTTTTGCTGAGTGTGTTATTGTGCTGGAACCTTGGCAGGTTTAGGACTTCATGAATTTGTCATTGAATCATTAGCTGTCTTTCAATACAAAGTTGCGAATTTAACTTGTGCGCAAAAATGGAATATCGTTTTCCATCTCATGTGTTCAAGAGAACAAAATCAGCACTTCCTGGGAAATTGGCGCAAAATTGGCGTCAGGCGAAACACAGTAAACGCTGTCGTGTTCTCTAGCGTTCGGATGCTGGTGTTCGGGAACACACTCGTGTGTGTGAGACGCTTCTGGAGGGAATTAAACCAAATCGTCCTGATCACACACTTCGACGCCGGCGTTTCAGAAACACCAAACCAACATTAGAGATGCCGCGACGCCATTGGTCCACTGGTTACTCCAGTTATCCAATCACAGCTGATGCTGAGTTTGTTGCGCATAGAGGGTTTATTCAGAAAATGTGATTCATAGTTCACGCGCATGTCGTCTTATAGGATACAATAATAATCTGCCTTAGAGTGCATGAGATAACGCATATCTTGGCTTTTCCATCTCAAAACTCACATTAAAATAGGTGGACGGACACATAGCTAGTGACACTTGATGCGTTCAAAACACAAGGATTCACAGTTCTGCAGTGGATTGGTTTGGACCCATTTCAGTTAGCGAAATGGAACAAAAACAGCCGATATTATATTATATTATATTATGTGTAAATTGTTACTCAACTTTTGAATAAAAAAAATATATATATTTGCAATCATGCTTATATTCGGGAAAAATAGCAATCTTGCTCATGTGATAATGTTTGACTATATCTAATATAAATATAATATACAAAAACTCAAAATACAGGGGAATTTTTTCCCCTCAAAATTCAAGACACGGGCAAAAACTGCATTTTAATAGACTACATCAAGCCACGTATGCGTTGCGTGTTTTTGTCATATCATACATCGTTAAAACAATCACGATATCACCACAGACGACTCATATCATTGGTTCTTCTGCTGTTTAGGAATAATTGCATATGTTGAAGGAGGATTCTGGAATCCACTGCTGCTTTTTATATCTAATGAGTGATTATAATCAAGGTATTCATATTTTTCCTTCAAAATATCAAATGAGTTGAATGACTTCTCTAAGCTCTTCTAGCTCACCATGACGACTATATGTCACAAGGGTCATTGGAACCGATAGTTTAAGGGACCATTTCTTAGTTAAAGCATTTACTTTACTGTGTTTGATTAAAGTGTAGCTCTCCTTGACAGAAAGAATGTGTTATCTGGATGTTTTGAGAGGACTCTCCTGTTTATAGTTAGAGCCTGGCCAAATCCAACCTTGGAAAAGCTGTGTGTCAGTGTGTGTGTGTGTGTGTGTGTTAGTCTTCTTGGTTACAGGTTAAGGAAAAAGCTGCATATAGGAAATGGACTGACTTGTTTTCTTCGACATGTTGGTTACTAGAAAAGCAGATCTGCGACCTGGAAGGTCACGACGTGCCTAACTTAAGGGTCAGCCGTACAATCGATGGAGATATGCTTCAGTCTATCTGTTCATGCGTGGAAAATGTGTGTTTATCTATTTCTCAGCCAATCAGAATCATTCAACCTGAAGCTGGGACATAGCTTAGACCTTGGTGAAGGATATAACTGCTGTGTGTGTGTGTGTGTGTGTGTGTGTGTGTGTGTGTGTGTGTGTGTGTGTGTGTGTAGGGTATAACCCCTTGTGAGTCTTAAAGCTGAACTTCTGCTGATGAAACTGCAAACTATCTTCAGTGAAAATTCTTCAGTTTATTATAATTCTGACTCTCGTCTTAAATTGACTGCACTTCTAAACTCCTGGTCTTAATCATATCTGGTCCTTGGGTCTTTAACAATGTTCTATTATATCAAGCACTTCTATCTAAAGAGACAGATCTGATTTGTCATGATAAATATTTTTGAGTAGTGTGTTTGTGGACACGTACATGACACCACGATGACCGTTGCGGGAGCAGCGTGTGTGTCCGCGAATCTCCTGAGACTCTGACGCAGTTTGTCATCGGCTGCATTTTTGGCTGTGGCGTTAATGTGGGCCACCGTCACCTGAGCAGGACGAGATCAAGCCATCAACAAACAAATGCGTATGAATCATAAGTCATGCTCTGGATGAGCCGTGACGCTCGTGCGCACCTGGCAGTTGTTGAGCTCCTGGATGACGGCTTTGTTCTCTTTGTTGATGTCACACACGCAGATGAACTCGGCCTCGCGGTGTCCCTGAAAGAAGCGGTCTCGAAGTCTCTGCACCACCGTCGCAGCCGAGCGTCCGCTGGGAACCGCACAGTTCTCGATGTCCCAGAACACCCCGATGGGGGGCAGCGTTTCCAGCGCGCCGCTCTCTGAAGAACCTGCAGACACACACCCTTCAGCTTCCACACTAGCCTTCCTAAACCATCTGTGAGATTAAAATAAGTGTCCCACACTGCTTAAAGGCTTTTATTACTCAGTATTTGTGTCTTGTTTCCAGTTCAAATATCTAAAATATTCTTAAATCAAGATGCATTTACTAGATGAGTAAAATAACATAAGATATTAAGTCTTGTTTTCTGGGTAAATAAATCTAAATCAAGTGAGTTGTTGCTTAAAACAAGCAAAATGATCTGCCAATGGGGACAGGAAAATAATGTTAATTCTTACAAAAACAAGATTATTTTTCTTTCCCCATTGGCAGATCATTTTGCTTGTTTTAAGCAACAACTCACTTAATTTAGATTTATTTACCCAGAAAACAAGACTTAATATCTTATGTTATTTTACTCATCGAGTAAATGCATCTTGATTTAAGAATTTTTCAGATATTTGAACTGGAAACAAGACAAAAATATTAAGTAAGAAAAGCATTTTTTGCAGTGCAAAGCACAGCATGTTGAAGAGAGTGCGCCAGAAGTCCCCGGATGATCTACTATTCCCGGGGGATTTTGGAAGTGTGGATCCGTGCTCACTATAAAGGCTTATATTACCCACAACCCACTGCGCTTTGGAGGAGGAACTACAAACACGAGTAAAGAGTGTTAAACTAAAAAACATGACGGATATGCTTATCTATTAATGTTTAGATGAAGGTTTGAGTGACTAATTAAAGTTTAACCTGATAAAAAAATATATATATTTAATGTTATTTGTGTTATATTCCATCTGCAATAACAGTGTGGAGCTTCAGAAAGATCCGATTGGCCATTGACTTTTAAATGCATCATTCTGCATTAATATGAGGAGAGTCTCGCATGAGAGACCCGTCACTGCAGATCAACGGGATTCTGCATTTCTCTCCGATACAGGAGGAAATTACATGGAGGATTTTATCTTTGACAAGATGATTTACAGGCCAGTTTACGGTGACAGAGAGCAACTGTTAAAGACATGACGTGATAGTTTGTCCCAAAGCTTGTCTGCTCTTCTCTACTTTCTTCACAAGTACAGTACACACTTTTAGGGGCGCAGTATAAGCACTCGTCCACTTTCTCCAGGGTTACACCAGCCACCCGGAAGGTCGTGCTTCATAGTCTACACTAGTTAGCTTGTAACAAACTCTGTACGGTTGCACTATTTGTTCAGAATGTAAGTGTGTGTAAATATAACAGGGCTTCAGCGGGTTTATGGAGGAACATTTAATATGATCTCTAAATCTAAATGTCTAGAGATAACCGACGTATTAGCGACACTTCAGAGGTTTAAAATACAACGTTCAAGATATCCATCACTTTTTCATTCATTTTAGGAAAAAAGTAGCTTGAATACTCTAACTTTTCCTGCATCTTCTGATCACACCACACAGAAAGATGATGTTCTTTCGTATTTTCCAGTGCAATTGTCTGAATATTTTAAAATCAAGATACATTTACTAGACGTACACAATGACATCACTGACTGCTTCTATTGCTCTCATCATTTGTAAGTCGCTCTGGATTAAAGCAACTGTTAAATGTTTTTGTTAAACTGATCAAAATTAAGTGAGTTTGTGCTAAAAACGACAAATATCTGCCAATGGGGTCAAAAATAATTCAATACATAATTCAAAGGGAAGTTTTCATAACTGAAAGATATTTGTTCTTGTTTTAGGCATAAATTCATAAACTCACATTTTACATCATCTCAAGTTTTTTGTAATGGAAAACAGGACAAAAACACTAAGGAAGATATATTTATTTTTGCAATACATGCATTTAATGCCATAACTATTTTATGAAGTATATCTGCTCTGTGTGATGATTATTTTAATTAATCATAACTAACGTTTCTTTTTCTTGCAGGACTCATTTTTATATGGTGTTGAAAACTAAATGTCTCCAACACTTTGGTCAAAGTCAGTGTGTGTCTGAATCTAAGAAAAGGGGAAGTGAAACTAGACTGTTGTCTAAATATATAAACTCGTGAGTTTGAGCAACAGTGAAGTAAATCAAGAAATCAGGATTTGCTTCTCCCTAGTAACAGAAGGGTTTGCTGAATTATGCATATGAAGAACCAATCATACTGTACAAAAATGATGTAATGAATCATGTCACATTGTATTTTTGTTGTATTTTTTTTTGCTGGTGGGATTCTCTCTGAAACTGGGATTCTCCCTCCCTGAAACTGGGATCCTCCGGTTGTGATTAAAGCATATTCGAAGGCATTGTCTGGAGAATGTTTGATTACTGCTGTGCATCAGGCTAGACACTACAGATGTTACTTCTCCTCAAGTGATAGTGTTTTAGCGGAGCAGGTCAGTGGCACACTAAAGACCTTATTCCCAAGTGATGGTGTTCAAAAAGGCTGACATGTCGACCGGCTCGAAGCCAGCTGTCGACTGTAGACGCAGTGCTAGTATAAATGGAGGTAAACTTAAGTCAGGTGCGTAGATGGATTTCTTTTTAAGGCCTTAATTTTTGTATAAAGTGAATTAAGACCTGCAGAAATCCTAATGTATAAAGGATTGTTGGGTAAAATTGATGCAATTCAGTCAGCCTGCTATTTTATTTCAACAATTTCTCCTGGTCGGAGGCTTCCAAAAATATTTCATTTATACATAGAGTTACGTTGCAACTATATTTAATGGTGCAGCGCAAAAGTATTTAGTAAGCCGTGTTCCTTTTCATCAAAACTAGGTTGTAACTCACACACCGCTTGTGCAACAGGCTAGAGCCCTGCATTTCAGCCCGAGCCCGACGGGCCCCGACTTTTTTACGCCCCTAGGGCCGGGCTTCGGGCCAATTTTCACGTCATAGTTCACATGCGGGCCGGGCCTCGGGCCTTTTTTGGGTTATCCTTCTTTTTATATTTTTAGACATTAATTAAAAAAATATGATAAGTTGACGTCGACGATAGAAGAACAAACATAGAAAGACATTTAATAACCTCATAACTTTCATAATCTTATAATTACACTGACATATGATTGACATGACAGTCTCACGCACGCAAGCACGCGCACACACAGAAGGTTTCCAGTCAGCGCAACCAACGATTCACCTCACTTGCAAATAATGCAGAATATTAAGAGAAAAATCGCAGAGTGATAGAAGAGAGGACTGGGTTAAAATCTCCCACTGTGGATGCTATTCTTTTTCTCCACGATGCTCTGTAAGAGACTGTTCTAACTTTTCGTTTGATTGGACTTTATTTTCGTTTAACTGTTGGAAACTAGGCTACTGATGTTTTTCGTTTGATTGGACGTTATTTTCGTTTAACTGTTGGGAACTACTGGAAAAAAGAATGGCCATGTTCTGTGGTGCGTTTTTGAGGTAAGATAACCTGCAAGTTTGTTTTTGATTTTTTTAATTTAATTTGCTCTATTGCTCATTTCGTTTGCGAGCGCTGTTGCGAGCAGCCTGAGCCTGCCTCAGTATTTCAAAAAAAAATTACTCACTGTGGTTTAATAAATAAACATTAAACTAACTGTCTGTGATATGCTTGAAGTGTTTTATATCTATGGATTTTATTGTAGCCAAGTAAAGTATTAGCGTTGATTTGAGAGGCTAAATTGATCAAACATGTTTTACTCGCTGTTGGTCGTAATTTTTAGCGCAATTTTCCACCGGACAAAATTGCGATTGTTAACTCATGATTTCTGTTCTGTCTGTGCGCACCAATCTTGCACTTCTATCTACTCCTCAACCAGACCACCTAGAGACTTCGGGTTTTCGGCATTATGTTAAGGAAGGTCTAATCTCGGGAACGCACAAAAAAATCCAGGAAAATATTTACTATCTCTTAGTGTTGTGATCCCATGACGTCAGAAAATTGCGCTAAAACACTCACTGAGTTTTTATTACTTTTTTTTTTTTTTTTTATGCTCCAAACATTTGTCTAAATTAACTTAATAAAGAAATGAAAAGAAAAGAAACATAACTAACAAAACGGACATATTTTAATGGCTGCAAATAGGGCTGCCGCTGTAAAAAAAAAAAAAAAAAAAAAAAAAAAAAACGGGCTCGGGTCGGACTCGGGCTGATAATTCTGATGAGCTGTCGGACACGGGTCGGGCTAGGGCCTGAGCGTCTCGGGCCAGGGCCGGGCTCGGGCCTAGATTTGAGGCCCGTGCAGGGCTCTACAACAGGCCTCAGCTCACTATCAGCAGTAAAACAATGTGCATCTGGTGTGTGTACAGACCATATTTCTGTGGGGTTTTGCCGAGGTGGACACCCAGGAGACCGTCGGAAACTCCCGTCACGCCGCAGCCGTTGCACACCGGGACGGGCGGAGGAATGTTCGGCCAAACCTTCTCCGAGTCGACACGCAAACTCTAAAAAGCAGAAGAGATTGATGTCAGATTTCAGCGCAGAATCCACACGAGAGACACTTTACCACGTTCCTGCCTCACCTTCAGTGGCTGCGTTTACATGCAATCAAATCATCCGTTAGTTATCGGATCGACGGCTCAATCGCACTGAAAAGCCTTCCTGTAAACACCTTACTCGATCAGATTGAGCTCGATCCCAATGAAAGGGGGGTTTATTCCTATTCTAATCCGATCGAGAGAACATGTAAACACTTGATCGGATTGGACTGCGCATGTGTAACGATGTAGAAATAGCGTAATGATGCGCAGAACGAGCTGTTCTTCTGATGAAGAAAGTGTCGTATAAATGAGTGTCTCGTCATTTTATAATCCTCCTTTAAAGTGAAGCAGGACAACGTCCCACCAGTGCTCGTTTCAGACTCTCATCCTGGTTTTGGGCATTTTTACAGCATGATAAATATAAGAGTACGGCACAACGGTCCAAATTAATTTTATAGCCTATAAATCCTAAAGGAAAACTCAGAACTTCACCAAAATTGATGAGCATATGTGTCATAACATGGCGAAGGAGGCTCAATGTCTCCAAATTATGGCCAGAAATTGATTAAATATATTAAGTCTGCTGTTTAAAACAAATAAAGGACCAATGTAGGAGGATTTGCAAACAGTGGGAAACTCTATATTCGTGGAGTGAGCGCATGTCAAAAACCCGATCAGTTGTTTAGCGTTCATGTAAACACTACAGTTCGATTGAAACAAACGTTGAGCATGTAAACGCAGCCAGTGAGCGAGCGATCGGACCCACCAACCTTTCTCCAGCAGTCCTGCAAACAGTGAGCGCCCGTCACACACCGCGTCGTGTGTTGGAGTGAGCTAGAGCAGAGGTGAGGGGGTGAGGACGTGTCACCATGTGGGAAATGACACTGACAGTGTTTACACAGAGAGGAACCGGTGTGTATCGGCCTCAGAGCGGCGCAGTGTGACGCTGGAGGAGAGTGTGTGTGTGTGTGAGAGCGGGGGAGATACAGAGGAAAGCCTCCACCGGTGACGCCGCTCGAGCTCTTCTGCAGACGAACGCTCGCTTCACAGCAGGAGCACACGCTTACGCTGAGACACGGGTGTGTGTGTGGGCCGGCGCTGTGGGGGGGCGGCGGAGGCACGTCCTTCAGCTCCAGGACCGGCTTACGGACCTCCATGGAATCGCTCTGGAGAGACACAGACAGACAGATATGTCAGCATCTAAGGCTATTTTCACGGCAAAATTAAAATACAAAAATCATATAAATACAATAAAACCAAGCAAATAAACAAGTCATATTATAATTTCTTTTTTTAATTAACATATGATATAAAATCCAAAACCTTTGCAGGCATAATCTTACTAAATAAGTGAAATAACTTCATAAAAGAGAATTCTACTTGTGTCATACCCAGGACATTCCAATAACCTGAGTGGAGAAACACAGAAGCATTGAGAACTTCACTAGAACAGAACTGGTGTGTGTTTCCCGTATAACGCCATAACTCGCTGCTTCACTACTATAGTACGACACATCGTTGAAGAAATCAACTAGCGCATCACGACTGTTTCCCGAGAACATATTGCCGCAAATTGGTCGTTCAACCACGTTGGTTAATGAGGTCACGCATGTGTTGGAGTAATAACTACTGTTAATGAATCTGTTTGAGATCCAATTAATGCGAGATGTTTTGCTATAGATTACAGACATGACATCTGAGGACTATTTCTCATGTTTCTCAGTTATTTTGCTTTATTTCCAGATTCAATCATACTCGTTCTTACGCACTAGAGCTCGTTCACACTCTTCAGAAACGACACTTTAAACCTCTTGACAAACTAAAAGACGTTATAAAAGGTCAGAAGGTTACCAATGAGGAACAAATGAGGTTCATTCTCGTGTTACGCAGCTCGTTTGAGCTTCTGTAAGAGGTTTGTTCTCGCATGTCACGCAAGCTTATGTTCATCTTCGCTGATCAGTTTAAATGTGAATAAAAGCCGAAATTCAATCTATTCTATCTATCATATAAGGCGATCAAGTCTCTGCAGAAAATTTGGACTAAAGCCGCTCAATTCATATGAATTTGTTTTACGAACTCTTTATGTCAAAGTGGTAGTTGCGTAGCTGTCAATGGAGGGACAGAAATCGCTCAGATTTCCTCAAAAAGATCTTCATTTGTGGTCTGAAGATGAACAGAAGTCTTACGGGTTTGGAAAGACATGCAGGTGAGTCACTAATTAATGACTGAATTTTCATATTGGGTGAACTATCCCTTTAAGGCTTTCCACAGTGCTCTGCGATCTAGGTTACAGGTCACTTTAGTGCAACATGGCAGGTCTGAAAACATCATCAGCTCGTATCAACCCTCATAAACACCTCACCTGTGAGTGCAAGCAGTCGGTGAGTTTGCAGAAGCTTCACAACAGCTGAACATCCCACCTGTCTGACATCATCATCATCATCACCACCACCACCTGCAGAAGAAACAGCACACCTGACCTCCGATCAGTGCTGAACTAACGCTACAGCAGCTCAACAAGCGCTAACTGGCTGGAAAACAGCAGTAAAAGCCTTTTAAATGAACGAAAACAAACGCAAACGGCCGTTAATCAGTCAAATTAAAGCTAATGACGGTCACATGAGACTCAGATTCTCACAAACGCTGCTAGTTTTCACGAGTTTCTGTGTTTAGTGTTTGTTTTGTTTACACATGAACCGTGTTTGGCTCGTAGACTGCTCCGTCCCGGTCAATCGCCGTTCATAGTTTCATGGAAACATTAGAAAACACATATCTGACTAAGAAAACTGACTGGTTAATGTATTTAATGAGAGATTTCGAATCAATAACAGCTCACCGTCTCACGCTGACCGCAGTGCCGCCAGCCGTCTCCCTGGTTACCAGACTTCCGACTGATCAGTGCCGTAAAGCCAACGCAGATGTCGTAATACGAGCATCGCTTCCACAGGAAAGCGGAAACGGTTCGCTGTGTTTACCTCTAAATATTACATCATTTAAATTAAATAATAGAAACCTACGTGCGAGTAATTTACCTCGACAGATATGAAAATATCCGTTCAGCACCATACAAACATTAAACAACCCTTAATCACTCGATTTATCTGAAGTTTTATAATTTATTAACGAGTCAGTCTTGTTGTGGAAATGTAAAATGTCACACAACACCAATAAACGATTCTTCATGTGTGCTGGCATTAGTACAGGTGAAATGTTTATTAATGACACATTATGAAGAAAATATTCATGCACATGAAGAAGCAAAACAGTTATTATAATAACTCATCCCTCAACACAGCTCTTATTGCTGTAAAAGCCTTTCTGACCGCATTAAAGCCCTCCAAACTGAGTACACACTGACTACAAATGGTTAAATACACACATATATAAAGAAAGTAAAAATTAGACGACAATATGAAACAATAATAAATGTCAAGAGCTAATTTATAAAAACTTAAAAGCTAAATCTAATGTGATTTATTATGAGAAAGCTCAGTTTGCTATACAGTTCACCTGGTGCTCATTTAATATGAGCATATCTATACTTTGATAGTTGTGACAAAGTGTTATAGTTAAACAATAACTGTGTTCTGTGGATCACACAAGTGTTTAACAGCGGCTAGTAAAACAGCCACCGTTGAGAGACTGACACAAACCATACGGTCACATCAAAATCAGAGGATTCAGAGGCATCGTCTCATGTCGACGGCTTTTGCACTATGACAATAAAACAGTGTTCATGTTTATATCTTTAAAAAAAAAAAAAATTTGAGGGGGATTCATTAAATACAGGGAATGCAAGCATACACAATAATAATATCCTCCTGTACAATTTACAGTTCTAATGAGTCACTTGACTATATCTGGCAACAACATACAGACATACAGACAGTGTGATGAACAACCTGATCACATGATCAGCGCCGAGTCTGACGGGTCCGAGGAAATCTGGGGCGTTTGTAGGCGTTCATAACACGGTCTACGGCAATGAACAACTGGTGCACGTGTTTATAACAATGCTAGAGTTCAGCATATGCTGGTTTCTAATGGGGAAATAGAAGAGAAGTCAGTGAGAATCAGTTCTCTACGGTTTCACAGGTACAACAGAGTAACATGAACGGCTCGTTCGGCCTTCACACACACCACCAGTCAGAAGTTCTGGATCTGTAGGATTTCTAATGTTTTTACAAGAAGTCTTTTATGCTCATCAAGGCTGCGTTTATTTGATTAAAAATACACCAAAAAAACAGTAATATTGTTAAATATTATGGCAATTTAAAATGACTTTTCTATTTTAATATATTTTAAAATGTGAATTATTCCTGTGATCATCCATTACTCCAGTCTTCAGTGTCACATGATCCTTCAGAAATCATTCTAATATGATGATTTGATGCGCAAATAACATTTATGATTATTATCAATGTTGAAAACAATTTTATTCAGGATTCTTTGACGAATAGAAAGTTCAAATGAACAGCGTTTATTTGAAATAGAATCTTTTGTTACATTATAAATGTCTTTACTGTCACTTTTGATCATCCTTGATGAATAAACGTATTGATTTCTTTTCTTTATTTCCTCACAAAAATAAAATACAAATTCCTACCGACCCCAAACTTTAAAACGGTGGTGTTTAATCTCACAAAAGCTTCTATTTTAAATAAACGCTGTTCTTTTCAACTTTCTATTCATCAGAGAATCCTGAAATAAAAATGTACACAATTGTTTTCAACACTAATAACCAGAAATGTGTCAAATCACAATATTAGAGTGATTTCTGAAGGATCATGTGACACTGGAGACTGGAGTGATGATGCTGAATCCAGCTTTGATCAGGAATAAATTACACTTTACTATATATTCACATAGAAAACATCACTTTTACATCATAATAATAATAATACTTCACAGTTTTTTTGTATCTTTAATCACAAACGCAGCCCTGGTGAGCAGAAGAGACTTCTCTTAAAAGCATTAAGAATCGTCCCGATCCCGATGGTTTTCCTGGTAGTGCACCGGCCCTCTTCCCGCTTCACGCTTGCTCCCCGTTGTGAATCCTCTGGTGCCGCTTCAGTTCTCCGGACCGGAAGAAGTTCTTCCCGCACTGTGTGCAGTGGAACGGCCTCTCGCCCGTGTGGATGCTCTGGTGGCCCTTCAGACGCTCCAGCCTGGAGAAGCTCTTATCGCACTGGTTACAGTGGTACGGCTTCTCCCCGGTGTGGATCCGGCGATGTTCCTTCAGGTGTCCCGACTCGGAGAAGCTCTTCCCGCACTGGAAACACTGATACGGCCTCTCGCCGGTGTGTGTTCTGTGATGGCGCTTCAGGTCCCCGGATCTGAAGAAGCTCTTCTCGCACAGGGTGCACCGGTGCGGCCTCTCTCCGGTGTGAATGCGCTGGTGTCCGCGCAAGTGTCCCGAATCCGAGAAGGTTTTCCCGCACTGGAGGCATTTATACGGGCGCTCGCCACTGTGAATCCTCAGGTGGCGTTTGAGATCCCCGGATCTGTAGAAGCGCTTGGCGCACTGGGAGCACTGGTACGGCCTCTCGCCCGTATGCATCCTCTCGTGTTGCTTGAGATGCCCGGAGTCGGAGAAATTCTTCCCGCACTGGAGACAGTGATACGGACGCTCTCCCGTGTGGATCCTCTCGTGGCGTTTCAGATCCCCGGACGTGGGGAAGTTCTTCCCGCACTGGAAGCACGGGAACGGACGCTCTCCGCTGTGTATTCTCTGGTGTCTCTTGATGTCGTTGATCCGGAAGTATTTCCCGCAGTCCTGGCAGTGATAGGGCCGGTCCGCCGAGGGACGGTTGTTGGATTTGGGGGAGTCGGGAAGAGACAGGCTTTTAGGATCGGAGTCGCCGCAACAAGCCGTGAGACACTCTCCGGTCTGTTGCTGCAGATGCTGAGCTGGTCAGGAGAGAACAACACCGTTACACACGGCTTCTGCCTTAAATATGACATTGTTTCAATTATATTATCGAAATATCACTAATATATATGCATATCGCAACAGCTCGCACTAACTGGGGTCATGAACTAAAGACAGAGAGAATCACTCGCTCTCGGCTGAATCACTTTTGTAGCTTTAATAAGAATCAGGATATATTTAACTCATACAGTGAAAACTAAGCAGTGTTTATTTTTTTACATTTGATTATTCAGTTTGTGTAGTTAAATAACCCTAATGTAGGATAACCTGACCCCCTGACCCCCGAGGTTTACACTGATGTTAAAATAACACTTCTTATATACAGTAAAACACTGATGTTCACTGGCAGGAGTTTAGGGATGTTTTCTTGTCACAAAAAGAATGTGAAACAATCATTTTAAAGATATTTTAAGTTTATTTTACACACTTTAAGCATTATCGTATTGCTTTATTAAATGAGTTATCGCACTTTTCTTCAATATCGTGCAGGCCTAGTTTCAATTAATACATTTTTAGCTAATGGTGATTTTGTGTATGATTTCTGAAATGCATAACTCAGACAGTCGCCTCTGATAACAGATGTAACGTGGACCATTACACACAGGATTACACACAATGCATTGCGATTTCAGACATGCATGATAATACGCAAGAGCATTTTCAATCTCAAAATACTGGATTCACTGGAAACACTTTAAAATAAGGTTCATTAGTTAACCACATTAGTTAGCATGAACTAATAATGAACTGCACTTATTCAGCATTTATTAATGTTAATTTCAACATTTACAAATACTTTATTAAAATCTTGTTAACATTAGTTAGTGCACTATGAACTAACAATGAACAGCTTTATTTTTATTAACTAACATTAACAAAGACTAACAAATACAGTAAGAAATGTTTTGCTCATGGTTATATCATATTGGTTAATAAACTATAACTAATGAACCTTATTGTAAAGTGTGACCGATTCATTCCCATGAAACACCATCATCAGGTGTGTGTTTTTTAGTCAATTAAAGCGATAGTTCACCCATTTACTCCCTCATGACGTTCACGTCAGACTTTCATTCATCTTTGAAACACAAATGAAGATCTTTAATGAAATCAGAGAGATTTCTGTCCCTCCATTGAAAGCTTGTTCATGCGAATAAATCATAAAATAAATCCATATAAAAGCGGATTAATCCAAGAAAAGACCATCTCATTATATGACGAACAGATTTAATTTAGGCTTTTGTTCACATATAAACATTGATCAGCCAACATAAAAGCTCAATCATACCATGTCATGTGACCCGTGAGAACAAACCTTATTGGTTGAGCTTCCACTTGACAAAATTGAACTGTAAACATTGTTTGCTCATGTTTATGTGTGAATAAAAGCCCAAATTAAATCTGTGCATCATATAAAATGATCGGGTCTCTTCAGAAGACTTGATTAGACTGATCCGTTCAAATGTACTTATTTTACCCTCTCTTTATGAGTGTTTTGGATGAATACGCTTTCAATGGAGGGACAGAAATCTCTCAGACTTAATTAAAGATCTTCATTTGTGTTTTGAAGATGAATGGAAATCTAATGCGTTCAGAACGACATGAGAGTGAGTAAATGACAGAATTTTCATTTTTGGGTGAACTAACACTTTAATAGTAAGTAGCTGAATAAATGCATCAGCAACGTGATATATGGAGATGATTAAGGAATATTATAGACGAGGTTAAAGGGTTAGATCACCCAAACAACACTGACTTTGTTCCACAGCAGAAAGTCTGTCAGTAAATGCTGACAGAATGATCATGTTTGGGTGAAACAAGCCTCTAGTTTTTATATTATGGTCAATTATGACCTAATAAATATTATTTTTTTTACATCTCCCCATTTTAATGAACACACAACTGAAAAGGTGCTCGTGTTTATGAATAAATTTAATTGTTTACTAACTCAGGTTTAATGTTATAAGTGCGACATTTGCCACAAAAACTACTTTTGAGATTGAAAATGACTCATTAGCACAACTATTACTCATCATTATTCCCCAGACAGCATCATAGATCTGCAACATGTGGATTCCAGTCGTACCAGATGTGGGCCGGATCTGGGCCGACACTATGATGCTGTCTGGGTCCTTATATTCTGGAAAAGTTCTAGTAGCACACACACATCTTTAGCTGTGCTAATATTACCGTGGTAATGATGAAATCAAGGACAAGGAAAACAACACATTAAGCTGCATGCAAATATGAACTGCGTGTGTGTCGCCACTCACCGAAATGAAAGAAATCTTCCACACTCTCGTCTTCCTCTTTGACTTTGACTCCCACGGGCCGCCCGTAGTGCTCAAACGGGCCTGAGGGCAGAAACTTAGCGCTAGAGGAGAGAGACTGGGGCAGTTTAGTGTTTGTCGACAGAGCCTGGGGCAGTTTGTTCCCGAAGTCCTAAAACAGAGTGAATAACATCACACACACCGCGAGCCGCGTCAACCGGGACTGACAGAGGACAATATGCTACACAATAAACATGTCTGAGAGCCACTGAATATGAATATACCTCGAGATCGAGACACGCTCTTCACATCAGATTAAATTCATTCTGTAAACGCAGCGGCGCGTGAGAGCGCTCGACACAAACAACACATCGGATAGCCTTTTAACCGGCTTTATTCTCCGTTAATCGAGCAGCCTGTGCTGTTACAACAACTGAACACTCACCAGATCCATCCTACTCGTCCATTTGTGTAAATTATCAACGAAATTCATCGGTGAGCAGGAACACTAGCAGAAATCTGATATTCACCGGAACTCGCTCCTCATTATCATGAATGTCGAACAGCAGCGCCTCCTACAGCAGCGGAGGACACACACACACGCTCACACACACACACACACACACACAGAAGCAGCGGTTTGGGTGAGCAGACGTCAACGAAATGTCCCCGTTTTCTCATTGTGAGTTGAAAACATACACAGAAATACATTCAGGGTTTGAAATGAACGTTTTTATATATATATATAAGATGCGACATATAAGATATATAAGATATATCTATATATAAGATGCGATATATAAGATTTTTTTTATTATTATTATTATTATTTAGTTATTTGTAATTATTATTTATTAATTATTTTTGAAATTTGTTATTCAGAACTTCTACTAGCCATAATAAAATAAACATAAAATAACACAAAAAATAAACCAGATTAACTACGTCGCATCTTATATTAGTAGCCTATATACTTAAACCTTTAAAATTTAGTAGCCAAATTTTTACTAAATTATATATTTTTACTACATTTATATTTTATATATATATATTGTACTAAATATATATATAGTAGCCATATATATAGGCTATATATTATAAAATTTGGATTTCATACATTAATTTCTTATTCAAACTAAATCCTGTTATCCAGCATCGCCTCCTTTCATCCTCAACCTTTTCACCAAATATGTATTAGGTGGACAGATCAATGCAGTACAAAGAACATCAAAACAAAGTATATTTTGGAAAGTAACAATGTCTTTTCTGTTAAACAAATGCTTTTTAATCTTCGCTTTTGCTTCAATGCAAATAAACAAGCGTGTCGTTATTTGTTGCGTTGTGACGTGTGTGTTCAAGTAAGCAGATATGCGCAGATTCTGCGCAAGATCACGATGACGCACGAGTTGAGTATTTGCGCTAAATCTGCGCAGATTTGTCTTACACGAACTTGACTTCCCCAGCAAATTGAGTAAACATATAAGTAACACAAAATTGGCAGTATTTGACAGCATTACCCGCCACAGTGATTTCAAACCCTGAATACATGCATCCAGAATGTTTCCCTGCCATCGGCCCTTACACTGGGATCTGCTCCAGCAATCACGGCGCCATAACTTTAGATGGATAGATGGCTTTTGACTGCACTGATGTTGGAAGTGGGACAATGTATTTCTGTCCTCCCACCTCTGAGAAAATGAATAAAGTCAGCATGAAACGGCAGTACCGCTTGTCTTTTCTTACCGCGGTATATCTGAGTGAAGCTTCTCGAACAAGAATAAATGTGGGCGGGGCTTGATTGTGTCTGTGGGGAATTGATTGGATGGTTGTGGTTTACTATTGGCTGATGTCAAGTGAGTGACAGGTTGCCACGCCCTCGTCATCAGAGAAGAGAAGAGATGCTGCAAAAGGAAGTTATTCTGATTTCTAAATTATGAGACATATTAATAAAAATAAAAAAAGTAATAAAATAATAATAATAATAATAATAATAATAATATATATATATATATATATATATATATATATATAGCCTATGTCAAGTCAAGTCAAAGTTTATTTATATAGCACTTTTTAAAAACAACAGGTGTTTATCAAAGTGCTGTACACACATATCCTTTATCAATAATGCAAACAACCAACATGACTTAAAATAAAAGGAATAAAAAACAAAACAATAAAACAATACTCTCACATAGCATCAAATGCCAAACTGTAGTAGTGAGTTTTGAGTAATAGCAAGGGTATATATATATGCAATATTCAATAAACAAGGAATTGTCAGTTTTAAATTCATGGTGACTTTAAGAGCATAAAGTCACAGACATTCTGAACTATATCGGCTATTGATACGTTAAAATTATTCATAAACATACAAATCTTCAGTATATTTCTCTTAAATGCAAGCCTAAAGCTATTAAAAATGAGTGTTACATCTGTCCCAGAGTAGTTATACAGGCATGAAAAATAGGAATATTTGTTAGTAATATAGGCTATCTAGGCCAATAGGTTTTTGACATTTAGTTAGTTGGTGGACATGTAAAGGCATCTCATGAGGAAAAAGGTTAGAAAACAAGGTTCAGTGGAGTTTAAATACAACTCTAGGGGTTTTTACTCAATTCTAAAAAAACGCTTTATGCCCAAAAAAAAGTTCTTAAAATGTATTAAATGATTGGATAGTATAGGCTACTTTATGTATAACAGGTTTTTCTTTTCTTTTTTCTAGTAATTAAATATGTTTAAGAGCTGTTTAATTCATAAAATGTAATTAGAATTAAATCAAAATTAACTCATTAAAACTAAATCCATATTATGATCCCATGATGGGAACCCGTCTGTATATGAAGTGCCTTTTCTTAGAGAGTGGTCAGAATTTTTACAAAACAAAAATGCTGGGTTGTTTTCAACCCATATTGGGTCAAATCCGAATTTATGTAATTAAAAAATGTAAACCAACGGTTATTTGACCCAAACATGGATTGAAACAACCCAGAATTATATATTTTTTGGACTGAACAGCAAAACGCAAATAGGGAAAACAGACTTATATAATATAAAATATATATTTTTTATAATTTAAAAATGTATTCTCTCTCCCTCTCTCTCTCTCTCTCTCTCTCTCTCTCTCTCTCTCGAGCGTATGACTCTGTGTCCGCAGCGGCGCTCCGTACATGAACATCAACCGAATGAACGGAACGGATGTCGCGGATCGGTTAATTAAACACACCGTGGGCTCCGTCATCAGCTCGAGCGCGTCCGCCTCGTTTATTATACCACGGGTAAGTCTGATTAAACAGGAATTATGATCGCGCTGATAGCAATAGTGTGAACGCGACAGCTTCAGCCTGTCTGGCCACTTGACGTCATTATTTCTATCGCAGTGTTTCAATATGACTCAGTAATTCATGCGAGTTTGATCTTAGCGGATGATCGGTGGATGTGCAGATGTGCAGCGGAGGATCATCCAGAAGCTCGAGCTGGACGACATTTTATTTCCCTGTCAAATGCTCAAGCTTGGCTTATTTTCCTATAATGAACCGCAGTTTGATGTTTCCAGAGGCAGGAATGAGTTCATCCTCCAGGATCATCTGCTCATGTCTAATCATCTGACTGACACCAATAAATCCTTATCATTATTAGTATCATCATAGAATACCTGTGCAATACAGTGCATTTAGATAAATGTGGTTTCCAGGCCTGGAAAAGTCATGGATACCAATACATATGGGAATTTCCATAATGATTTTTTTTCCCTAGTGTAAAATAAATCTCAACTAATTTATATTGGATATAAATTATTCTTTGCGTGGACAATCTGTATAAAATTATATGGAAATTCATTGGTCGAACCTAGTGCAGAAACTGGTATTATAGTGTGATTTTTTTCATAGGGATGCACAATATACTGATATATGTATATGATATTGGCCTGATAAGAAAAGTTGGCCGATATAATAAAGCTGATAAATAATGGATTATTTCCTTCAGCTGTGACACTTTAGTTTCGCCACGATGGTTTTCAATTGCTTGAAATATGATTGAAATCACTTCAAAAATGAAAATGCGGTTAAGTGCAACATGTGCAGCGCAAATCTTTCATATCGGCTGTATAAAATTACAATGAGAACATTATAATTGTGTGTTTGGGACACGGCTAGTCTGTTTTTAGCTGCTTTTTCAGCAGGATTTACTGTCTGTAATTCACTTACATTTGGAAAGTCTTCAGATCATGTTATGATGAAGCATCATTGATCCCAGAAGGACAAAATCAGATTCTGGAAGCCATATTACTAAGAAAATGTGCCTTAAAGTCCCCCTGTAGTCAATAATTGTATCCCTTAAAACTCATCTTTGATCACCAAAATGACATATTTATGAGTTTTTCCATTGAAAACAAATTTTTTCATGCCTTAAAATATCTTGAATGTAACTCGACACCCTTGCCTCATTTAGCATGCGTGGTTCTATGAATATGCAAATGAGCCCCGCCATCCACTCACTCGCTCAGCTCAGAGATCCACTGGTTGACGATCACACGTTGATCTGATTGGTTACAAGGTAGTTTGTGACGTCAGAAACACCAGCGATTTCAAAGCGTGTGTTTGAGACTGTCTTTGGTTCACTGCAGTTTAAGGAGGAAATACTCAGCAATGCTGTCGACTTATGAACTTACACATGGTTTGTGTTAAAGCAGATTAAAAACACCAAATAGACACATAAACAACATTAAAAGCTGGATTTTCACCACAGGAGGACTTTAAAGGGATAGTTCACCCAAAAATGAAAATTCCGTCATCATTTACTCACACTCATGTTGTTCTAAACCTGTATGAGTTTCTTTCTTCAGTTGAACACAAAAGAAGAGATTTTGAAGAATGTTGGTAATCACACAGTTGACGGTACACATTTTCTTCCATGGTATTTTTTTTCCTACTATGGTAGTCAATGGCTCCCATCAACTGTGTGATTACCAACATTCTTCAAAATCTCTTCTTTTGTGTTCAACTGAAGAAAGAAACTCATACAGGTTTAGAACAACATGAGTGTGAGTAAATAATGACGGAATTTTCATTTTTGGGTGAACTGTCCCTTTAAAAACACAACATGTCTTGTCATGTAAATAAATTGTGCTTGAATGAGTATATTTTATTTGAGTATTTAGAAGTCATCACAGCCAGCTGTAACATAAAGCACACTGACAGAGCAGCTGTCATGGAAAACATTATGTAGATCGTTCATAACCAGGGTTTGAAATAATTAACTAATTAACTGGCTACTAAATTTTTTAAGTTACCGGCCATTCAGAACTTCTAGTTGCCAAAAAGAAATAAACCAGTTTAACTACGTCACAGCTTATATAGGTATGCATATATATATATATATATATATAAGCTGTGATGTAGTTAAACTGGTTTATTTCTTTTATGTTTAAATGTATGAAATAAAAAAAATTACATATAATTTTTTTGTTTGTTGGATTTCATACATTCATTTCTTATTCAAACTAAATCCTGTCATCCAGCATCTCCTCCCTTCCTATTTCATCCTCATCCTTTTCAACAAAAAAATATTTTAGGTGGACAGATCAATACAGCACAAAAAACATAAAAAATATGTAAGATGTTGGAAAATAACAATGTCTTTTCTGTTAACCAGATGCTTTAAAGCTACACTGTGTCATTTTTTAAGTTGGTTCTTAGCAAAAAACACTTTGTTCTTTCAAAATGATATGTGCTCATTAATGTGTAATTACTTCTACCAACTAATCAAGTATTCTCGTAAGCGTGGAATCTGCCATTTAGAATACATACGAGCGAGTCGCTCGAATGGCGGCAGCCATGTTGCGCCTCCATCTTGAAAATACATCAGCCAAAGAGGGACATACCTGGAAATTCAAGCTTCGCCTTGCGTTTTGACACGCAGTGGCGCCGTGACGAATGCGAGGGGGAGATTACTCACGACTGCTGGCCACCGTAGGAGTTAATACGCCCTCGGAGTGGGAGGAGCTAGAAAGTAATATTCAGTTGGTAGTCATAAACAATTTCACCGCTAGATGGGAGAAAATCCTACACAGTGCAGCTTTAATATATCATGATGACTCACGAGTTCAGTATTTGCGCTAAATCTGCGCAGATTTGGCTTACACGACTAAATATAATAAGTAACCTGCCAAATCCGCCACTGTTGAGTTTTTCCATGTTAATTTCAAACCCAGTTCATAGCGTCACATCTGAATGTCTTCTGGTTGTGTCAGGGCGAGTGTGAGGCATGTCCACCCCAGAGCCCCCGTTAGGAGGGACTCCCTGTGCGGGGCCGTCGCCGGGGCCGGGCCCGTCTCCCGGGGCCGTTCTGGGATCAGGACTGTCCCCTGGATCCTCGCACAGCATGATGGGCCCCAGTCCCGGACCGGCCACTTCCACAGGACACACCTTTCCTCAGCAGACTTCTGCGGGATACAGCCAGGAGAGTCTGCATCAGATGCACAAGGTGGAAAGCTCAATAAATCTGAATGTTTTACTGTGGTAAATCAGGTCCGAGGGTTAATGTTTGTGTTTGTCCTGAAGCCTGTGGAGGAGAGCCTTTCAGAAGACACCCGCTTCAGTCAGATGAAGGTGGTCCCGATGAGGATGACCCGTCCTGGGAGCCCGATGGACCAGCACTCTCAAGGTTCCCAAATCACACTCATATACATACAATAAATGTAAAATTAAATATAAAATGTTTTAACTTCTTTTATTTCTCATTTTAATTTAGTTTAAAGGGATGGTTGATTATGATTTGACTTTTCTGACTTTAGTTAGTGTGTAATGTTGCTGTTTGAGCATAAAAACATCTGCAAAGTTACAACACTCAAAGTTCAGAGCAAAGGGAGATATTTGCTTTTAAAGAAATCGCTTTTTAAGGACTACAACAAACGGCTGGTAGAGACTACACCACATTCCTCCCGGGTTAGTGACATCATGAACCCTAGAATTTACATAAACCCCGCCCCCGGGAACATGATTTATAGATTATCAAGACAGAATATGCTAATCAATGACTAGAAGATAACTACACATCAGCTTCATAAATTCATCAACTAAACATTCAGAAATGTCCTGTTGCTTCTACATGTTGTCACTTCTTCTCGAGTCTCTCCATGTTTCTGACTCCGGTTTGAACATAAAAGAAACAAAGTTTTTTTAGTGTGTGTCTGTGTGAGATAATCAGAGCTGCTAACACACACACACACACACTCTCTCTCTCGAAGCTCCGCCCTCTGTGCCGGGAGCAGCAGCTCATTTGCATTTAAAGGAACAGACACTAAAACGGTGTGTTTTTGCTCATCCTCAAAAAGTGACAACTTTAACATGCTGTATAAAAATATCTGTGGGGTATTTTGAGCTGAAACTTCACACACACTCTGGGGACATCAGAGACTTATTTTACATCTTGTGAAAAGGGCATTATACCACCGCTTTAACTTGATGTACTGAAATAACTAAAACTTAATACAAATGAATACAAACTATATAGACATAAAAAAAACCGAATAAAAATAACAAACTGGCACAAAATGACAAAAACTTTAAAGGGATAGTTCACCCAAAAATGAAAATTCTGTCAGTAATTACTCACCCTCATGTTGTTCCAACCATGTAAGTCTTTCGTTCATCTTCGGAACACAAATTAAGATATTTTTGATGAAATCTGACAGAATTTTGACTCCTCCATAGGCTTCCAGTGTGACCAAAACTCACCGGCCCAGAATAGTTATTAAAACATCGTTAAAATAGTCCAAATAACTACAGTGGCACTACATTAAGTTTATCATGCGACGAGAATACTTTTTGTGCGGAAAAACAAACAAAAATAACGACTTTATTCCACTTTTCATTTCCTTCTCTCTGGGCCTCGTAGTGTGTTTGCGCTGCGCGTCTGTGTTGCACGTCATCACGCAACACACACATGACCGGCGTCGGCCAATAGTGAGCCTACGTGGTGACGTGTAACACAGACGCGCTGCGCAAAAACACTACGCAAACCAACTAGACATCCAGAGAGAAGGAAATGAATAGTGGAATAAAGTCGTTATTTTTGTTTGTTTTTGCGCACAAAAAGTATTCTCGTCGCTTGATATACTTAAGATTGAGCCACTGGAGTCACTTGGACTATATTAACGATCTCTTTAATAACTTTTCTGGGCCAGCAAGTTTCGGTCACACTGGAAGCCTATGGAGGAGTGAAACATGGCTCAGATTTCATCAAAAATATCTTAATTTGTGTTCCGAAGATGAACGAAGGTCTTACGCGGTTGGAACAACATGAGGGTGAGTAATTACTGACAGAATTTTCATTTTTGGGTGAACTATCCCTTTAACTGGTCCTGATAATCATCACTAATACTTACCGTTGCTCTGCTCTCAAGGTTCCCGCATTCATGAACCGCAGCCGTTTGACTAGTAAAGTCTGACTGACACCCATAAGTACTGTTTTCGCCTCCTGTGCATGAGGTTTATTATAGTAAACTGAAATTGAAATCATTGAAAAACTTGAAATATAATTAACGTAAAATAAAATCAAACTTTTTTTTTCTTCTCATTTTAATTTAGTTTAATTTGATGTACTAAAGTAACTAAAACGTAATAAAAATTGATAAAAACTAGTGCTTGGCAACGATTATTCGCATCCAAAAAGAAAGTTTGTGTTTACATAAAACATGTGTGTGTACGGTTTATAATTATTTTTGTACATATAAATACACACACATGCACGGATATATTTAAGAAATATTTGCACGTACATATATTTATATATAATATATAACAAAACACAGTTTTGTTTTTGCCTCAGTGTTTTGATTGATGTGTTCGGTCTCGTCCCTCAGGATACCCGTCTCCGCTGGGCGCTTCAGAACACGTGTCCAGTCCCATGTCCACCAGCGGGCCTCCATCAGGTCCTCTCCTGTCCACCGGCTCGGGTTCGGCCTCGCTGGAGGGTGTGGACGGCCAGAACCGGCCGGGAACCCAAAGCGCCGCCTCAGTGTCGGGCACCAGCGTCTCGAGCTCCTCTGCCCCCCCGACGCCCTTCAACCAGAGCCAGCTCCACCAGCTGCGGGCGCAGATCATGGCCTACAAGATGCTGGCGCGCGGGCAGCCTCTCCCAGAACACCTGCAGATGGCGGTGCAGGGCAAGCGGCCCATGCCAGGCATGCCACCGGGACCGTCCCTGACCAGTTTAACCCCGGGGGGAGGAGGAGGGAGCGCCGGCTTCAGCAGAGGACATGGTGAGATTTGACACGGTTACAGTGCCAGACATGCATCTTTGTTTTTTTTGTTTTTTTTTTATTAAAAGGTGACCATTTTTATTTAGTGGTATTTGCGGTCACATTAATCGTTGTTTGGCAAACATTTTTATAAAAATAATAACTGGAGGATGGAGGATGAGGAAGATGATATGATAAAATAGTCTTATATAATAATACAATAATTATATTAAGAATAGTAATAGTGGTAATAATAATAACAACAATAATAAACTCTTTTCATCAGGAATGAGGGGGAGGTTGGAGGATGAGGAAGAGGAGAAGTAATAATAATACTGATAATAATAATATTAATAATAAGGCTATTAATAATATGGTATTAAAAGGCTGCTTCTGATCCCTCTGTGAGACATGTATCTGACAGCACAAGTTATTTGGGTTGTTCTGTCACTGATGATGGGATTCATTATTTGGACAGATTTACTAACAGCTCGCTAAACCCTGAAAGGAGACCTATTATGCAAAGATTTTAACATAAATGTGTGTAGGCAGAGTGTGTACACAACCACCCTATATTGGTAAAAATCAACCCAATCCTTCTTTTCTAATCCCATAAATCATAAGCTGTATTACAGAATAAGACGTTTGCAGTTTCTGTACAGTGTGATGTCACATTGCTTAGGCCCCGCCCATGACTGACAGACTCCGCCCTTTTAGCATAGACCCGCCCTCCCAAGTAAGAAATTTCAGTATTCTTATTAAAGCTACTAAAGTTATTCTTTTGTTGTTTGATTCATATCAACAGCAGGAACTGCTTTCACTTTAATACACAGATCTAATATACACATGTGATTTCTTTACTTGCTGTTTACGTTCACAGACATAACAGACTGTGTTTATGTGAACTTTGTGTTTTTGACATAACCTTGTGTGTATTTGACCGTTTAAGCACAATAAGACGCGACAGAGATTAGTTAACTACTCACGGGGCGCTCCGTCTGATGTTCAGCTTCCTGTGTGCGTGCTTCAGATGTGTGCGCTCAGAAAACCATATATCAGAAGTTTAGACTGATATGACTTTAAAACGCATGCAGATAATAAACTTTCATGAAGATGAAGAACTGCAGTGTCACGTGAGTGTGATCGCAATCGAGATGATAATCAAAACCAAGCGTGCCGCACAAGCCCTGAAAAGTGAAGCCAAAACGTCTCGATCGCCCCCCAGTGGCTGGTCCTAGTATAGGTCATAAGTGTTATCCAACGGGACTTGAGACCAACTAAACAATTTAATTACACTTCAAATATCTTTTTTCCGAAGGTGGTTTCTGTCATTTACTGTAGTTTTTATCACGCTGATGTAAATTCAAGTGTTTGTTTTTAAAATAAATTTGTTTTTAGTTAGTTACGCGATGCTATAAAAACGGTGGTGTGACATCATGATTGACAGCTGTGATTGACAGGTTCTCTGAGCGAAGTAGTCACTGAAGCACCAACAGACTTTTTTTCGGGATCTTCGGAGGACTGAGGAGATTGGAGCGTTAAATTTAATATCTAAATTTCTATAATTAATTATTTCACACCGAGAGTGAGGGCGGGGCCTTGATTTCGCGGCTTTACTTCCTGCTCACGACTGCGCAGGTCTGGTCCCGAGATCGCTACTGCACAGACTCAAGCCCCAAGATGTCAGCGCCATATCAGGACACTGGCGGCTTCACTTCTCACTAGGGGTGGGCGATACTCCAAATTTTGGTATCGATCCGATACCAAGTAAATACAGGGCCAGTATCGCCGATATCGATACCAATACTTTTTCATTTTAAAAGCATGCACTTGAACTTGTATGCACTTTCCTGTGCTAGAGCAGTGTGTCATGATTTATGAGGTGAATGCATCATTAATATGCTAAATCTGAAAACGTTTTCATGACTACTAAATATTTTGTGATTTGTGCTCTCAACTCGCCTGTAATTATTAGTCAGTGACTTTTACAAAACTACCCTAATTATAGTAAAAGTACTATTGTACACCTAGCCTACTGTTCAAAAGTTTGGGGTCTGTAAGATTTTTTATTCTCTTCTGCATTTATTTGATCAAAAATACAGTAAAAACTGTAATATTACAATTTAACATAGGCTATCTGTTTGCTATGTCATACTAAACTGTAATTTATTAAATTGATCAAAGCGTAATTTTCGGCATCATTACTCCAGTTATGATGATAATTCATTTTAATATGCTGATTTACACCTCAGAAAACATTTCTTATTATCAATGTTGAAAACATTTTCATATTTTTTTGTGGATGCCATGATAATAATAATAATAATAATAATTCATTATTATTATTATGATGCAGAATTATTTGATGAACCAAGCTGAAAGAACAGCATTTATATGAAGTAGATTTTTTTAACAGTGAAAAACCCTTGACTGTCACTTTTGATCAATTTAATGCATCGATCCTTGTTGAATAAAAATATTAATTTCATTTAAAAAAATCTTACTGTCCTCAACATTTTGAACCGTTATATACACTTTTGCTTTGTTTATTGCAAAATAACTCCCGATTGTTTCTCTGTCATCTAAGCAAGGCTTTGTTTCCCAAACGCACTGGGCCTGTGAGCTCAGCGAAGCACCAGCATTGAACGCTCTCTGTGATTGATTGGTTTCGTCTTGTATCCAGATGACTAGGAGAAAAAGTTCTATCCTACACAATTATCCGCTAACATTCGCTTATTTTTCCACTTAGAAGCTTATTTTACGCACTGAATTGCGTGCTAAATTAATAAAAATTACTGGAAAAAAAACCACACATTTGGATCGATATTTTTATGTGAGGATCGATCCTTTTCGATACCACGTCAGTATCGAAGTATCGATATTTTAGGATCGATCCGCCCACCTCTACTTCTCACCAATTTTTTACAGTCTATGATCAAAACCAAACAGATGATTTAGTTTTTGGCAGAGTATCCGAGGCACGAAAGGCTCCGCCCTCTTCTGGTTAGAGGGCGGGGCAGCAGCTCATTTGCATTTAAAGATACATGCACGAAAACAGCACGTTTTTCCTTTTTCCTTCCACTCAAAAATGAAGGTACCGTTTACAACATGTTAATGATCTCTGGGTATTTTGAGCTGAAACTTCACACACACATTCTGATTCTGGGGAACCTGAGACTTACATCTTGTATTGGTCGCCTTTAAATTTTAAATTGTGTTCTGTCTGTGTGCTACCTCGTTTCTGTATTTTTCTCAGTTCTCTTCTGAATGGTGGAGTGGTGCTTGAGAACATTCAGTCGTCTGTGGTGACTTTAGTAAAGGGTTAGTTTGTGCCGGTTGCTCCGCAGGGATGGTGGGACCCAACATGCCTCCTCCTGGACCTTCAGGAATCCCGGCTGGTGTTCAGGGCCAGAACCACAACGGACCCCCCAAACCCTGGGCTGAAGGTGAGAGCGCAGACGTGAGCTTGAGCCTGTGGAGATGTATAGGGCTGGGATTTATCCTTTTTTTTTATGTGGTCGATTCAAAATCGATTTTTTTTCTATATTTATTCATCTATCACCCAAAAGCCAGTATTTGTTTTCCTACACTGTTCATAGGCTTGCAGCCTCCATGTTACAGCTAATGCTAAAGTTAGCTTTATCTTTGACATAAATTAACCTGATCCTGTTTGATCAAGGCATGAGACTGTTCTGACTCGTCCAATTTTCAGCATAAATTTTTCATCTTGCATCAAAATCCTGTCTATTCATTGTATGCATTTGAAATATAGAGTTGGGTTCTGTTTTAATGTACCCAAGTGTACCTAAAATAAAAGTTTAATATACAGGTTTCATTTCTTTAAATTTCTTTTTATTAATTAACCATTTGTAAACTTATGTGCACTCTTCTTTTTTTTAATAAATATAGGATTTGTATTATATCTATATTAATTGAGTCGAATCGGGAATCGAAATCGAAATCGAATTTAGAATCGAAAGTGAATAGAATTGGAACATCTGAATCGATACTCGGCCCCACACTGCAAACAATGCCTTTCTTACTCAGTATTGCTGTCTTGTTTCCAGTCCAAATATCAAAAAATTCTTAAATCAAGATGGATTTACTAAAGTAGTAAAATGGCATAAGATATAATATGTTAATAATATTAAAACAAGCAAAATGATCTGCCAACCAGTTAATTTTTCTTTACCCCACTGGCAGATCATTTTGCTTGTTTTAATATTATTAACATATTATATCTTATGCCATTTTACTACTTTACTAAATCCATCTTGATTTAAGAATTTTTAGATATTTGGACTGGAAACAAGACAGCAATACTGAGTAAGAAAAGCATTGTTTGCAGTGTAGTGATGTGTGTCCTGTGCGACAGGTCCGATGGTGAACGCGGCGACTCCTTCCAACGCTCCTCAGAAGCTGATGGCTCCTCAGCCCACAGGACGCCCTTCACCGGCTCCCCCGTCAGTGCCACCGGCCGCCTCGCCAGTCATGCCACCGCAAACCCAATCGCCAGGTCACCTGACCCACCCGTCCCAGCCCAACACCATGGTGCCGCTGCACCAGAAGCAGAACCGCATCACGCCCGTCCAGAAGCCCTGCGGCCTGGACCCGGTTGAGATACTGCAGGAGAGGGAGTACAGGTGAGACTAGTGCTCACCAAAAATTTATATCACAGTATTTTTCTAAATTATACCAGTTTCATTGTATATGATGGTGTATATATATATTTCAAGCATGACTGGGTGTTAACCACATTTTCTGCTGCTTGAGAGAGGAAATACTGCAGTAGATTGACTTAGAATGCCCTATTTTACTGTCATGAGTGAATATTGTAGAAACAAAAATGAAAATTCTGTCAGTAATTACTCAGCCTCATGTTTTTCCAACCCTGTAAGACTTTCGTAGAACTATTGTCCTGTATCACACACATGACCAGCGTCGGCCAATAGTGAGCCTACGTTCTGGTGTACAACCCAGAAGGAGCAGCTCTTCTGACGCTTTGTGTTGTTGTGATGTGTCTGCAGGCTTGAAGCTCGTATCACTCACCGTATTCAGGAGCTGGAGAATCTCCCGGGCTCTTTAGCTGGAGATCTGCGAACCAAAGCTACTATTGAGCTCAAAGCTCTCAGACTGCTCAACTTCCAGAGACAGGTGACCTCGCGAACATTCACTCAGAACCTCACTAACATTCACTCAGAACCAAAAACGTAATGTGCACCCCTGCATATATAATGTTTTCATGTGTGTGTGTGTTTGCTCCACAGTTGCGTCAGGAGGTGGTGGTTTGCATGAGACGTGACACAGCTTTAGAAACATCACTGGACTCCAAGGCCTATAAACGCAGCAAGAGACAGTCGTTACGTGAGGCGCGAATCACAGAGAAACTCGAGAAACAGCAGAAGATCGAACAGGAACGCAAACGCAGACAGAAACACCAGGCAAGCGTCTTCACCTCGTTCACACCGGCTCATTGTTTCCCTGATGCCTCCAAACGTCTGAGACCACACTGGATATCTGGGAGTGAACATCTGATGCAAACATGCAAATAAACAGAACGTTTTAGGATTTAAAGGAAAAGTTATGATGGA
The DNA here is from genome assembly GCF_951802725.1 of Rutilus rutilus. Classification (NCBI taxonomy): domain Eukaryota; kingdom Metazoa; phylum Chordata; class Actinopteri; order Cypriniformes; family Leuciscidae; genus Rutilus; species Rutilus rutilus. Next base: position 1,916,294 of record NC_140217.1, on the reverse strand, counting down.
AAACAAATCATAAATCTTTCAAATTGAGCTCTAATTCTATGTGACTAGATAGACAGACACATAAATGGATGGACGGACATATAGATAGACAGATAGATAGATATGACATATCTCATGATTATCAGGTGTAGTTTGTGTCGCTCTGAGAGACGTTCAGATGCTTATATTGTGATGCTTGACCATATGATTAGTAATGAAATACTCCGTATTAAATTAGCATGTATGCATTTCTCTTCAGCTTGTGTTCTTACTCTTTTGGAGCCCACTTCAGTCATTGCAGTAATTCCCATGATTCTTTGCTCTGGTGCAGGAGTATCTCAACAGCATCCTGCAACACGCCAAGGACTTCAAGGAATATCATCGCTCCATCACTGCAAAGATCCAGAAACTGACCAAAGCCGTGGCCACGTATCACGCTAACACTGAGCGCGAGCAGAAGAAGGAGAACGAGCGCATCGAGAAAGAGCGAATGAGACGCCTGATGGTGCGACACACACACTCATA